>NC_090927.1:1051275883-1051582654 GCF_040938575.1 Ambystoma mexicanum | reverse complement strand
TGTGGAAACACGCAACAGAGAGCTGAGACCCAGCCGAACGCCGAAGTGCTTGACTTCACTTGCGGGAGCAGCTCCCGGAGAGAGCTGAAAGAGGAAGCAGGCCGCTTCAGCTTCCGCGTGGATTGGGCTGGCGAACAGCACACGCACACGAGACAGAAGCCTCTCGAAGACGGTCAAGGTACCCAAGCCACCTCAGGCATACGGTATATCACATCACGAAGCAGTAACCTCAGAAAGACTGTCAGTGAACCAAAGCCGCCTCAGGCATAAGAAATATCTCAGTAGTCCGGTGCAGCCACGATAAAAAAAAAAAAAAAAAAATTTAAGAAAGGGAATTTGGATCCCTGCTAAGCAGCTACTAGGAAGTGGACAGCGAAGACATTTTCTTACAGGTACCAAGGCACAAAGCACCCCTTGTCATGTCTGAATTCGAGTGGAGCGAGGAAGAGCAGCCGCTAGACTTGGCTGCCAGTTTCAAGGAGGTGCTAGGGAATTCCCTAGTAGACGCAGTGGCGCAAGGGGTAAGAACCTTACAGGAAAGGCTGGAGACTCTGGAAGCAATGCTTCATCAGCCTAAAGAAAGCACCATAAGGACTCACAGCTGGTCCATTGAACCCTCAGGTACAGGGTATACGGGGAGTATCCAGGCCCGCAAGAGGAAAGCCTCTGCTGACCCCCAGGGCCCTTCAGATGGGGCGAATGATAAGGCCCCGGAGGTTGCCGACGCCTTCGCGAAGCTTAAGAAAGCATATTTGCAGCGTCAGGCCGTGCCGAACCTCGTGACCCCCTCTCCTGGGGAAGAAAAAGAAGGAGATGATGACCTAGGCTCGGAAGGAGAGTCAGAGGAGGGGGTAATGCCTCCTCAAGAGCCGGAGGACGCAGTCGAGGAAGATCGGGCTAAGCCCAGCGGGGGGAAGAAAGCCCGCAAAGAAAAGCACCTCGAGGAGGAGCAAGACGACATGTTCGATCCGGATGCCATTAGAAATCCGAGATCTTCCGACTGGCAACCTTCCCCGAGAGTGGCTCAATATATGACGGCGAGGCTAAGGAAGGCCTTAGATAAGGAAGTGAGGCAGCGTCTACGAGCAGAATGCCCTCGACCTGATCTGCCAGGGAAGGTAGCGGAAGCTCCCGAATTAGATCCTAAGATGCTCACGTTTGTCTCAAAGACCAATAAAGACCCCCGTAAAGGGATAGACAGATCCTGGAAGAGCTGCCAGGAGAAAGTTCTGGACTTAGCCGGTCCCCTCGCCAAGATCATGGACCTAGCAGAGAGGGCTAGGGACACGGGCGAGGAGGTGGACCCAGAAGCCCTAGCAGGTTGGGCGCAGAGAGCGGTGTGCCTACTAGGTAACGCGAACTGCGCCATAGCCTCCGAGAGAAGAAGGGGACTGCTTCTAAAGATAGACTCGAAGCTTAGTGACCTGGCATCCTACGAGGCAGGAGAGGCCGCCCAAGGATTCCTGTTTGGGGAGACGTTTGGGAAAGAAATGGGCCGCTTTGTAGGCACTTATGCCTCACTGGAGAAAGCGCAAGCTTCCATACGAAAGATCTTCCCACAGAGAGTTTTTGCCGGGACCGGTCGATACAGGGGTCGCTCGACCGGTCGCCAACAAGGAGGTAGAAGGACCTCGAATTACAGAGCACAGTATTGGGAAAACAGACAGCAAGACACGTTCTTCCCATCCAGAAGTCGCAACACCAGAGGGCGACGAGGAAGAGGTTCCGGATGAGGCCAAGGGTTTACACCAGGTGAGAGCGGGAACTTATCCTGCGGTGGGAGGGAGGACATGTATGTTCTGGGGAAACTGGCGCGCGCTTTCCAGCGATGCCTGGATATTGCAAACCGTCAGAGGTCTGCAGCTAGAGTTTATTCAAGATCCTGTACAGACCTCTATCCCCCAGCGCCCGTTCTTAGCGAAAGCGGAGCAGGAGGCTCTCGATGCAGAACTAGTGCAGTTAGAGAAGAAAAAGGCCATAGAGAGGTGCCCCGGGGCCCCGAGCTTTATCAGCAATATGTTTCCCGTTCACAGGAAAGAGAAAGTACGCCCAGTGATCAATCTGAAAGAGTTGAATGGGTGGATAGTTTACCATCACTTCAAGATGGAAGGGATCCATCAGCTCAGAGACTCCCTGAGAGAGGGGGACTGGCTGACCAGGCTAGACCTGAAGGACGCATACCTTACAATCCCAGTTCAGGAGCAGTTCAGGGGATTCCTAGCTTTTCGCTGGAAGAAACAGTTCTGGCAATTCAGGACAATGCCATTCGGGCTATCGTCGGCGCCTTGGGCGTTCACGAAGCTGATGAAACCTGTCGCCGCAGCCATTCGGGAGAAAGGCATTCGGTTGATTATATACCTGGACGACCTACTGCTTCTTGCAGAGGATCGTCAGGCGCTGGAATACCAGACGAAGTGGGTTCTAGACCTGCTGCAGTCCCTAGGATTCCTAGTAAACTCGGAGAAGTCGGATACAAAGCCGGCGCAGAGGTTAGATTTCCTCGGCTTCATCCTGGATACGAGGAAAGCCACCCTGGAGCTACCAGCGAGGAAAATACGAGATATCAAGAGAGAGATCAGAGCATGTCTAGCGAAGAAAGTGATTTCTCTAAGGATCCTGGCGAGAGTAGTGGGCCTCCTAGCAGCCTCTATCCAAGCCATTTTTCCGGGTCCCTTACATTACAGAGGTTAAAGATAAGGCACCTGCAGCAAGGGTTGAGATATCACCAATTGATTGCACTAGATCAGGAGTCTATAACGGAACTGGAATAGTGGTTGCAGAATATGGACGCCTGGAATGGACGTGCCATATTCGGAGACAGGCCGGACCTCGTGATAGAATCGGACGCCAGTCGTCTAGGATGGGGTGCCCGGTGCGGAGAGTTGCAGACTGGAGGCAAATGGAGTGTAGAAGAGCTCAGCCTCCACATAAATTGCCTAGAGCTTCTAGCGGGCTCCTTCGCGATAAAGACGTTCACAAGAGGCAAAGTGAAGTCTTGCGTCCTGTTGAAGATGGACAACATTTCAGCAGTTCGCTACATAAACCACTTAGGAGGGACAAGGTCCAGGATGCTAGCCGAGCTAGCGAAGGACTTCTGGCATTATTGTCTGAGAACAGGGACATCAGTAACGGCAGAGTATCTGCCTGGAGAGCTGAATGTAGTAGCAGATTGGAACTCGCGACACCTCACAGACTCCAGCGATTGGAGGCTGGATCCAGCGGTGTTTCAGAAGCTGGTCCAGAGATGGGGACCTTTACAGACAGACTTGTTTGTGTCGCGCCTGAATGCCCAGATACCCAGTTATTTCAGCTGGAGATTGGATCCAGAAGCCAAGGGTACGGACGCGTTCCTACAGGAATGGGCAGGCGGCACGCACTACGCATTCCCTCCATTCATGATGCTGAACAGAGTGCTGGCGAAGTGTCGCAGGGACAGAGTGGAGCTAGTACTAGTAGCACCATTGTGGAAAGCGCAGGTGTGGTTCCCGACGCTGATAGAACATCTGATAGATCTGCCGAGGGTTCTCCCGGAAGGAGAGCATTTGCTCACGGACCCAGCTGGGCAGTGTCATCCTCTGAGAGTGAAGGGGACACTCCCGCTCATCGCGTGCAGGATATCCGGAGACGATGGGAACTGCCGGGCATTTCGATGCAAGCGGCGGAACTTATTGCCGAATCCTGGGCTCCATCGACTAGGAGGAGCTACGACGCGGCTTGGGCCAGGTGGACAGATTGGTGCAGAAGGAGAGGTTTTCATCCCGTTTTGGCACCTGTAGTAGCCATTATAAACTTCCTAGCACACCTGTTGCATAATGGGAAAGCTTTCCGTACTATCGGAGTATACAGATCAGCGATATCAGCAGGTCACAGTCCGATTGAAGGGGTGCCAGCAGGCGAACACCCGGCGGTATGCAGGTTTATTAGAGGAGCTAAGTTCAGAGCGCCACCCGCGCCCAAATATACAGTTTTATGGGACGTGGCGAGAGTACTGAAATTATTGGAAAGCTGGCCGGGAGATAGATACTTGTCTCTCAAGCAGTTATCAGGTAAACTGGCGATGCTGTTATGTCTCATATCCTGTAAAAGGGTATCGGATGTTAGAGCATTAGAGATTAATAGGAGGACATTTGGACCAGAAGGGGTGACCTTTATAGTAGTACAAAGGACTAAGTCGAACACAACCTCAGTGCACTATCCGTATTTTCCAAATAATAACAAGTGGTGTGTAGCTAGTTGCATAAAAGAATATGAAGCCAGGACGGCAGAAGTAAGAGCGTCAAACGCGAATCAGTTGCTAATAGCGCACAGGAGACCTTTTCAGGCGGTAAAGACAGCTACCATTGCGAGATGGGTAAAAGAGGTGATGCTAGCAGCAGGTATCGATCTGAAGCGGTATGGGGCGCACTCAGTGAGAGGGGCCATGGCTTCTAAAGCGTACAGGACAGGAGTTCCATTGCAGGATATTATGGCAGCGGCTGATTGGGCGAATGATCGAACTTTCAGAGTATTTTATCTTAAACCAACAGAGAGGTTAGCGAGCACAGTGTTGGGACAGCTTTGAACAAGCATAATGCTCGCCTCCAGCCTTGTCATAGAATAAAGATTACCCCTGCTATCTGCGCAGGGAGTATTAATTCTATTAAAGACTAGGAGGCGAGCATTAGTTCCCACCCTCACAAGTTTGATAATCATATTGTATGGTGATAAGAGGGGGATATGATGACAAACTACCTGCCACCCTGATGTCATGTAGATAATAATATTGTATGATGATAAGGTGTGGATATGATGACAGTCTAGCTGCCACCCTGATATTATGTTTATGTTCTCTCTAGGGGAAGAGCAGAAGAATAATTGACGGAGGAACGAGAAGGTTTAAGCCGGAGTGAAGTTAATTGTTGGAGTTCATGGAGTCCTTGCTCGGTTGGCGGGACGAGAAAGTTTGGTGACAAGCCATTCAGAGCACGTAAAAGAGAGGAGGAGCTCAGGGACAGGATGTGGTCATAGCTGAGCTGGAAGGATGGACTACAGAGACTTTGGGATTTGTAGTTTCAGGAAAACGAAGGTTATATGGACATATGAACATTCCTAGTTGGTTTGAAATAGTTTTGTTGAAACTGCTGAAGGGTAGTAAATAAAGAAGTTGAAGCATAATGCTCGCCTCCTAGTCTTTAATAGAATTAATACTCCCTGCGCAGATGGCAGGGGTAATCTTTATTGTGAATCGTTCGGAAAGGGGGAGTTTTGTTCTGTCATACAGGAGTGCTCAAAATGTGCCAAGTATTCTTCCAAGGCTGCTTCTAGTGAATGCATGTCGTTCTGCCAATTTCACTAATGAATATCAGCTAGAGTCGGTCCGGGGAATAAGAAATCACTGTTCCGGGCGTGGGGTTGTGAATGAGCTATAAAGGGGCCTGGATTTTAAAAGCTGTTAATATTAATATGCTGCAAATACAAA
The DNA here is from genome assembly GCF_040938575.1 of Ambystoma mexicanum. Classification (NCBI taxonomy): domain Eukaryota; kingdom Metazoa; phylum Chordata; class Amphibia; order Caudata; family Ambystomatidae; genus Ambystoma; species Ambystoma mexicanum. The sequence goes on along the minus strand of NC_090927.1, from coordinate 1,051,577,196 downwards.
TGTAATATTGAATCTTGAAAGCTGTCATTGCATGTTTCTTTTTCTTTTTAATTACATGAGAAATGTAATTTTGCATGTGTCCCCACATGCAATAAGTGTTCCTAAAATGTTGGCTGTTTTGTTTGAAGAAACATAATATAACAAGAAAAATCCCAAATGCAAAAGTGTTTTGTGGTTATTATTGCCTCTGAATTATATTGTGGTTTCTGAAAAAAGGTGTGAGAGTATATTCCTACTGCCTGGCATGATACCAAGCTTTTCAGGAACTCTGCCTGTTATGCTACCAAGTCTTTCCAATGTTTAGCCAAGGAGCCTGTAATAAAGGTATAGTGACAGAGAGGTGACAGTAAACATTTTCTTACAGCTTCCTTCAAATGGTTGATGAACAGATTGAACTGGATAATGCCTGTGAGACAGATGAACTGAGACAACAACGAAGACAGGTGTATTGGGATTTTCAAAGCATCTTCTCTGTTGATTAATTTCACTGTGGACATACATCCTTGGATTACATGAGAATACTGATGGACCTGAATACGGCACCAGTTTTTGTTAGACTGTACCCATTACTGCTCACTCATCCAAGTCAAGAACTTGGAATCCTGATGGAAAATTAGTCCTAGTGACAATACTTTCCATAATCCAGTGCCAGGGATTTTAAAACTCAATGACCAATGGATTATCTGTGCTGACCTCAGAGAACTGAATAAGGGAGTCCACGTATTAAGGTGGCCTATTCCATACTTGAACAGATACAAGTATCTAAAGTCTGCCAGCCCTGGATTTGGCAAATGCATATTGGACAATGCCTGTGATTGTCAAAAATCAAAACAAATTTGCTTTTCGGGGTGCAAAATTATACATAAACTCATAAAGCTTTTTGGTACATCAATATTCAGAATGAATTTAATATCTTCCTATGTAAGGCCATACCTGATCTGGGCAAAAGAGAAAACCAGGCCTATTTTGTTGATCTTTTGATAAAATGTAAAACAGTAGGACACCTTCCAGAGATCCAGCATATTCAGACATGACTACAGGAAGCAAGTGCTTAATTGTCATTTCAGAAAGCCCATAACGTTCTGGGATAGGAAATTACAGCTGAATGATTTAACACTCAGCAAATGAAGTTTGAAACCTTACCCAAACTAAATAACCCCACAATCATGAAGTCGAGAATTGCTTCTTGTACTCTGTCCATGCAACTTTATCCTGTTGAGATCATGTATGGCCAAAATAAAAGGGTCCGATGCCTAAGAATTGGCAGATCTACATGACTGTGCTGAAGATCGTTGTTTGGCAGAGGAAGATACCACTGGTACTGGTAATGCTGGGGGGAATGACAGTCCTGAACCTTTTTTCAGTCACAAATTGGTCCCTGGAGTAATCGGGTGGCATAGCTGATTGCCAGCCATCTCCTCACTGCCATAAACCATCAGAACTTGCCATCATTACTGATTCTGATTATGCCCAACATTGATTTATATAGCATCAGATAAACTGAAAAGCCAGGTGTGGCCTTTGTGTGATCAGTAATCGTCTGAAACATGGAAAACTAATATAAACGATTGATGATTTGATGATGTAAAACAGCAGTGCAATATATTGAAAGAAAATCACAGGCCTCTATAAAATTAATGATCCAGACAAGACAGGTATTTAGTTGCCAGACTGACTAGCCAAAGAATGAGCTCTAGAGAGGGGATATTATTGATGTGGAATATCTCCTGAGAGAGATGAATTGATGATGGTGACCAGATCACAGTGGTGGCTGGGGGACAGTTCATGGGCTAGTCACTTGTCTTGGCAACAAGACAATCCAGAGCAGCACAGGTTTGATACCTGGCCCCAGTCTTAGAATATACTCTGGCATGGAGAATTATTTTTAAAGGGAACTTTCATTTGCTTATTGTTCTCTACACGGATTTGGTCACTGCTCAAATGGACAATTTGGGAAATTCTATCAACATTTATAAGATCCGATTAACTTTCCCTTTTCTGAACAAGATTATATGGCAAGGAAGATTTACGTGCATTGATGAAATTCCAAAATATGTTGCAAATTCAAAGTGGACTTCTGTTTGGAAATCTCCAATCTGGTTATGTCCAATGGGTCGTAACCACCTCTTTCAGAACGATTATGTAAAATCATGCCCAAGGCTTTAGCAAGCTTACATGATGTTGCCTATGGGAGGTACATTGGTCAAGACCTGAATGCCTATTTAAAGGATCTTTTAGTGTGTACACATTTCAGCAGAGTTTTACCACTCCCTACCCCACTACAGATAGATGGATGACATTATCTTGGCCTGACTGAAAATTTGTTTTCAGCTGGCTGGTAATTGGTGCTCCAAAAGGAAATAAATACACGCGGACTGTAATGCAGCTATTTACAAAGTTGATTTAATCTATACCTGCCCCAAACTGTAAGGTTGCGATGGTAGCCACTTTGCTAATCAACCATATCTTGTCTCGTTTGAGTCATTTCAACAGTGAGGTGATGACTAAGATCTTAGGTGCAAAGAGAAAGCTCCACATTGCCATAAAAATGCACTTAGCTGAAGAGTGGAGAGATACAGCAAAACAATTGCGGAGGTACTTAAGAAGTTGTGGTTGACTTTGGGCCTAGTCGGGACTTGCAATTTCCCCTGGTCCTGATGGCCCTGAGATCTATCCTTTCTTCCACTACCCAGATTTGAGTTGATGACTGGGAGAAAGGTGGTGGCGCCTTAACTCCTAGTATATCGCACACAAGGACATACACTGATCAATGACTTTTCTACACATGATTATGTAGAATATCTTTGGAAGCAACTACAGCATGCTTTCATATATGCACAACAAAATCTTGGGATGTTTGCTTCGAGTGAGAAAATGAACTATGACCTCAAGATGACAAAAAGGAGTATGGGGTGGGAGATAGAGTCTACTTCTATAACTTGCAAAGGAACTAATTTAGTGTGAAGAGGTGTTTACCTTCTTGGAGATTATTGTTTGATAAATATCTACTGCAGCCTACAAGATTCAAATTCCAAAAGGTATAAGACCACAGAATGTTGGCATGAAAGGCACTGGTTAACACTGCTGTCTACCCTTCTGATGATAAACCACTGTGAACTTCCACAGAGGAGAATGAGATTACGCAATCAGTTATCTGTACAGTATATTGGATACCCCCCCTTTTTTTTTTGTTCCATACGGACTATGATTTTAATGGTTACATCCTTACCTGTAATGTGAGGCGGTATGAACAAAGGACTGTGAAATCATGCACCATACTAATGACCTTGGTTGGTGTTTCTTTCTTTTTTACCTCTTTACACTGTTTATAATTTTTGACCTGAAGCACTTTATGTATGTATGGCCTGCTTACCTTTCTGTTTCAAAAATATCGGCATAATTGTTATAGGATATGCCCATGTCGTCCAATAGGTCGAATAGGGGTTTGCTGAATATGTTGTACAATGAAGGGGATACCACATGGTATGGGGATGGGCTGGGCACTAGCAGTGTCTGAGAAGACTCTCATGGATCCACCCTCAATGAAGGATGCGATCCAAGCGGTAGCCTCATGGGAGACGCTAGCAGAGGTGGTGAAATGGTGACAAAGGGTCTCATGGTCTACGGGTCGAAAGTGCCCGAGAGATACAGTAGGTGGAGGATTGCAGGGGTGCCCTCATCTCTAAAGACATCCAGTTGGATTTTGAGATCCAATAGGGATGATTCAGTAGCGTGACCTGGGTGGAAGCCAGATTGTTGAACCCCTAGGATCTGGTTCGATTCCAGGTAGTGTTGGATCTGAATGTATGCAGCTTTGTCCAGGATCTTGAGCAAGAAGGGAACTGTAGTGATTGGGCGGTAGTTGGTAGGCCCCTCCGGGTCCAGAGATGGTTATTTTTAGTAGGGGGCGCACTGAGGATTCTTTAAGGCTGGCCGGGACCAAATTGTCAGAGAATGAGGCGTTGATAAATTTGGTGATGAAAGGGACAAGGGCTTTGGAGCAATCTTTGATAATGGCTTCTGGGCAGATGTCTCCTTTGCAGTTGGACTGTTGGAGGTTTCTGAGGATTTTGGTATTTTCTAATTCTGTGATATCTCAGAAGTTGAAAGGGGGTGCAGTGTGTGTTCTAATGATTCGTGGTGAGCTGGAGGGGATGATTAAGGCTTACTTGTTAGCACGTTTTTGATGTAGCATGCGTATTTTGGTGTGCATGGCATTCTGGATGTTAGTGCACCAAGGTCTAAATTCTGCGAGGTTATAAGACATTGATATCCAGCGCATGAGCCTGGAGTGACCTAATGTTAAAGAGGGCTCCGAGTTAAGGGGGTTGGGCAGGGAGGTGGGCAACAGGGGGGAGGGTGTTCTTGTGGTGGTGTTGTGTTATATGGGGGGCTCGAAAAGAGGCCTGATGCGACCCTCAGTGTGGGGGCATCGGATAGTGGAGACAGCGTTCAGACATGAGTTCTCGCTGTGAATGGCAGGGTGGGGTGGCGTGGGCAGGTAGTTATTATGCTGGCTGGTTTGTTAGTCATGAGTTGACTTCATGGTTGAGGTGGCACAACGGGTGTGTGTTCTGGCACTAAGGTGAGAATTTCATTTTAGGGAGGAGGCTGAGAGATGGCACAGGGCCACTCTGTGCTGCCTGGGGTGTCACCTCGCATTCCTATCAGTTAAGAGAGCTGGTGTAGTTCTAATGGGCTCCCCTGGGATAGTGGTGATGGCTCGCAGGATAGGTTCTCTTCCAACGTGTTTAAACACAAATCCATTTAAATGGTGTTGTGATTAGTGCATTTACCATCTAGCTCATGTGTTTCTGATGATTTATGCCTAATTCTGGAAATTCATTCACCTGTTGATTTAAAGGTGGTCACATACTTTGAATGAGTGATGGCATGTCAATGCTGTTTTGTTCATTAAACTTTTAACTTATTAGAAAGCTAGACGAACTGTATTGTTTTGGTATTAAATATTTTGGCAGCTTATATTTGGCAACGTGTTTCAGGTATCTCCTTTGTGTTGTGTATGGAAGTCACCTGAGAATTACACAATCTATATGCCAAATGAACCTATAATTTAAATAAAATATATTATTGTTGCAAAAGAGCTTGTTTCTTGTACCAGAGATTGCGGGTGGGATTGCTGTCTGTGCAATTATTGTACTGCCATTGCCCATATCCATGAAAAGTACTACAAATTATTAGTTGTGCAAATCTTGTTTGGATTGGAGTATGAATAAATTGCCAAACAATTAAAGTGTCACTATAGTCCTGACATGGGAACATTCAATCCCTGATGACAAACTTTCAATCACAGCATAGATGACGAAGACATTCATCCCTCCCAGGTTGATAAACTGAGTCCCATTAAATATGGAAAAAATAACAAGTATTATTTCAGAGATTTGAATCATAAAGAATCTGGCACTTTGAAAGACATTGGGCATAATTACGAGGTTGGAGGTAGCCTTGCCGGTTATACCATGATTTGCCCAGGATTTTCTGTGAATCCAAGTAAAGTTATACTTTAGGAGTTGTTTACCCCCTTCCGAATTCAGACACCACAACTGTCTAATATACTCCAAGACCTATTGCAAGCCAGCAAAAAAAGCCGTACATCCTTCTGTGAATTCCAAGTCACTTACTCCTGATTAAATGGCTGCTTTTTCAGTAGCAATTCAAACTTACTGCTGGAGAAGGCTGTGTGAATTGGCCATTAGTCCTACATTAGATGCTCTACTTTCATAAATTGCCCATGCAAAGTATTTCACCTTTAATTTGGAAACCTGTGGAGCCTGAATTACCTCTTGCTGCTCCACCTGTGGCTGTCAAGACCAGATTTGCGTTCTTCTTTGAATTGTAGCTAGCTTGGGGATGCTTCCAGTTAGCACGGCAAACTAGCGGCTTGCTCAAGGTAATAGTTTTCACCTGTGCACTGTCACTTCTCTGAGCACCTCCTTATAAGATTTTGTGCTATAGAGTTCGAAATGCCTGAAGTCACATTAAATTTTAATATGTGTTGTTAAACTGCACTTCTTGCGTTGACACTCTAATAATATTGAACTCCACTGGAATTCTGTGCACTTTGACAAATGCGAGAGGTGTCATGCCATTCACCTGGCATTGCCCGCCGCGCTGGCTGCTGCCGCTAATAGAACTTGCCTGTTCAATAAAGTCAGCCATCTTATGTTGAAGCATAATTAGGAACGCCTCCACATTATCTGCACAGTGAAAAGCTTTATCAGCTATGATTTCTATGTTTAACAGAAAAACGTAAAATCTTAAAGGTTGTAATTGTAGCAAAACAATCCAATCCTATTATTACGTCTGCTGCATTCGCTGGGAAATACGTGAGGGCAAAATCTATCCTAGTGTGCTATCATTTTAGCGTTAGGTTGCGCCAGACAATAATTTCTTGTTTCAATGTGCCCATGCAAATCCGAGCTGCCATTTTCTGTCCCCGGTTAAGCATGAAGACACAAGGACATTGGCACCTGTACTTGAAAAACAAACATTATGTTACACATTTTAGAAAGCAGGTGCTTACATTAAACGCCCCTTTGGTGCTAGTACTGGTGGTGCAAATAAAAGTTATGAATGGAGAGCTTTGTAGCTAATTAAGGTCTAAAGGATGAGTTAAATTTGCTGATGGGGCAGATATCTTCTGGAAACCTTATTTTAGGAATAATGTGCAGCGGGGACCTAATGAATAGGGGCAGCCCTTCCTGCCTTTAGAAGGGGAGGGGACACTTCACTCTTGATAATGGGAGCATGTAGGCTGGATGATTCTTATTGGGCAATGTTGGACTGGCGACATCTATAGACAGGTGAGAATTGTGTGTCTGAGGGCAGAGTGACTCAATAGTACAATGATTGATGTCAAAAGGATGCTCTGACCTTTTGAGGTAAGGGGAACATTTGTACCTGAGCATGGGGAAGGGGCACTGATGAGGTGATGAGGACTGCTGGTACCCTCATTGGAATACGTGTGCAGCATGATGAGGAGAAGTTGGATAGTGGGGACAATGGGGAAGGAGGGAGGCGGTATATAGGTTAAATAATGGTTGCACAAGAAAGTGATGGGTGGAGAGGTGGCACTGTGGATCTGATGTAGTTGGGGCTGTCAGGGAACAGAAATGTGCCAAAGTGTTGCCTCCTGGGTCTCTCGATGCCATGGATATTCTACACTCCAGTGAAACCAAGGTCTATAGATGTATTGGCCCTATTTTTTTAGCTTTCAAAAAAATGTATTTAAAGTGCAAATTGGTTAATTAAACCCTTATACACTAAAACCATACTACAGATATATCAAAATTCATTCCAATAATTACATTCAAATATTTACAGTTACATTCATTTAAAATAAAAATGGTACTTCATTTAATTTATACATTTTATCATATACTTTCTATACCCGCAATTCAATTTCCAATAAAAACAGTTTTCCAAGACGTTCACTTTAGCACCTATCCTGTAGTTATCATACATATATATGCTCTTCATCAATTCTTATTTGAGTTATATTCCTTATAATGCTTTAGGCAATTCTACCATTAACCTTTTCCAGATATAAAATGCTGCCCCTATATATACCAATGGATCCGCCTTGTATATTAATAACCAGAATTGGTCTGTTACAATCATGTTTATATTACTTGTCAGATCTCTATACCCTTTCATGTAATACTCTTGTAGCTCTTGGCATTCTGTTAGCAGGTGTCTCGAGGTTTCTATTTCTTTGCAACCATATCTACACAGTCTTTCCTCTCTTAATATATCTGACCATGCCCCTGTATATTCATGGCAGGGTAGTATATTTAAGCACAGAATCATTATATATCTCACAAACTCCCTGTTTCTGACCTTTATTAGGTAGTTCCGGGGGACAGAGGGTTTTAGCCCTTGTGTTGCTCTGTCTTTTACTCAAAATAGTGAGGTTTTCACTTGCATCCCAAATATGAGCCTTCTTTTTCAGATATTTACACATCGGCCAAACATCACTGAAAACTGTGGGTACTTTCACATCAACAGTATTAAGGAAATTAAGGGTTGTGGTTTTTAGGCCTTGAATAAATACATTCCCCTTCGTTTTTTGTTAATGTCTTCCCCAATAACACTCATCAGGGTTACCTCTTTGTTTCTCCTAAACACCATTTCTACATATAGCTTACAGCAGTTAATTTTCCTTAATGTTTCCAAAGATGTTATGCCTAGTTCACACCTAATTGCTTCTATAGGCACGGCTCTGGGCAGACATAATGCTGCTTTCCACATTTTCACTTCTATCTTTCCAAGATTCCCAATACTTCTTTCCCCCCACTGTTTCCAATGCATATAATGATCCCCGTATTATGCAAGTTTTATACATTTCTAAAAGACCTTCTACTGAGTATCCCCCTTCTTACTCATATAACTACAGAAAAGATTCCATTTTTTTGTAGCTCTCAGTTTTGCCATTTCAAAATAAAAGTTACTGGGTGTTTTATTTACAATTGGCATTCCTAAGTATGGATAGCTTTCCACCACCTCTATTTTTTGGGAGTCAATTTTCCATACAAATGTGCTTTGTGGGATCTACTTTTCCTACCCCCAAAAACCATAATCTTTGTTTTCCCTACATTTATTTCTAGATATTCTCTCTAGAATATTGTTGTATTGCGTTTAACATTCGTTGTAGACCCATCAGCGTCTTATCTAATAGAACGGTGTCATCCACATACATTAACCAGCTAATGGGTGTTTTCCCTATTTTTTGGGGGAAATTGTTTAAATTCATAAATGTTTCCAGATATCCACAACATAGTGGTTGTAGAGCACTGGAGGGTTCATAATGCCTTGCTTTAACCCCATATTTATTCTAATGGGAGGAGAGTATTTAGATCCTTTGTCCAGGCAGATTACTGCTGTTGTTTCCCTATACATTTCTTTCAAGAAGTGCAATATAACAGGACATATTTTCCATTTAGCTAGTTTTCCCCACAGTTTTTCCCTATCTACCATATCAAAGGCCTTAGTATATTCTATGAAACACACATAGAGATTGGTATCTTTCTTACCTCAGGTATTAAATATTATATAGTTTAATGTAACCAGATTATCTACGGTGCTATTATTCTGCCTAAACCCAGTTTGTTGCATAGACAACAATTGATTCTCTTTGCACCACTTATTGATATTTTTTAATATTTAATAACAGTGAGCAAAATATTTTGCAACTGCTGTCTGCCATGGCCAAAATTCGATAGTTATCCGGGGACAACATGTCCCCTTTTTTGTGTATTGGAACAAATATTGTTTTTTGCCAACTACCAGGGATTTTGCCGCTTTCCCAAATAGATGAATAAAGATGATACAGCAACCATGCCCATTTCTCAGGATTACGCTTTATAACTATATTTGCCACCCCATCCGCACATGCTGCTCGCGAAGATTTAATTTTTTAAAAATTATCTGTAGGATGTCTAGTTGATCATATGGGAAAACAGGCCCATTTCTTTTCCATTCTTGGACTTCAGTGATTTTTCCACTATTTTTATTAAAGAAAAGTCGAGAGATGTATTGTATCCATACTTCTTGGCCCACTCCATTTATATCAATACCTCTTTCTTTTAAAAGATATTGCCGGCATAGGTACCAACATTTCTTTGAGTCGTGGGTCCTACATATTATAAATATAATACACCAATTTGCATTATTAATATTCTGTTTATATGCTTGTAACCAGTTTTTATATTTGGTCTTAAGTGATATGATTTCTTGTTTCCTTTCCCTTTCTCCCAAGTTCTCATTCTTCTTCACTTCTCTTATCTTCTCCTTCAGTTCCTTTTCATGGTAAATAATCTGGCTATCAAAAACATTCATATGTTTTTTCCCCTCATTTTGTTTCACGTTCCAATTTCTATTATTTTTCTGTATAATACCCAACATATAACTTATCACATTTAGTCCATTTAAAGCAATCTCCTGTCCATCCAGGGGCATATGATTGCACATATTATCAAATTTTTCTAAATTCCGTTCTGGCCACATAAACCTATTTCCATTAAGTGAGCTTTGTATATTATGGACCTTCCCCTCCTGCCAACTCAGATATGGTCTACTATCTAATTTGCATTTTAATACTTTATGGTCACTCAGCATATTGTCTATATGTTTAAAACTTAGTAGATGTCTCCCAAGCCGAAACTCACAAATATGTATTCTAAGCGATAACTTACTTTACCATTAGATCAAGTAGTTTCTCTAATACTTTTCTCCTTTGGTTCTAGATATTCCATATCATAGTTCTGGAAGAATTCTACCCAAATGATGCCATCCTCTACCTGTTTGGGAATCTTATGTAGTTTTCTTCCAACTCTATTCCCTAGAGTCGAATTATCCCTCCATTAATTCCTGTTTTTCCATTTCTATTTTAGCTAAATCACAATGGGCATTAAAATCACCTACAATCATCACTTCTGCCTTAAGTCTTTCTTGCATCCAGCCTTCCAGAAGATTTCAAATCCCCCTTTACATGGAATAGAGTGGAAACCTCAACTATTCCAGGATAGGACCGTTACATTTTTACCTTGCTTTTTACTTCAATTCCCATTTAAGTAATTTCCACCTGGTACCCTTTTTTCAAAATTATCCTTTCTCTTATATCCTTGTTCTGGAGATATTTTAGGTGATACAAGGTTATTTTCTTTTAAGTCTGGATTTCCTAAATAATTGCAAAACACTATTTAATATTCTTTTCCCCATATATTTTTGGCCTGTTCCCTTATTAAATCTACAATCACTGCGGTACTAAATTGCACTATCACCCAATTTTCCCAAATACCCATTTCAAGAAGTATTACTCTTTATATATCGGTTGTTTTTATATTTTGTAGGGAAGGATTGGACATTAAATTCTTTAGCAACCAGTTGTCATGATTCCTGCCCCTCATGTCCCCAGCCCTCCAAGATGTGAGGCTGGAGCCAGGCCACGATCACCTACATGGCCCTCAAGGGCCTTTTCATCCATCCAAAGACCCACTTGGAGTCAGACTTGGCGCTTGTGGCACCAGACTCACTCACTCCCATAGGATAACATTGGGGATTGGACTTGTAGTGCATTGATGGGGACATGATGGATGCCCCCACATATTTTGGTTCCCAGAACTGCATGTGCAGTCTAGTCTTTTGGGTGTGGTTCAGCCCAGAGACACCTGGGATACCCAGAGACTATTTAAGCCACGCCCAGGCTGAGAAACATGCTTTGTGTTTTCTGCACCTGCAGCGTGACACTTACTGTGTTCGGATCGGTCTCCAATAGGCCTGCATCTTTCTTCTGTGCTCAGCTCCTGCAAGAACAAGAACACCGTTAGGAACAGCCTTACCTTGCAGCGCTTTTGCCCATCATTCATCGCTCCTTCTGTTCTGCGGGCATCTTCGGCGGTGTCATTCCCATCCCTGCATGCCGCTTCCTAAGGAAAAGGGAAAAGAACTGAAAAAAGGCATTAGTAAGCATTAAGCAAATCTCCGCTTATTTTTTAAAGACTGTACAAGCTTCAAACACTTACCTGAATCCCAGCCGCTCTGGGGGAACTCTGTCTCCGGAACTTCTCATCCGTCTGCAAGAGGGAAAAGACACTCCAGGTTAGCGTGGAAACATCTAGAGGCGCTGCATACCACGCTTACTCACCGCATTTTTTCTTCATAACCGGCATCCACGCTGAAAACGTTGCGGCACCTAAAAGACACCGAAAAATAACTCAGTTCAATACAAATACGAAAGGGTCGCATCGTGCATCGCGCTCTCACTCACCTTCAGCGCTACTCATCTCAGCAGCACGTCGCCATCCACAGACGCCGGCCATCATCTAGGAAAGGAACGAAGTTAGAGAACTGTTCAAAAGACTCATTATACTTACCTGTCGGACTCTTGCCAGTGAAGTAACTAGGCAGCAACGAGCCCGCATCAATCAGCCCTGCGCTGAAAGCAGGATGGAGAGCACACTTTCTAAGAAAACGAGGTGAGCTGTGGATCAAAGGGAGGGGTTGGACTCCGGGGAAGAAGGGGTTCAAGCACACAGAGACAATAGGGAGTTAAACTCTGCCAATCCTGTGTTTCAGGCCCAGTCTCCAGTCGAGTAGATTCCAGGGAAGGGTTTGAGGTCGTAAGAGGTCAGAACAGGCTGACTGACGTCCCCGTGGATACCAGGTGAGCGTTACAGAACACAAAGCCTCACATCAAAATCCACCTGGCCTTCATGGAAACGTCAGAAACCGACCAGTTAGCGCACATGTTGGGGCAGCTACGTTCCGAAATACATGCAGCCAGGCAGGAGACCAACACCCTGAGGAGAGAGCTGATAGTAGCCAAAGAACGCACTGATGATTTAAGCCGGCAACATCTCCAGTCACAATCAGGGCATGCACCATTGCCGGGAAGCGTGCCCTCGATGCCAGCACCATCAGCCAATCCCGTTCAGATAACCCTTCCTGGGGCAGTTCCCTTGGCCCGCCCGAACGATTTACGGGGGATCCCAAGAGGTTTGCAACGTTCATGAACCAGTGCCACCTGCACTTCCTTTGTAGACCAGGGGCCTTTCTGAATGACCAATCACGGGTCGCTTTTGTGCTATCCTACCTGAGTGGTAGAACCGTAGACTGGTCTGTACCCTTTGTGGCCCAAGACGATCCTTTGCTGCATGACTTCAGGGGCTTTCAGCAGGAGATGGAAAAGCTGTTCGCCCGTCGTACTCAGGGGCAGGCATTAGACAATGAACTTCTGTCCCTACGCCAAGGGAATCAAGACCTATTAACATACATAGTCAGGTTCAATAGACTTGTAGTTGAAGCAGGATGGCCAGTGGAGAAGAGAACCACATTATTTCATCAGGGGTTGCGGGGGGAGCTCAAGGATGTTCTCGCACAAGTAGTGAACCCCCGAAAGACTGCTCAGAATTCATTGACCTTGTTGTTCAACTGGATCATAGTTTGCAGGACCGAAGAGCAGATCGAACCAGACCAGACCCTCACCCTATGTATGTGCGTTCAAAGGACAATATTGCCCGCACAACTGAAGGTTCAGGAGATCCAATGCAAATCGGGGGGGTCAAATCCCCCTTGACTAAAGCGGAAAGGGATAAAAGGAGACAGCAGCAGTTATGTCTTTACTGCAGAAGGTCAGGTCATTTCCTTAAAGAGTGCCCTGTGAAGCCACCGAGGAGGATGGTAGGGGCCACGGACAAGGAAGATAGCATCAAGGAATGGGAAAACTCCCCAGCCCGGCAAGTGAACTACAGACCTCCCATTTTGCACTATCTGTGGTCTTGATCAATCACCAACAACCATCTCGGATGCACGCAGTAAGAGCGTACATTGACAGTGGAGCCCTTGGGAATTACATCGACCCGGATCTTTCGGCAAAGATGGGGCTTCCGTTATGCCCTAAATCAACCACCGACACTGTTACCACTGTCGACGGCACGGAAATAGCTTCTGGTCCAGTATCCCAATGCACTGCAGCTTTAACCCTTCTGTGCCAGGATGTATCTATCATTTTCGACCTCATTAAGCCACCACAGTTCCGGTTGATTTTGGGAATGCCATGGTTGGTAGCTCACAATCCTCGAATCGATTGGCGGGCAATAGAATTGGGCTATCCCAAGACTTGCGCCCACACATGTTATCGCCAAAAGAAACAACCAATAGACACCAGAACCTCCACGCTTGCGACTGTGGCATTCGGCACCCTACCAAGTGAATACCAGGACTTTCAAGATGTCTTTCAGAAAGAACAGGCTAATACCCTGCCACTGCATAGACCATACGATTGCCAAATCGACCTGATACCCGGCACACAAATCCCTTGTGGGCGAATTTACACACTCACAGAACCAGAAAACCAGCTCCTGAAGGCCTATCTTGACCAATACCTGGCCAACGGGTTCATCCGTCCCTCGAAGTCTCCAGCGGCCAGTCCTCTATTCTTCATACCGAAAACGGAGGGGGACTTGAGAACGTGCATCGACTGTCGAGCACTGAACCAGATTACCGTAAAAAACCGCTACCCCCTGCCACTGATCCCTGAATTGCTTGATCAAGTCAAAGATGCCCAAATCTACCCAAAACTCGACCTGAGGGGGGCATATCACCTTGTTCGCGTAAAAACAGGAGGACGAATGGAAAACCGCTTTTCGAACCAAATACGGCTTGTACGAATATCAAGTAATACCCTTTGGCCTTTGCGACGCACCTGCAGCATTTCAATACTTCATGAACGATGTCCTACGGGAGTTGATTGATGTCTGTGCTCTAGTGCACATCGACAATATTCTAGGATATTCTGCATCAAAGCAGGACCACGTTAAACACGTCCGATCCATATTGGAGAAACTCTGTCAACACCAGCTCTACGCCAAGCTTGAAAAGTGTTCATTCCATGTCTATGAGGTGGAATTCCTGGGCTTTATTCTCAGCCCGAATGGAATCCGAATAGATGTACACAAGGTAGATGCTATCCTGAAATGGCCATCCCCAAATTCAGTCAAGGGGGTTCAAAGTATGCTGGGTTTTGCAAACTTCTACCGCCGGTTCATCCCATGATTTTCGCAAATCGTGCATCCCATCACGTCATTGCTAAGGAAAAGCAACAAAAAGTTCCAGTGGACAACAGAAGCCGAGGAAGCTTTCCAGGAACTCAAAGCAAGATTTACATCTGCCCCAATCTTATGCCACCCTTGCCCTGATCTCCCATACCTGGTGGAAACGGATGCCTCAAGCATGGCTATGGGAGCCGTCCTCTCACAAAAGGACCCCGAAACGGGCCAGTTACACCCTGTTACCTTCTGGTCGCGTAAATTCACACCCCCTGAACTCAATTACGCTATCACAGACAAAGAACTCCTGCCCATTAAGTCAGCCTTTCAGGCATGGCGGCACTACCTCTTGGGCGCCAGACACACTATCACCGTAATAACTGACCACCGGAACCTCCAGTACCTAAAAACGGCAAAGGCCCAATCCTCACGACAACCACGTTGGGCTCTTTTTTCTGCTGAATATGACTACGTGATTACATTTCGACCAGGGGTGAAAAACGGGAAGGCCAATGCCCTTTCCTGTATGGGGTGGAGGAGCAATGGTATCAGACCCCTGACCCAATAGCAATCATCCCGAGTGACAAGCTCCTAGGAATCGCAGCAACCATAACTCAGAAAGAATTACATGAAGAAATCCAAAACCTGATGAGTCCGGAGCAATTACAAGCGTGGAGTGCACAAGGAGAACATTACATGATAAAAGATCAGTTGCCCTACTTCAGGAATCGTTTATTCTTACCAAACCAAGAACTACGAGAACAAATCATGTCCGGTTATCATGATTCCTTGATCGAGGGCCACCATGGATTCGCTAAACCCTAGCCAAGGTAAAACGAAATTATTGGTGGCCCACGTGGCGTAAAGACATTATCCAATTCATCCTATCTTGTGGAGTGTGTGCTCAAAACAAGTCATCCAAGCAGAAACCGGCTGGCCTATTACAACCATTGGAAATCCCACCAGCACCATGGCACACGTTGTCCCTCGATTTTATTACTGACTTACCACCCAGTCAAGGGTTTAACACTATTCTTGTGGTCGTGGACCTATTTTAAAAAATGGCACATTTCATTCCTCTTAAGGGGCTCCAAAATGCTTCCACTCTGGCGAAGTTATTTCTTGAAGGCATCGTACGGCTCCATGGGTTTCCTTCAGTTTTGGTCTCAGACCGAGGTACTCGATTCATATCTAACTTCTGGAGAAAATGCTGTTCTATGGCCCAGATCGACATCCGGCTATCCACCAGTCACCATCCCCAAATGGATGGTCAAACTGAAAGGACAAATCAGACGCTCGAGCAGTATCTGCGTTGCATGTTACACCAAGCTGAAGGAAGCTGGCTCAACCTATTATGGATAGCTGAATATGCTTATAATAATTCCCTACCCACCAGCACTGGGCAGACACCCTTTTATACCATGTATGGCAGGCACCCACGTACTTCTGAGTTGGACGTTCCTACAACCCTGGAAATGCCAGTATTCAAAACCTTGCACACGACAATTTCTCAAACCTTTAAAAGGGCAGCTGAACACCTACTTCAAGCTAAGGATCGCCAAAAGAAGTTTGCTGATCAACACCGAGCAAAGGCCCCCAAGTGGCTGGCTCCTAAACACGTGTCCATTAAAGGGACCTGAACTTTCCGTCCAAGAACCCTGGGTCCATTCACTGTCACCTCCGTGATAAATCCTGTGGCGGTCAGACTACCCTTGCCGTCAAACATGCAGATTCATCCTGTGTTCCACGTGTCTCTCCTTAAAGCTGTTCAACCTGGGACCCGGGTAGCAACGCCACCACAGCCAGAAGTAGTCGCTGGGGAGCCAGAATTCGAAGTCAAGGACATCCTGGATTCAAAGTACGTCAGATCCAAATTATACTACCTAGTAGACTGGAAGGGTATGGTCTACAAGACAGGACATGGGAGCCTTGTGAGTACATCCATGCACCTCGCTTGCTTAGACGATTTCATCAAAACCATCCAAACAAACCAGGACCAGGGCCTCTCCATCCCTCCAAAGACCCACTTGGAGTCAGTCTTGGTGCTTGTGGCACCAGACTCACTCACTCCCATAGGATAACATTGGGGATTGGACTTCTAGTGCATTGATGGGGACAAGATGGATGCCCCCATATATTTCGGTTCCCAGAACTGCATGTGCAGTCTAGTCCTTTGGGTGTGGTTCAGCCCAGAGACACCTGGGATACCCAGAGACTATTTAAGCAACGCCCAGGCTGAGAAACATGCTTTGTGTTTTCTGCACCTGCAGCGTGACACTCACCGTGTTCGGATCGGTCTCCAGTAGGCCTGCATCTTTCTTCTGCGCTCAGCTCCTTTAAGAACAGGAACACCGTTAGGAACAGCCTTACCTTGCGGCGCTTCTGCCCATCATTCATCGCTCCTTCTGTTCTGCGGGCTTCTTCGGCGGTGTCATTCCCATCCTGGCATGCTGCTTCCTATGGAAAAGGGAAAAGAACAGAAAAAAGGCATTAGTAAGCATTCAAATCTTCGCTTATTTTTTAAAGACTGTACGAGCTTCAAACGCTTTCCTGAATCCCAGCCGCTCTGGGGGAACTCTGACTCCGGAACTTTTCATCTATCCGCAAGAGTGAAAAGACACTCCAAGTTAGCGTGGAAACATCTAGAGGCGCTGCATACCGCGCTTACCGCATTTCTTCTTCATAACCGGCATCCACGCTGAAAACATTGCGGCACCTAAAAGACACCGAAAAATAACTCAGTTCAATACAAATACGAAAGGGTTGCATCGCGCTCTCACTCACCTTCAGCGCTACTCATCTCAGCAGCACAGCCGCCATCCCCAGACGCCGGGCATCATCTAAAGAAGGAAAGGAACGAAGTTAGAGAACTGTTCAAAAGACTCATTATACTTACCTGTTGGACTCTTGCCAGTGAAGTAACTAGGCAGCAACAAGCTTGCATCAATCAACGCGCCCCTGCGCTGAAAGCAGGATGGAGAGGACACTTTCCAAGAAAACAAGGTGAGCTGTGAATCAAAGGGAGGGGTTGGACCCCGGGGAAGAAGGGGTTCAAGCACACAGAGACAATAGGGAGTTAAACTCTGCCAATCCTGTGTTTCAGGCCCAGTCTCCAGTCTAGTAGACTCCAGGGAAGGGTTTGAGGTCGTAAGAGGTCAGAACAGGCTGAGTGACGTCCCCTGGATACCAGGTGAGCGTTACACCAGTTCCTTTTTAAGAAGGGGCTATCATCTTGTGTATTTCTTTCAATTATTTTAATGCTTTTTCCCAAGTTACAAACCCTTTCTCCTCTTCTTTTCTCACCCTCTTTGGAATACATATCCTGAGTGGGTTTATTAGTGAACATTGCCAACCATACCATTTCTCTGACATATATGTCTTTTTCTCTAGAATTAATTTGCTCTACTACTTTACTAATTGGGATATTTAAAATTCTCACTTTGGGTGTCTCAGTGCTTTGGGAGACTTCCTTTTCCTCCTTATTTTCAAGTTCTACATCTTGTTATGATTGATATGATTGATTATTTATAACACGCTTAATACCCAAAGGTTTCTAAGCGCGGACCAGGGGATCGAACCTGCAGTGCTCCATGTCGTCTTGTTTCCAAGGCGAGCGTGTTGCCCCTGAGCTATCCTCCTGAGATTGTTCCACAGATTCTGCATCATCCACTAATTCAAATATATTTTCTCTTGAACCCTTTGGAGAATTCCCTATTAGCCATCTGACTATACCTTTTTCTTCATTAATTGGGTGAGTGCGGTCTTTCTTTACAGATTTTAATTTCTTATTGAGCATAAATCAATCCCCTGTTTGCACACATTCAATATCTTTTGAGGATATCTCTGCCAGGGCACTATTTTTCCCCTTATTCAATATAGCCTTCTTTACTTTGGACCCTGCTCCCCTATTTCTGCTGCCTTTCTTATTGTTTCTTTTCCGTCGGTTACATTTTTTATACCCAGAGATTGATGCTGATCATCCAAAGTACTATTACCCTGATCTTTACTATTCTCAACTTCTTTTCCCAAGCTAGTGGACTCAACTATCTCCACCTCTATAGCTTACCCTCTTTCCTTTGTTCTTCCACTCTACAACATAGTTCACTCAATTCCCTGTGGTCTTCGACTGGGATATCTGAGGGAGAAGAGATATGTATCTCCCGTTGTTTATATTTCTCTGCTTCTTCTAGACATTTAACCTATCTTTTGGTATTTTCTACTGTTTCTATCACCAGGTTGTTATGTCCTTCCTGTTCACTCAATAATTTAGTACAGATAACTAGAAGTACATCCACCATAGAGGTGAGAGCATCCAGTTTCCCACACAGTTAATGGAAAAATCGGCTTCATTTTCAGGATCTTTCCATGAACTGTCCTCCCTCTCTCTTTCTACGTCAGGTTGCACAAATTTCTCCAAATCCGGAGTTGCTGAGAGATCTATGCCGATTATATTATCCATATTGATCATTCCAGATTTCTCCAGGTCAGATGTTACTGATAAGTCAGTGGCAATTATGTTATACATATTGGACATTCCAATTTTATCCTGTTCACTTTGTGAAGTACTCAAAGTTCCTGGTAAGCCCAGAGATCGGCGTCTAAAATCCTGACATAGATTCAATAATGAGTTATTGTCTATCATTGAACTATTAGCTGGTACCAAGATTGCGCTTCTATCTTGTAATACTTTATTTATCTCTTGTTTCTGGAGGAAGCTTGACATTTTTGGTTGTTCCATCTTTGTCCTATTTAAGCCAATATTTCTTTTGTCTAGAGTTTGACCTTTTTTGTACCCTTCTGAACCGGGCTCATTTCGAGTTATAGGATCTCAGTTTTGGAGCCATTTCCCCTATTTATAGGTACACTTTAATAGGGATTTGGGTCATGTAGTGTGTTCAAAGGAGATTAAATCTCAAAACAGTTGGACCTGAGCTTTATATAATGTTATATGCAGGGTTTAAACAATCCCTCTATGTAGATTAGTTCCCAACTACTGTCCGCCAAGCCAAAAGAAGTGCTGCAATCAATGCGTCCACCTGAGCGCTTTTGTCAAGCAGAACCGACAAACCAATATTACCACATAGATTTCCCTGACAATTATTTATCTTGCAAAATTATATTTCAAAAATTACCGCCCTCCCCTAACGTGCCAAATATAGTAAAAAACTATTTGTAATGGGATACTCCTTAAAGTGCTTGTGTTAAATTTCCAATTTCACTGTTAATATACTAAGAGATTTAAAAGTGGGGGTAATTATATACTATTTTCATAAAACCATCAAATCCATTTAACAATACAATAATTAATTTAAAACTATCTAAAAATACACTACCTTGATATACTTTCTAGGCTATACTATACAGTGAGCAAACTAGTTTTAGTACAATATGTTATTTATAATATAATTCAAAAAGGGGCGAGGCACTCCTCGCAGCCCCCGCCCATGTACCTTTATCACGTTAGTTACAGTATAAGCACAGACAACCAATATTAAATTGTAGATTAGAAGTGATTACTATTTCGTCCTTTCTAGCAGGTCATGGAACGCCCGGCAGCTTAAGGAGCTGCCTTAGTCCGACCAACACCCCCCCCCCACCTGCAAGTTAAATTTGTGGAATTTGTATAGCACACTGTCGTACGCAGACGCTATGCCGTTTGCCTTTGGTTAATGAGTGCTGCCTTTCTCTTCCCTACACAAACGATGACCGATTTGAGTCTTTCGAGCAAGTTTTCAGTCAATCAGTGCTTATCTCTGTTCCTTCACACTCGATATGCTCCGAGCTGGCCAAGTTTTGTCAGCACGTTGCTATTGCCAGGTAGTCACTCCCTACTTTCAGATATAAGCTGCGCTGCTTCCACCAAGCAGATAAATCCACTCTCTCATTCAGAATCTTTCCCGCCCACGCTGGTAATTAATATCCGTGTTAGAGGCGTATTCAGGGATTGGCACCTATCATCACCCAGCTAGGTTCGGCAAAATGCAGTACATTGCAGTATTATGCTGTATCAATGGGCCTCATTACACGGATGGCGGTGAACCATGGTGCTATTAGCGCCATGGTTCATGCCGGTAAAATACCGGCACCGCCTTGGTGGAAAGGGTAATTGCCGCCCTATTCCCAGGTTGGTGGGGCGGTAATTCCCCCTTCCACCATTGCCCTTCCTCATTCCCATTTTTGCCGCATAGGGCTCTATGGGAATGGGGAAGGTGCTAATTACGGTACTGCAAATTGCGGTACCATAATTACCTCCCTGGTCCCTTTGCGGGTTGGTTTTTAACGCCTGCAAAAAGCAGGCGTTAAATTCCCCAACCCGCAAAGGGACCTCGTAGTAAGGCGGTAAGGATTTACCGGTACCGGTAAAATACCGGTACCGGTAAACCCTTACCGCCATCCGTGTAATGAGGCCCAATGTGTTTACACAGTACCTTGATCCGTTTCTCTGTCCTCAGCATGCGTCCTGCGTCCAGCCAAACAGCAAAACAGGAGTGCAGCGAGCGCCCTTAACGCTGCAGAGGGCGTATCGCCACAAGGGTCCAGGAGCCCTGTTTAAATAGAGCTGCCTCCAATAAAGTCGTGTTCCCAGCCCATAAAGGTATACACGAGCATGGCAGTCAATGGGGATCACAATGTGGCTTTATCCTCCTCCCCTTTAATGGCAGGCTGCCAATGCTCCGTGAAACAACAACAGCAAAACAGGAGTGCAGCGTCCTTTTCTTAGCTGTACACTTGACACATAGGCACAGAAGTTAGGTGGTCATGCCTTTGGTGGGGTGGGTTCCCCCTTCTTCATTATCTCTTGTAATCACCTTTGACCAGAGTTGTTCAAATGCAAGGCATTCCCACATCATGCGCATAAAAGTGGCTTGCAGGGCATTACACATTGCATACGGGTCTAGGGTATCTCAGGGATCTTTTTATGTAGCCTCACCAGTGTTAAATAGAGGTCTTTTCAACTGTACCAAACTAGAGTTCCCCTTCCTTCTGGAAAGGCCCAGAGTATATTCTTAATTCGCTATGAGTGGGCACAACAGCAAAGGAGCCTAAACTCAGGGACTTGAATCAACAGAATGCTACTGGGATACATTTTGCAGTGGTGCTGCCAAGAAGAAGAGTTTGCAATCAGAAAGCTATTTACCCCCCTTTTTTCAATTGATGGCCTCAGTGTCGTAGTGCTCTAAAAAAGGGTGTTGGGATAACATATAGAGTATAGACAAAGTTGTTCACTGGCTTGGCCAGCAATACCCATCCTGGACAGGGCAATCCACCCAATCAGAGAAAGGGGAATCTCCAGAACTCCACATGTTTCCCAAGATTCCTTCAATGTTCTTACTGTGTTGGCTTGAAAGGTTTGTATGGGGTTGCGGTATATGTTGATGCCCAGGTATTTATTTTTATTCTGTTAAATAGACAATACGATACATCAATAATATATTTAAAAAATGAGCTCCTTTATCCATTCCCATTGCTTGGAAACATAGAAAATCAAATTAACAACATTGCCCTCATTGAAAAGTCCCCATAAGCATTGCATACATGTCATGGATTCGTCAGGGTGTTCATACTAGTTTTCCTTCGTGTAATAATAAGGATTTCACATTCTGCTATAAGATGTTTGGTCGACTCTAAATCAAGTGAGCCACATACGCAGCATGTTCGTAGCAGTTTAGGAGTGTTTCTTCAGGCTCCTACTACTTTCAATGATTAAACTTGATTGAATGTTACCCTTACATGCCCCTGGAAGTCTATTGTCTGGAAACTCAGATACATATCTGTGCGATATATGGTAATAATTGAAATGAACACTGCATTCTCCACTTAGGACTTTGATCACCAATTCCACAATGAATTGTTCACCCTCAATGTTAGTTATTATTTTCTTTATAGTTGATTTAAATAAAGCTCTACTTAAACAACAGGGAATACAATTTTGACGAAGTCACTATGTCAGTGAATAACAATAATACACTTAAAGTCAATGGGCTTCATTCCGAGTTTGGAGGTAGCCATGGCGCTATTTGCGCCATGGCTGCCTCCAAAACTGGGTCCGGAACTGGTCTGGTTGAATGGGGACTTGCCAGGACATTCCGACCTGTGCGGACCCGGTAAGTCCCCATTCAACCAACCATTCCACATTCCCATTTGAGCCCCCATAAGGCTCAACGGGGCCGCGAATAGCAGGCCCGTGATTAGTGCCCTGGGCCCTTAGAGGGACCCATAAAGGATGTGTGGTCAGACCACACGTTCTTTGCGGTTCCCGCTAAGGGAACTCGGAATTGGGCGGTAAGGGTTTACCGGCACCGGTCTCCTTATCGGTGCCCGGTAACCCTTACCGCCCAACTCAGAATGACCCCCAAAGACTTCACTCCAACATACCACAGATCAGAACACTTTGCAAGCCTATCCAATAGATTGCCAGATAGTGAAGAGGAGAGCCTCCATTAGAACATCAAAAGGCGTTTTTGGATAGTAGCTCTTATACTGGTAAGATTGAATTCCAGATATAGATACTCAATTGGACAGCATTTAGGTAAGGTAAGTATCTTTCTTAAGCAGTGTCATTCAAGCTGGGCGATGTTAGTTATCTGAAAGTTGCCTAAAGCTTCTACTCCATACATCAGAGTGGGTACAATTTTCATGGAATATCATTTTAGGATGGAACGTAAACAATAACCCCCATATTACATGGCAAAAGATGTAACGCCTCCCAAAAGTTGGAAAATGGTTGTTTTTATGTTTTCAAAATGTGTGAACCAATTAAACCTGTTTTCAACGATTACACCAAGATAATTAAAACATTGTATAATCTCCAAGGGTTCATCATTTAATTACAATTAGGTTTCAGTCGAGGTAACCTACTCATCTTTTGAAATATCACAATTTTCGTTTTTTGCTTATTTATCATTAGCCCATTTTTCTCAGAATACTTTGCCACAAGGTCAAGTTGTAATTGTTAAGCCCCCAGGCATACAATCTAGTACAGCAAAATCTTCTGCATATCCCAACCACTGGAGCCACACATTCCCAAACCTTGGGGATATGCATGTCCAGTTTGTAAGGCATCTTCAAGAACTGAGATGTAATGATTGAATCATGTGTGTAATAAGACACATTCTTGTTTAAGACCTACGTAAGTAGGAATAGCCTTTTTGATGTGTTCAACCCGTGGCAGTCTCACTTTAACAGAGGTATGTGTGTATAGGGCCCTGATATTTTTTAATAAGCCAATTAGAATCTCCCAAATGGCCAATTTCAGCCAATGTAATTCCCAATTGTTGGTATTGAATGCTGCACTGAAATCTGTGAAGAATAGATAGACAGTCTGTCCAGTAGTCTGCCATGCTTCAATTAGTGCAAGGATGTTATCTATTGTGCTACTTCCTTTATGGAAACCTATCTGCTTATAAGGGATGTCGGGATGATATGATTACTTTCCACCCAACTGTTAAATTCCGCCAGTAATATTGTACCTAAGAATTTCGCTGGGGCATCTAGCATTGCGAGAATTCTGTAGTTCTTTGCATTACTCCAGAGACCCTTTTTATAAACGGGGACAATAATACTTTCTGACCATGTTTTAGGAATCGTCCCTGTAAGACTGTTTGCACCAGAAGAGTCTTGTAAGCCTACATGCCCATAATTTGGGGTTCTGTTTTAATATGATATTACAAAGTCCTTCTTGACTTGGGGCTCTGGATTGTTTTATTCCCAAATATGCATTCTATATCTTTAGGGCTGTGATTAAAGTCCCAGTTATCAGGGAGTTCAAGATCAGTTATTGGCACCAGTGGTTGCGAGCCAATAGTATTGGCAATGTGTTCTTCCCATGCCACCTGAAAGGTAACATTCATAAGTTTAGGTTTGGTTCCCTAGCCATTGGCGGCCATGGACCGGTAATTCTGGTGGGATACCGTCAAAATGCCCTACTCTTTACGCTGCCTTATATTCCAGTATTACTGGGATATTCCAGGTGGCTGAAAGGGCCATAAATCCCCATTCCATGGAGACCTATAGGACTCCATGAAGGTTATTGCCGGTATCTGCAGCAAAATATATTCTCTGTTTCTGTCTTCCCTCTGTTCCCCCTCCCTTGCCTCATCGCGCCTTGAAACACTTGTGTATAGGCATGTAATAAATGCCATATCATATATCATATCATACATAAGGGAGTTAGTGGTCCATTGTGATTTTGTATAGGGGTATATTGTAAATAGTTCCTTTCTGTTTTTGAGTAGTTCTGTTTGGATTGTGTCTCCAACTTACTCTTTACCTCCAATCCTAGTGTGGCTTATGTGGGGAAGTTGATCTTCATTCTTAGCTCTCGATTGAGTTTTGCGGTGCACAAATAAATGTGTTTAATCACTTAATATTTCCACCTCCTCCCCTTCATTTTCATTGTTACTCTGTGCATTATCTCAGGGATAAAGAATCCATATGTTCAATGGGCGGTGTTCATGCACAATGGTGGCAAGAAGGTACACACATTTCTAATTTCATGTTTTTGAGCATTTGTATAACAAGTACTATCTATTATCTTTTTGGCTGTTTTTCTTTTCGGTTTAATTTTGCTAGAGGTTTTTGTTTGTTTGTAGTTTACCTTCAAGATCATAGTTCCCACTATCGTTTGTGATAAGAACAACAGAGGCAGAGTTCGAATCTCTTAGGCTTAAAAAAACAGGATTCCACAACATCGTTATATTATGGTTCAAAGAGATGGTGAAAAAATGCTGGTTGCTTTAACAAAAGGGATTGATGTGAAATTCTGGGATATTATAAACGATATGGCATGTAATCAAGTGGAGAAACAATTGTATCCCAGTTCAAAAATATGTCTGGGTTAAGTATTTTTGTGATTAATACTCTAAGCAAACTTGATGGAATGGATTGGTATATGAATGTGTAAAGAAAGAATGGCACATTGATATTGATCGGGAGGACATCAAGATGGTTATTGGAAGAGCGAATTCCTTGCGGATGATGGGATCCAACAACCTGTCCAACCAACTCTTTAAAATAGCCCCTAACATTGGGGAAACTATTTTCCACTCTCTGTTTGACCAAATTGTGCGCAATCAGGCTATGCCAAAAACCTGGTAAACCGCATGTGTTATTCCAATCTTTAAAAAGGAAGATTGAGTGGATCCCAAATATTATAGGTCCATTACCACCTTGGATGTAGATAGCAAAATGTTCACTTAAATGATATTAAGGTATCCTGTAAAGTGGGTTAATAAAGTGGGAAAGCTGGAAAAAATCAAACTGGGTTTAGGAAGAATGTGGGGACTACCCTAAACGGTTTCATCCTCATATACTAACAAGAAATGGTGTGGAGCAGAGGCTCAAAGGAGAGTATCTATGTGGCCTCAACAGATTCATCAGCTGCCTTTGATCTCGTAAATAGAAATGTATTGTGGTTGAAATTCACAAAATGGGGCTTGCAGTAGGATTATTAAATATAATTGTACATCTTCATAATGGATCTAATGTACAAGTGAGACATCATAATCAGGGAGATCTCACTATGAAAATTACAACACATTCTGGTCTCAGACAGGGTTGCATATTGGCGTTCTTCCTGATTCATTGGTATGTCTCTGACGTTGATGAGTTCCTAGATAAAGCAGTTTCAATTTCACTGAAATTAGTTGACATTAAAATCGCATGGTTGTTATATGTTGATGACTTTTTTAGTTT
This sequence comes from Ambystoma mexicanum, assembly GCF_040938575.1. Classification (NCBI taxonomy): domain Eukaryota; kingdom Metazoa; phylum Chordata; class Amphibia; order Caudata; family Ambystomatidae; genus Ambystoma; species Ambystoma mexicanum. Next base: position 1,051,550,935 of record NC_090927.1, on the reverse strand, counting down.
TGATGAAAGGAAAATTGGTTTGCAGAGGCCGATTAATTCTTTTAACAACTATGCTGCAGATAATTGCCTCAAAATTAATCCAGTCAAAAATAAATTCTTCACTATACAAGCCTCTAACAAATCTCCTGACTATACATGTCATTCAAATGATGTCCAATCGGGAACCATACATAACCTAGTCTATCTGGGATTCCCCATTATTTCTAAATCCAATACATCACCCATATGGGAATGTCTTCTACATAAGGCAAATGTCTTGGCTGTACAAATGATTAAAATATATGCCAAATTTGGGAAATTCTCTGTTGAATCGCTCATCAGGTTTAATGAATGTAAACCAAACTCCAGAATGATTTATGTGATTGAGGTATTACAACCTTGGGTGATTAATAAACTGTACATGCTAGAGACCAGGATTTGGGGTAGGGTCCTGAAGCTTCCTGATTGTGTTCTGGCAGCAGTGATTCATTTTCAATTGGCTATCAAATCTCTAAAGGTGTTAGCTAAATGAAGACTCCTGTTATTTTATAGAAAGATTTTGGAACCCCCTAGTGATTCCTTTTATTTTGATTTGAAATGCCTGTCAAATGCATTCAGAGAATGTAGTTTCAGGTTTCACTAAAATGTGTCATAATTTAATTACTGAGATGGATTTAACATCTGACGTCTTGATTCAGAATCCGAGCAAAGTCAATTAGCTGTTTATAGTAATGATTGGATTGACACTTGTGAAATGACCTATACATATCCCCCCTTTTCCCAACTAAATAATGAACATAAAATGAGGGTTCCACTAGCTCTCCATTTAAAAAGATCGCCTGACAAGTTTTTGCCAATTGAATTGTCTTATTGTCATTTTTGTGATAATGCAAATGAAATAGACTTTAAATCACTTAGTGATGAAATGCTCCTCATTAACCAGCTTACCCATGATGCACTTTAAAGAATTTGTCCACAGACCTGATTTTATTGATGTAGATAATTCATGGCAGTGGATTTTAAGTGGTAATTGTATGTCATTTATCTATTTATTTATTTATTTTTTAATTGCGCACCTAATGCCATACCTCGGTTCGGTTTTGAAGCGCAGATCCGGGATTCAACCCTCTGTTGCTCTGCGTGGTCTTGCTTCCAAGGCCAGGGCGTTGCCCCTGTGCTGTCCTCCTATAGCAGCATTCAGATTTTTGACTATGTTTAAACCTATTTAGTACATGTAAAGTGGTTACTTAATTTATTGTGGATTGAATTGTTTTAATGTGAAGTGTTTTCTTTTGTCTATTCATTTTACTGTATTCTTGTACTGTTCTCTTTGAAAAAGGTTGATGTTTTAAAAACCAAATACAATAAGATTAAAAGAAAAATAGGTTTTTATGGTACAAAAGTTAATGTCATAGTTAGTAAAGATGTATGGGATTCAGTGGTTTTATGTAAATCCTCATGTATCTTGACTAGCAAAGTGAACAAATAGTCAAGTGCACGAATTCAATGGTGCATAACAGTAATATTGTGATCTGAATCATCTTGCATCATAGAGGTCTCCAAGGAAATACCCAGAGCTGAGGGTTACTCATTGATAGTGGAATTGAGAGTGGATAATTGAGGAGCGATCAATAGACTCTAATACAACAGTTCCATTTCTCCATGGTGTACTACAAGGTCATTTATTTCTGAGACATTATTTGAGAGATAGTTGGGAGGTAGTTTGGATGTATTTGCTACTGTGGCACCCATTCTTAAATCACTTTCAGTATTTTCAAATATTATGGGTTGTTCAGATTTACTGGTGCTATGAGGATCACGAATATCATTGCTGACAGATATGGGTGATATTTCATGGCCATCCATTGATAGAGATTGGATAATATTGTTAATTTACTCCCCAAACATGACAGTCCTTAAAAAAGTTCAATTCCTGGTTGGAAGCCAGTCACTGGGGGGTCGGCATTATTAGGTTGCAAGAAATGTGTGATTTTATTAGTCAATGATGCTAACTCATATGGTCTCTTGGTTGAGACCGGATGCTGATGGTTTAGGTTGTCCAGTGCTTGGATGCCTGAAAGTGTAAGGAGGAGTATAAAATGATCTAGTCAGCTTTGTATTCAATGATGAACATACTGAGTTAGTGGATGCTGCCTGGGGACCCTTTAAGGGGGCTTGAACTTCTGCACTTGATGAGAAAGGAGTCTCCCCTCCATCCTCCATGCCTGCAGCTATCCTGCCAGATGACGCCCTGACAGTGATGCTTTAGAGTAAGCCTTGAGTTTGCAGAGGAAACACCACCTCTTCCTCTATCAGCAGTCAATCAGCAGACAGTGGGCAGGTACCGGCTCAAATTGACGAACAGTCACCGGTCGCAGTCACGTTATAATATTGTAGAAAGTTCAAATCACTTTTTAAGGGTAGTGAAGACAGGTCCTGCTAATGGACCTCTCGAGTGCACATAATGTAAACACACAAGACATACACCAATTAATTTGAATTCCTGTCAGCTCACTAAAGTTGTCAATCATCTAAGGCACTAAAGCACATAGGCCATGTTTATGGATGGGTACCTAATTTATAGAGGTATGTCATCAGCATTTAAGAAAACAAACTCTCTCTTTCCACTTAACCACTACTGTAGCATTCCTGCAATCCTACCTGGGGAAGCATGCCACAATGTGAATCTAAGGGGAAAACAGTATAGGAAAGAGGGGGCTTTCGTGTCTCATGCCATGCTGAATTTTCCCACTTTTCAGACGGGCTATGTTCCATCTTGATATTTGCCATTGGAGATGTATAAGAACCATATCCATTTCAACAGTCCTTCCCCTGAAGCTACAGCTGTGTGGAATGGTAAATATCCACTCCCATCTCACGGGATCACACTCTTTTTCAGCATTGGTGGAGGCCAGTGCGTAATGCTCTGGATCTTCCTGATTTATTGCCATTACATGACATAGGGGTCACAAGTTGACAGCAGTGTTCCTCCTAGGCATGAACCGTGTCTGGTCTGCATGCACCAAACCTTTGACAACTGTTTGTAGACTATTGGGTGTTACAGCACTAGGTACCTTTGCATCTGTACTGAGCATAGGCAGTAGACATTATGCCTCACTCTAATGGGGATCTCTACCCAGTTTCTGTACCACCACTACGACCACCCCATGCATACTCATTGGGAGTTGTCACCCTTTGATTGAATGTTGGAAGACCTTCAGCAGTTAATCCAGCAGCACCTCACTTTTGGATTTGTAAAACTCTGTATGGTCCATGAAGAGCAGGGGTATCACCTGTGGGTGTGGCAATTATCATTGCTGCAATTATTTGGGGCTTCAGTGGTTAGCCCAATATATCCCATTTCTCTGACATAGGTGTAAAGACTCATCTTACTCCTGAACCGGAGTTAAACAAGGTTGCATTCTTGCTGAAACCCTCTTTAATTTGTATTTATCCGACATTGACCAAGTATGGAATCGTTCCAACATATTCCCTGTAAAACTCAGCGGGCTCACCTTGCATTGGCTAGTGTTCGTCGATGATGTAATTTTATTCTACTGCACACCATATGGCCTACAAAATAAATTGAGACTGTTTTCTGCATATGCTGAACTGCATAATTTAGCACCTAATTCCATGAAATCCAACATAATCAATATTTTCCAACAGGAAAGAAATTTGTAATTTTGAATGAGCGATTAATAGCTATCCCATCCAGCGTGTCTTATCAATGCGATACTTAGGTTATAACCTTTGTGATTCTTCTTCTATTACAATGTGAGAGAGTTCCCTAAATTCTAAGGTAGCGCAAATGATTTCTCAAATGAAACTCATTTACCATAGGCATTGCAAATTCTCCTGCACTCCGATATTTGATTTTTGTGTGCTGAAGATGGAAGCAACTATATTGCATGGATTTGATCTTTGTCTTCTGGATCTTAATACAATCTTAAATGAACTGCAAGGGAAAATATGGAAAATGGTATTAGGACTCCCGAAATCACTGCCCAATTCCAGACTATTGCACGAACTTGGCCTTAACTCGCTCACATCCAAATTTTATTGGAGGATGCTTACGAACTGTACAAAAATGCTGCAGCCTCAGGCCAACTGCTTGTATGAGGAACTTGCAAGAATGTTTCTTAAAGCATATCCAGCTTCTATCAATCGTTTTGCAAAGAAAATGAAATCCATATTTCAATTTATAGTTATGCATCCTATGGATCTTTGTGATCGCCCTAGGTTGGTTAAAAAAAGTATTTTCAGCTTGATTGGGCGAATACCATTGACTCAAACGAGGAGTACAAATCGTATCAAGAATATGTGCAGTTTACGCTTACACAAGTTCCACTTTTGACATACCTGCAATGCTTTCCATGTAACAAGGCCAGAAATATCTACCTTAGATTCAAACTCGATTTGTTTCACACAAATGCCCATCTAAAGAGCTGGCGGAGAAACAAGTGAGCTCACTCGGGTGGTTCCTGTAGATTTTGTAAAATGGATGATGTTCCAGAAACATTAAAAGATCTTGTGATTCTGTAAATACTGGGAAAACCAAAGAAAAGTATCCCTTAGTAGTAAATACCTATGTGAGGATTCTCCCTTTTCACAAAACTTTTTATGGACACGTTGTATGTTGGGAACAATGATTCTCTTATACTTGCTCTTACCCATTTCCTATCATACATCGAATCAAAGCTAACAGAGTTAGAACAATGACAAGTAATATTGGACTCTGAATTATTCTCTCAAATTTCTGTTCAAAGAGGCCCAAGCGTCAATTAGCTTGAAATGTGCACTTTTACGTACTTCCTGGCGAGCTAGCCAAATATAAGCGAGTTAACTACTCTTGATATTTCTCTTTCTAGCTAGCTCGATGCTTTATGGCAGTATTGATGAAATTATCTGCAATATGTCTGTTTTAATGATCTTATACTTTTCTTTTGCTACAAAGATTACTCGACTAATGTATAAGGATCTTGACGTTGTGAAATGATAATGGGCCTCATTACGAGGTGGGTGGTAAGGGATTACTGGCACCGGTAAGGGCACTGGTGCCGGTAATCCCTTACCGCCCTACTACGAGTTCCCTTTGCGGGTCCTCCCTTAACGCCTGGTTTTTCCAGGCGTTAACGACGGGACCCGCAAAGGGACTCTGGATCTAATAACGGTACCGCAATTTGCGGTACCGTTATTAGTGTCTTCCCCATTCCCTTTGAGCCCTATGGGGGCTCAAATGGGACTGGGGAATGGCCCTGGTGAATGGGGAATTACCGGTCCCGCCAACCTTGGAATGGACCGGTAATTGCTCCATTCACCAGGGCGGAGTCAGAACGAGTTTGGAGGCAGCCATGGCGCTAATAGCGCCATGACTACCTCCAACCTCGTAATGAGGCCCAATGTCTTTTTCTCTCTATAGAATTTCTTCTAGAAGAATCTCATAATGTCTCTGTATATAAAGTCTTTTAATACTGTGCTTCATATAGTATTTTATACTGTATTTTATGCAGAATTATATATTGTATTTTACACGGTTTTATATTGAAAATTTTATGCTTTATATTCTGTTTTAATCACTTGTATTTTTACTACTTGTATTTAAACGTACTCAGTACGTATATGTTTGTAATTGAGCCAAATACAAATAAATAAAAAATAAAAAAAGACTCATTTTAGAACCAACGATGCTCAAAGTTCCAAGACATTTTGGTTCTAAATCAAGATGTGCAGTGTATTATATTAATTTAGTGTGCCATTTGTGGCATTTGAGCATCTATGGTCATGCAATCAGGGCTTGTAATCTGTGTTATAGTTTGGTGTTCCTTTTTGTTCTGCAGTAACGCATGGCACCTTCCCCATGAGATCTACATAATCATAGATACACAGTCCATACCAGGCATGCGGGCAGCCATCCTAAGGTTCAATTGATTGGTTTCTCTATCCACTGGGCCTGAAGCCTCTTGCTTTATTGTCCATATAACCAATTCTAGTCACTCATCCCGCGACCTAGGTATGTCCCCCACTTGTGGCTTAGATACATGCCTCGTGCAGCACTACGCTAAAAGTCTCACATTGTACCTGGGGTTCTGATACTGTGCCCTTGTTTCCATCATAGAAGAGGGGTATCTGCCTCTCAATCATCCTCTGAAAAGCCATGCCCCTATGTGACTACACCCTAAGGCCGCACATTGGTATTGTCTATTAGACATGTTGCCATCCATAAGTGCCCACTAAGTGAGCGTGACAGGAAAGGGTGTGCCCAAGGATCTGGATATTGTGGAACATGTGAACAGTTTCTTGGACTGTTTCTATTCAGTAAAACAGCAAATTAGGGTACTAGAACGTGAGATCCGATGAGCTAATCAATTGTGCAATGTGAACACTCTACAGCATATGCGGGGGTTAATGGGAGACGGTGCCCTTCCGTCCTCGGTGTGGGTTCCATCAAAAAAGGGGGGAATGCATCTCGCAGTGGCGCTGGGTGAAAAAACAGATCAATTAATCATTGGGCCTCATTACAAGGTTGGCAGTCCGGTAATAAAGATACCGGTAAGGCATTACCGGCTTCGTTTATGGGATCGTCCCATCCTGACCTGCAATGCCGGTCCTACCGGCATCAACAAAGACCCACTGTGGTCGTGCACCACTGTACCAGCATGCGCATGGGCGCTGTGCCCATAATACCGGCATGCCGCAAGGAAGAGGACATCACGAGTCGCACAGACATGCACATACCGCATCCAGAAGAAGAGACACCATGATGCTGTCAATACCGGCATCGCCGATCACCAGTTAATAGGAAACTGCTGTGTTCCCAACTGCCACAGATGCACACAATCAGCACAGGTGGAGGCAATGGAGCCAGGCCATGCACAAAAGGAGCACACCCACACACCACACCCCTTCCAAGACCAAAATGATACCACTTGCACTCGCCATACTGGAGCTGGAGGACATGCCTGCACTGCTACTTCTTGAGCAGGCAGTACAACAGGCAACACAGAGGAGAAGCAGGAGGAGAAGGAGGGTGAGACTGGCCCAGCAAATCCCACCAGTGCTGGCAGTGGTTTCCCGCAGGCAGCCACCAATCCCATATATAAGGGCCAATCCATTCAACTTAACCCCAGCACAGATCCACACCCTGTACCACCTGCACAGGGACACCATCACTACCATAGTGGAACTAATACCACAGGAGGCGAATGATACCAAAATAGCATTCCATGCACTGGCAGGCATGCCCAATGCAATTGGTGCCCTTGAATGCACCCACGTGGAGTTGGTAGTCCCACATGCTGTGGAGGTGATGTACCGCAATCGGAAGCTATTCCACTCCATCAATGTGCAGATAGCGTTTGATGCCAGCAAGATGATAAAACATTGCTGTGCCAGATACCCAGGATCCACGCATGATGCTATGGTGCTGCGGAACTCCTCGCTACCACGCTACATGGAAGGATATGTAATACAACGTGGCTGGCTGCTTGGTGAGTCTGCCCTCTGGGCCATGGAAGAGTGTTTGGGGGGGGAGGGTGTACATGCATATGCAAGCAGTCTCCCCTCTTGGCCATGGGAGAGTGTTTGGGGGGGTGTACATGCATACACAAGCAGTCTGCCCTCTGGGCCATGGGAGTGCCCTCAATAGGGTGCCTGGACACTGTCCATGCTGCCAAAGACCATGCCCATAATCAACCAAATAAGATGCATGACACAGACAATGGAGGCTGGCACACTTTGGCCGCACACCAATGTGTAAATGTCACACCCACAAACAGTGCACACCCTTCAACATGTCCACCGGACATTACCTGACCATGCCCTCAGCACCAAAACGCACCATCACATGTCCACAAAGCTGAAAACACATGACCGCATTGAAGCACCTTGTAGCACAAGCATCCATGAGTGTGCAGTATCAATTCCACCTCAGGTAATTCCGCTGTCACTGCCCCTCCCCGACAGCAACACTGTATAACACCATGGCAACATGTGCAGATGAATACAAATGGTAGTACACATGCGACAAGGATGCATCAAATTGAACCCATCAAGTAGTGAGCAACACCTACATGGGTGCGATAGGCGTGGGAATTCCCCAAAGCACATGAGTACCAGCATGCAAGTCGACACCCTGCTTCATCTAAGGTATTCTACCCAACACTGGCGGACACTACCAACATTCACATTGTGCCATTGTGACTAGTGTGTAGACGTTGAGGGTCACATGCATGGTGTCTACAATAAACCATATGCATCATAGTCTGAACAGGCAATATCATGTAGTCCAGCAGCCTAATGCATCAAACATTGCCCAACATGCATTTGGAGTCATCCCTTGACACACAGCCGTCACATGTGTGTACATCATGGACCTTGTCACTCCATCAGGGTGGCTGGTGGTTCCAATGTCAAGGCCCCTATATCGTGTACGTCACCCAAGATCAGCACCATGGATTGACAAGTAGTGTACAGGGCAGATAGTTGTGCAGATGTGAAGTCAATAGCTGCCATCGACGTAATACTGCATGTGAGCATGAACGATGTACAGGCCGAGCACAAATGGAAATAGAGTAGTACCCTTACACATACCTTCTTCTACTCCCATGCAGGTGATGCTGGCGATCCCCTGAAGGCGTGGCTCCTCACCCCTCAAGAATCCGCAGAACAGGCACGAAGAGGACTTCAATCGTGCCCATTCACGCACGCGTGTGGTCATTGAGCAGAACTTTGGCCTGTTGAAGGCACGGTTCCGCTGCCTCAGCAGGTCGGGTGGCGCCCTCATTTACGGGCCTGAGAAGGTGGGCAAGATCATCATGGCATGTGCCATGCTGCACAACATGTGCATCCAGCGGAATGTACCTGTGCCACCTAACATGGACCAGCCACCACCAGGTGAAGTTGAAGAAGAGGAAGGAGTAGATGTTGGACATCTCGCAGGTCGCGATACACTTGAGGGAAGTGCTGTGCGCCAATCGGTCATATAGACCATTCATTCTGATGCACTGGGATGCAGAGGGTGCTATGTATGTGGGACTCCGGGCACTGGGTATGGGGGTATATGGGCACTGTGCACTGTAATGCAATAAATTGACACACACCGATGAAGCAATGTCCACTCACATTGCTTCTCCGGTGTGTGTCAATTTTTTTTTTTACACAATAGGTGTATTGAACGGATGGTTTTTACAATGTGAAGGAACCCTCCACCCCCCACACACCCTCTCCCTCCTCCACCCTCCCCCTCCTCTCAACACCCTCCCTTCACACCCCCCCTCCACTCACCCCCTCTCCCCAACACCCCCCACATACCTCCACACACCCCTCCCCCCTCATCCCTCTCCTCTCCCCCCAACTCCCCCCACACACTCCCACACAACCCTCCCGCCACCCCCCAGCCCCCCAACACTCCAAGACATCAATGGCACAACAGGTGTCTAGATGCACTGCAAGTCAACATGTGCTGGGTGCCCCTGCTACTGCAAACCCCCCTTCGGAGGAGGGGGTTGCATCTCAGAGTGCTGCATGCTGCGCAAGGACCTGCACACAGGGCTGGTCTGAGTGGAACTGGCAGGCATGGTAGATTCTGATGATGTTGATGGTTGTGGCTCGGATGCCGCTGTTTGCCGCTGCTCCATAGTGTTGGCAATCCTGGTGAGGATCTGGACCATAGCAGCGAATCCATCATGGACGCGCTTAAAGTTCCGGTTGATGGCCTAGATGACGGCCGCAGTGTTCTCACGCATTGCAGGGCTCATTGCCTCACCTTCTGCAAGGTATTGTTTGACAAATCCATGCATCTCCTCCTGCCGGCCCTCCATCCTGGACAGACGTCCCTCGAGGTCCCGTATTGTGGTGGTGGAGGTGGATGGTAAGTTTGATTGTGTGTCTGTAGCCAATACGGGGCTTTCCTCTATTGGAGACCACTCTCCATGTCTGCCCTGTCCTACAGGATCCTGGTTAGGGGTGCCCTGTGGGGTGACCTGGGGGCTTGGGGTTTGATCAACATCCTCTGAGTAGTAGCCTCCTGCAGTAGTGTCGTCATCATGGCCTTCTTCCTCATCGCCACTATGAGGTGTCGATGCAGCTGTCTCCCCTATCGAGTTTGTGGCAGCGGACTGTGAACCCTCATGCGCAGTTTCCACATATGTGGCCTCACCCTGTGTGGATTGTTTCTCCAGGGGTGCAGGGGCAGGTGTATGCTGGTCCTGTGTAGGTGGCTGTCGGGCTGGTTGGGCACTGGTGGCTGACTTGCATGGTCTTGGACCATCCTTGTTCCCATTGACGTAGATGGCCTGGTGCCATCATCCCAGCCCCTGGGCCTTTTGGGAGGTGTCATTGCATGTGGACTTGTATCGCGTTCATCGCTGTCTGCATCCGTTCCTGTGGGGGACAGAGAGAGGTAGGGCATCAGTGATGGTGGTGCTTGCATCATGCATTCATTGGTCTTTGTGCAGTTAGTGCCATGTGAATCACTGCATGCTTGTTGTTGCGGCAGACTGGGTGTGTGCAAGGTTTGGGGGGGAGTATTGCCATCCCACAGGTGTTCACATGTTCACCATGGTGTCTGCTGTGGGGCCTATGGGTGTGTTGTGTCTTGCGTGCTGTGTGACACGTGCAGTTCATCTGTGTATCGGGTGTGTATTTGGGTATCTGAGCGGCATGCAGCATGCATTTTGATGTGACGTGGTGGGACTAGCATCTGGACAGAGATATGTGTATGTGTGTATAGTGGGCCATGTATTGGCTCGCATCACAGTCACATTTGTTGGTCAACTGTGATCATTGGTTGTCAGGTGTTTATGGGGACACTCACCTTCATCTGCCGGTGATGGAACTCCGAACTGCGCTCCACCAACTCCTTCAATGGGCTCCACATATATTAATGTGCTGCAGGTCTCTTTCCACCTTGCCAATTTAATGGGTGAGTGGGTGCCGCTGCCTGTTGCCAGCCCCTGGCTGCGATTGGCCGACAGGATATTCCTTACTCTTAGCAGCAGGTCATCCCACCGCTTTTTGCAGTCCCTCACTCTGCATGCGGTGGTGCAAACCGCACTCACTTTCCTTGCTACTTCCTCCCCAGATCTCCTCCTTCCTGAGCTGTGCTGGACACCTGAGGTCAGCACAGAAGACCACGTCCGCATGCTCCACTAGCGTATCTGCTAACATATTGAGCTCCTCGTCCTTGAATCTGGGTTTGCGCAAGCAGACAGTGCCGTTCTGGGTTGCTTTTGACATCTTCTCTGAGGTGTATTAGGGGTTTAGCCTGAACAGGTCCAGTCTGTGGAGGATGGCAATGGATTGTGTTTTTAAAGATGGCCAGCCACCGGTGCATTTCCCGTTCCAGCGCGATGACGTTACTTCCGGGGCCGGTAATAACGGACCCGTTAATACCACTGTGTTAATACCGGTACCGCTATTCGGGGCATGCCGATGGCGGAGGAGTAATCTGCGCATTTCATGAAGCCGCTCTCGGGGAGTTTGAGGGACATTACCGGCATGCCGGTACAGCCGATACCGGCATGCAGGTATGCGCGTACTCGCACACTCGTGATCAGCCGCTGATGCGGGATCGAGGCTACACGGACATGTTATTACCGGCATGCCGGTAAAGACGGATTTTTTTCCACCAATCTCGTAATGAGGCCCATTGTCAGGTTTATGTTGTAGCCAAACACTAATTATTCAAATCAACCAATTTTTATTTTATAGCCAACATTTTTATCAACCCTCCTGAGTCTTTATTAAGGACAATTGTTTCAATGAGATGCCTGGTTGGCAGAAGAAAATCATATTGGAAGAACCTAATGACCATGGTATCGTCTTGAGGCAAGGTATGGTGCGATATTGAAGTTAAACAGCACGGTGGGTGTCCTAGTTAGGATCAAGGTATGAATGCAGTACCATTAAAGTTTCAATGTAGCATCACAGGTCTAGGGACCAACTAATGAGTCAAAGCCCACTTGCACATTTCAAAGGTGTTTATTAAACAATGTAAACTAAGGGTTGGGGAAACTCTGGGATTCTTGTGGCGAATACCGCAATGCCGTCACTTCTCCCGGGCAGGAGCCCTTCCCATCGGGCCCGGGAGGTGAAGTCACTACCCGATCGTCCCCCTGGGCATGGTACTCAGTGGGAGGATCCCATGGGTGGGTACCCCCTCTGTGGAAGAAGTGAGGACAGTCGAAGGAAAATGAAGTATCCACTTCATCATGATGTCAGACATATTTCACCCAACTGTACAAACAGGGCTCAGAAACCCCATCCTCTCTGTCTCCTCTTTCTTCTGCTAATTTCCTTATACATAGCAATTATGTATATCAGCCAGATAATATTGTGACAAGAGTGAATATGGATGATTCCAAAAGTACTGACACGAGGAAGAGCAGAGCAATGAAGAACCCTTTGCAGAACCTATACGAACATACTACCTATTGGAAGCTAGAAAGACAATCCGACATAGAAACTGATGAAGGACTCTCTTCAAGCTTCGCCCTGCCCAAAGTAGCTTCATGCTGTGGAGCGGAGAAAACTGGAGAGGACGCACCGAGGAACTGAACGCCTGGAGCAAGAAGGTAGGGCTTGAGAAGGCGGAGAAGAGTCACAACCTACCTGTTTGTGGGGGAACCCGGCGTCCGGTGGCAGAAACCAAGCCAGCCAAGTGGTGCAGGTGAGATGCGACAAGTATTCAGAATCTAGTGTAGTGGAGACAGAAAAGTCGAAGGAAGACTGTGAAAGCCCAGGAGAAACTGTAGAAGCTTACCGGTGTTGCTGAGGTCCGGAACCCTCACAGACCAAGTATAAAGGTATGCAGAGGGGGCGTTGGAAGGCACAGGGAGACCCCAGAGTCTGTGGTTGGGAGGAAGTGCAGGGCCAACTTCCTCGTCACAGTGGGACTGAAGAGAAACCAGTTGAAAATGTAGGGGGCGAAAGAGCAACTCAAGGAGACTCAAAGAGAGGCCTGGCAGGATAGTGAACTAGGCCTAGTGCAGAATCATTACAAAACTGAAAGAGGGGTTGGATACCCAAACATTGAGAAATCAAGAGAGTTATACATACGTGATAATGCCTGGCAGGTTAGTGAACTGAGCTTAAGAAATCCATCTTACAGAGCTGAGAAACGGGTCTGGGACCCACACACCGACACGAGAAGTCCAGGAGAAGAGATCCTTTGGCAAAAGTTATGAAAAGCCCAAGGGGAGAAGCGATCCCTTTGACACACGTTATGAGAAGGCCAGCGTATGGCAGATCCTTTGGCAGAAGACAGAAATTTGATAAATAAGGCTTTTTGAAAACAGAGCCTGACCAACCGTTGGATGCAAACATTAAATAGCATAGAGGATAGAGCTGAGCCCGGGGGGACCCCACAAGTCAAAGGAACAGACACCGAGCAAAAAGGTGGAAGAGAAAGAGTTTGTGAGCGATCAGCAAGAAAAGCAGAGAACCAAGATAGTACTTGTCTTCATATCCCCACCCCGGCCAGGCGAGCAAGCAAGATGGGGTGGTCAAGTAGACGGATGGAGAAGGTCTGGTGAGAGAAAGACCTCCTCCCCGATCATGGGACATGCACATTAAAGCGTAGTGACGACTAGAGGAAGAAGGATATTCCCCCATCATTTATGAGCTGCCTGAAACATCCCAAAGGAGGGAGTCATCCTGCTATAAGCAGGGTACAATCTTGTTATAGGTTTCTGTTAAAGTGTAAGGGACAGAAATAGATTTGGGACATAGGACAGTAGATGATTTACTTTTGACGTACATTCTGATGTTATCCTTAGTATTGGTTGAGGCAGGGAAACCCATCTTAGTTATAGAGACAGGTAGGGTACTTCTCTTTATTTTTAGTTCAATAACCCTTTATGCCAACAAGCATGCCAACTTTGTGTCTCACATCTGCTTCTGCACCATTAAAGTCTATAAAACAAATAAATAACTCTACCCTATGGGACCATATTTATCAGTGTCCCTTTCTCCCTCAGACTCAGCCTTCCTGGTGGGAAACAAAAGTCACTCACAGTCCTTGGGGATTTCAATGCCCCACTCTGCTGGTGAAGCCTGCTCGTCTTTTGTAGTTCAGGATGTTACTCTGAACCAAGAGATACCAACAAACCCAACGTCAGAACATGGGCTGGCTGTCTGACACTTTTATTTACCATCTTTCCGTGCTCCTTTGGAACTAATTTTCATCATTTGCACTGCGGAGTGCAAATGTGAAGGGTAAAATGGGCCTGCAAGAGTGTATGCCACCTTTTGCCCTTGACATTTGCACCGCTCAGTAGAAATGATGGAAATTTGGCAGCGGGGAGCCGTTTACATTGCTGTGCAAAGTGAGAAATTGCTGCCTGCCATGCTGGCATACCAGGCAGCGTTTACTTTCCATTGTGAGCACTGCTTGCCATGCTCACTTGGCAAGCAGTGCTCACAACTACAATTCAACCCTCCCTGACATACTCGCACTTTGGGGGGGGGTGGTTAATTGGAATTGTACACACTCCCTGCCATGCTTGCATGCCAGGGAGTGTGTACAGTGTATACCTATGGGGTCCACCAGATTTATGCTGGTGCATAAAGCTGCATTTCCGCCCCTCCTCTTCACCATAGAAATGATTGGAAATGAGCCGTGGCGTGAATGCAAGGCGTTCAAGTACTCAAGGCTTTTACGCCTTGCATTCACGTTACAGCTCTATTGAACTTGTGCTCCTTTGTGTTCTTTCTCAGGTTCGCAGTGGCCCCAAATGTCATTGCCTTCAACCCTGCTGCAGGCTGTTGAATTCCATTCAAGCTGACAGTTGCACCTGTGGACTGTTGTTTTGCTGAAAGCCACATTATAAGATTGTGTGCTGAAGGGTTTGAAACCCTTCAACTGAAGCATACCAGTCACACCATGTTTTAATACGTGTTATTACACTGCCTGGCGTTGATGTTCTAATAATATTGGACTGCCCTGGAATTCTGTGATGTTTCCAAAATGCAAAAGGTTCCATTCCATTCGGCTGCCACAGCCCGTCGCGTGGGCTGCTGCCACCAACAGAACTTTCTGTATACACCAAGAGTCAGAGATCACTCAGAATAATTACATATGCATTCACATTATCTGCACAGTGGAAAGCATCAACAGAGCTGAGCGTCTTATTATGATGGATCCAGCTAGCTGCAAAACAAAAACTATGGAAGCTTGTCATTTTGGTAAAAATGAGACTGCCCATTGTTATGTCTGACTCAAATGCTGGGAAGTATTAGCACCAAAATCTCTCCCAGGGCGTATAAATACTGATAAGCCGAGCCATGCCCAGTTGGGGGATTGTTGTTCACTTTCGCAGCGGGCTGATGCGAATTTAAAAATGGAAACTGCGTGTGTTGGTCTTGTGTGTGTCTACATTTGAAATTGAGTGAAAGAGGAATAAGCCTGGAAGTGTTTTTGTGCGGGGAGGCGCCATGCAGGTGGCAGGTGACATGGGCCACAAGTAGGACAGTAATGACAATGTGAGGTGGAAAAACATTGGCCACAAGCTTTATTGTCATAGAAGCCATGGTGCAAAATAAAAACCAACCATAATAACATCATAAGGAAATAACAGGATATATTTTGGGGACAGAGGGATCAGGTAAGCGGGGGGAGGGGGCCGTATTCACATGTAGGGCCAACTTGAGGCTGACCCCTGCCACCACCCTGAGGGGGTGCTGCCCGGCGGCCCCACAGGTCCTCAAAAACTAGATGGTAAAACTAAGAACAGCCCCTGGCTGCCAGGGTCCAGAACATATTTCTGGTGAAGATGTCCATGCCTTCAATGGACAGGTGGACACCATCGCTGCAAAACAGGGCCTTGTTGTGCACTGAGATCCCATGCTTTATGAATTTGAGACCTGAGAACAGGCAAAAATTGGCCACGCGTTATGTAATTTGCGCCTGCATATTTCAATGGCTTTATTGGACTCTGCGCCGTGCCAATGCTGGCGCGGGATGATTTCGAACATCATCACTTCTGTTCGTAGTCTCAACATGTGTGCCAGGAATCTGGGGGAGGTGCAGATTTTTGCAAGGAGGAGCTTCCTGTCCAGTTGGGGCAAATCATTGCCCCCGAGGTGGATGATGAGGAAATCGGGTGGGGGGAGCATGCTCCCAGCAGGCCGGCCAGTTTGAAATGGAGGTCCCCCAGCGCATACCTGGTTTGCCCCACCAGTAGGTAATGGTGTCCTGAAAATGCATGCCTTCCTGGGTTTCCTCCAGCCATCTACTGGCCCAGGTGATAAATGAATGCCCCACGATCCATGCAGTCTTGGAGGGGAGATTACCTGGGAGAAGACGAGAGGGTGGTAAGGGGGGGAGGAGACTGTTAGATCAGGTCTTTCCTAATATATCTTTTATAAGCCCCAGATTTCCAACCTCCTATCCCCTTTATGGCTTTTTCTTGCAACCCCCCCATCCAGGCTGATACTCCTCTCCTAAAAGAGTGGAACCCAAATTCAGTTGGGTTCCATCCTATGGCAATTATGGTCTTTTTGAGCACTGACCTCAATTGAAATCTACTGAGAGCGGACCCATTTTTGTGTGTAAAAACTTGGCCGCCCCGGCCGGGGCGTTTGCTAAGAAAAGCCCTGGTGTTGCAGATGGGGCAGTACTCTGTTTCTTCTATGCAGTAAAGATTGATAATCCTCCCTTTTCCTATTTGGTCAGTTTTGGATCTGTTGAGTTTTACTGCCATTGACTGCTTCCCCAGGTGGATGTCGCCGACGTCCAGCCCTTCCTCAGACCCTGTGTTCTTGGAAGCTATCTCGCTAATCCTGAAAGCCCCAAAGTAGTTGAGCGTGAAGGCTGCTTTAAATAAAGTGGTCTCGTATGCATTGTTGCATACTTTATGCAGGGTGTCTAACATGGTTTTTAATTTCGCAAAATTGAGAGGGAGCCTGGTGTTTCTTTTCACCCCTTCAAGTTTGGACCATCCTTTGAGTACATACCTAGTTAAAGCGCCATGTGTGGGATCGGAGGCCCCCGCCAATCTAGTGTAGTAGGATACTGCTGCCAAATGGGAGGAAGCCCATGCTTTCTTTTTGTTCTGTTTGAAGGCCCACTGCATGAAGTCATTGACCTGGCTCTCCTATATGTCTCTGATGTTGGTGACTTTTGTAATGTTGCCAAAATCAGTCAAGCACTTGTACATTTTAGCCGTGTTTTGGGCCAGCTCCTTTTTTGCCAAGTCGCCTTGGACCCCCCTGGGCTCACCTGTTGGTGTGTGGTGCCGGGATATGTTCCACCCCCTTGATTATGCCCTGGGGCGGGTGAGAGCAGGGACAGGGGTTCTCAAGTTTGTCTGGAGGGATGGAGAGGTCTGTCATGTTTTGTTCCAGGATGGCCCAAACCTCCTCTGCAACTGCTGTCCCCTCGGCTTCTGCCTGTGGGTTTAGCACCCTGAAAGTGGAGAACTGAAAACGGGACAGTGCGTCAGCGGCTTTGTTTTCTTTGCCTGCAATGTGTCATCCGATTATTACAATGTTGTGCTCCAGGCTAACTTTTGTAATTTCTCTTAACACTTTCAATACCAGAGAGCAAGATGCAGCATCTTTGTTCAACACGTGTGCCACTGCCATGTTGTCAGACCATGTGACCAGCTCTGTATTACTCAGCAGGTCCCCCCACAAGTAGAGTGCCAACCATATGGGGAATATCTCTAGCAGGGTGATCTTTCTAGTCCAGCCCCACCCATGCCAGTAGGGAAGCCACTGACCGGCGCACCACTTGTTTTCAAGACATATCCAAAAGAATTTGCTGCCTGCCGCATCTGTGAGCAGGGCCCTTTTCCCTGCATCATTTATGGACTTGCGCCATATAACCTTACCATTGAAGTTGCTAAGGAATGACTCCATATGGCTAGGTCTTGTGCTATCTCTTTGCCCAGTCTGATGTGGTGGTGTGGCTTGATTACCCCCCTCATTTTTAGTTCCAGTCTTCTGTGGAAGACCCAGCCCTGGGGCATGATTCTGGTTGCAAAATTGAGCTTCCCTGCGAGAGATTGCATTTCTCGCAGGGTCGCCTTGTCCCTGCCTGTCATCAACTTTATTGCTTTTAGTACGTCTTCTATTTTTTTCTTTGGGTATGCAGCATTCACCCTTGGAAGAGTCAATCTCAATTCCCAGGAATGAAAGGGCAGTGGTCGGCCCTATCGTCTTCTCGGGTGCCAGTGGGACCCCTAAAGCCTGCATGGTTTCGCTACATTTTTGGATGGATGAGCTGCATAATGGGGACCCTGATGGGCCAGTGAAGAAGAAATCATCCAGGTAATGCACCATTCTTGCTCCGGGCATAGCTTTTGGATACAAAAGTGGGTCTTAGAGCCATGGAGTAGATTTTTCAGATTCTTAATGCATAAAGACTTCCTTCTCGCAGATGCGGCAGACCGAATGGAGGAAGTGTGGGTACTTTGGTAGTTATACTTGAATTTGGCTGCTGGGGATGAACTTCTGCTTCGATCCAAAACAAGGAAAAGTCTGGTGGTGGAGGAATGGCAGCTTTTTGATCTGTCCTCTATGGAGAACAGATATCAGATGTTAAGGATCAGGCCATCACTGGTGGATTTGGAGGTGGGGTCCCCAGTTTGGTTTCTGCCCATGTTGAAGGCGAAGAATAAGGGTCAACATTTGTCTTAATGGAAGCTGTGCCTGCCTACTGCTGTGGCAGTTCTGAACGGACCTTTGTGACTGAGGCAACCCCTGAGTTAGGAGTTGGATTTCAGGGGGGGCACTGTTGAGCAGCCCGAAAATGGCTGCTTAGCTATGGAGCTCCATGTGGCTGGGACTCGTCATCCGGCAGCATCAGCGGTTACCACTGCCTTTCCTACTTGCCACCAGCATGGATTGTGCCCGACACTGCCCTGCACCTCTCGCTGCTTTCTCAAGCCGAATCGGGCTCTGGGGGCCCCGCTGGGCCGCGTGGGAGTTCTTGGCCCTGCTGCCTGATACGCGCCACAGCGTTTCCTGGAGGGCCGGTCCGGCCCGCCTCTGTGGAGGATCTCAGCTGTCTTTGCCACAGCGCGGAGGGACTGGCGCCTGCGGCTGTTGACACTGCCGGGGGTGACATGGGTGCCCCCGGCCCCACCAGTGTACTGCGGCCTTCCCCGCAACTGTCTCCGCAGCTCTGGCAGACCGGAGCGAAGCCTGGGCGTGTGCCTGCCCCTGCTCCGCTCCGTCTCCTGAGCAGCCGCTTGATCCAGCAAACTCGCCGCTCATGTCTAGAGACACCGGGCTGCTTCCTCCCGGGTGGCGGTTCGTGCCCGCGACCAGGTGAGGAGTTGGGCTGGGCGGGGGCCGGCCCTCCATTGCTACTGCTGCTCTCTGCCCCGGAGCCTCCTCATACAGCCCGCCCGTGCCACATCACCACCGGCTCAGTGGGCCCAACAGACCACAGGGGGCCACTATCTGCTGTGGGCGCCCTGACGCCCCCCCTGCACTGCACTGGATGGGGGCCTCCACTGCCACGAGTCATTCTGCCCCCGGGGACAGGGCATCTCATTGCATTTTTTGGCACGTGGTCCTGGGGGCCGTGCCTGCCTGGCGCATGTGTGCGGCCTCAGGCATTACAATCTGGCATCGTGGTGCTCTACATTGGCCATCCTGCATACTCTTCTTGGCCTAAATTCACATTGTCAGAGCCTTGCTGCGGCCTCCTCCGGCCCTCGCACCTCCCATGTTTGATACCCTGACTGCCTACACTTGCCTGCGTACCTCACACGTTTATTCAGTGCCCATCAGGATACCTGATCATCCTAAAAGGGCCCTAGCCCATCTCTACGTCCACTAGACCACATAGCCTGATACATCTGGAGAGTGATCCTTGCCATTGCGCCCTGGCACATAACTTTAAACTGGGCCTGCCTGTCGGGTCACCCCCCATCACATGTGTTATGCCTAGCAAACCCAGAGGACAAATAAGGTGGGCGCCATGGACAAATATGCAAGAGCGGCCCCGCGCACGGACCAGGGCACCGCGGCATCCGTCCATGACGACCCTGACTCTGAGGCCCCCACAGGGACACCGGCCCCAGATCTCACCACCATGATGTAGTCAATGGCCAAGAACTTTGCCTCATTTCACGAAAAACTAGACAACATAAATGCCAATGTCGCCTCTCTAAAATCACGGGTTGACCAAGCTGGAACACGGATAACCGAGGCGGAAAATAGAATTGGGGCTAACGAAGACCAGCTTCACACTCTGCAGGATACATTGGCCACCTTGACCCGCGACAAGAAGCTGGTGAAGTCAAAGTGTGATGACCTCGAGTCCCGCTCACGTAGAAACAATCTCCGCATAATTGGGGTCCCAGAGAATGCTCTGAAGGGACGTATGGAGCTGGCTATTGAAAATTTGCTCAGAGACCTGCTGGGGAACCCTGCACTATCCCCTTTCTTCACGGTGGAACGGGCTCATCGTGCGCTGTCCCCGCATCCCAAGCCAGGAGATTTCCCCAGACCCACCATCGCCAGGATTCTCAATTACAGGGATCGGGACCTCATCTTACGCCTCTCCCGCGAGAAGGGAGACCTACGCCTTGACTCCAACATCATCTGGATATTCCCTGACTTCTCGGTCGGGGTGCAGCAGGAGAGACGCCAATTTCTGGGTGTCAAGAAACTTTTACGGGAGCGCAACGTCCCATACGCCATCCTATTTCCCGCCAGGCTCAGAATCACCTTCAAAGAGAAGTTGTTTTTCTTCACGGTGCCTGAGGAGGTTGTCAAATTCATAAAGGCACAAATACTGCTACCTGTTCCCAACGCCAATCCAATGGCAGATGACTAACCACTCAGTGGCCCTCATTACGACCCAGGCCGTAAGTTACCGCCTGGGCCGTGACTTTACCACCATGGCGTAAACTATGTTTACGCCATGGTGGTTGGCGGACTTACCGCCCCATTCCGACCTTGGCGGGGCGGTAAGTCCCCAATCCCCATTTACCCTTCCCCATTCCAATTTTTGCCCCATAGGGCATAATGGGAGTGGGGAAGGCGTTAATTACGCCACCGTAATTTACGGTGGCGTAATTAACTCCATGGTCCCTTAGCGCCATGGATTTTAACACCTGCTAAAAGCAGGTGTTAAATCCGCCATGGCGCTAAGGGACCTCGTACTCAGGCGGTAAGGGTCGGCGCTGTTTACGGCGCCGTAAACCCCTTACCGCCTGAGTTGTAATGAGGGCCAGTATCTTTGCTATATGCTTGTTATTGTTTGTTCCTCATGTGTTGATAGTAATACAACCCTTGGGACTCACCTGTGAACACACGCTATTACTGACACTGAATACCCATGCATGGTTCATATATGCTGTGCTAGACACCGCTGGTAATCTGATGTTATGGTTACAGCTATGTGGAGTTTTCTAGGTCGGGACTCCCAGTATACCGCGCACCTTGTTTGTGAGGTAATTGTATGTTGGCCCGCAGCCTTACTCCTGGTGTGTCCAGGGAACAACTCTGGCGTTCCCAAAGGCTGAATGAATTGATAGGAAGGCAAACCTATGGATAATTTCGGGCACTGGGAGGATTCAATTATCCATGAATATAGCTGATTTGCTAGAGATTTAGGTTCATAATCAGGTCCGAGGAGTCTTAGTTGTCTTAGTCATTTATTGTTTTATTATTGTTGTCAAAAAAAACAATACCAGCACAATTTCAAAACATTAAGTTGGGCAGAATTTGACAGTTTTGTTCAACATAGGTAAGTGCACACAGCTGACGCGCGTTGACGTGCGTTTCGACCTAAGTCTTTTTCAGGGCCAATGGAGTAGAGATAAGGCTCTGGATAGAGCTGATGGGTGGTCCTCCCGAGTCAGGGGGCCACTGGGGCTGGATAGCCAATTCTGGTGCCGAGTCGGAGTATCAGCGCCGAGACAATTCGGTTACCCGCCGGGACTCCTCAGACCTGATGATGAACCTAAATCTCTAGCAAATCAGCTATATTCATGGATCATTGAATCCTCCCAGCGCCCAAAATTATCCATAGGTTTGCCTTCCCATCAATTAATCTGATGTTATGTATGTTCTTTTCATAGAGCCCACCACATGGCAACGGCGCACCCCACTGCGATTCCAATATTTACTTTTGTTGATTTAGAGTTGGGCGATGGCCCCGGTTGAGCCAATGGGCTAGCGGGCTCATGTTGTGCACTGCTTGTTGTTCCCCTTTTCGTGGGACCTGGTTGTATTTGTGGGTGAGGGGGTGGGGGTAACACTGCCTGCTTGGATAGGGTGGTGTGGGAGGGGGGTGGGTAGGATTGTTTGTGTGTTAAGGAAAATGGCAGGGGCGGATTGGCAGACCACAGTGCATCGGGGGGCCCTGACGGGGGTGACCCCCACCCTAGTGTTACCTTACGACAACGTTGGTGGGATGTTACTTAGGTTATTGACATGCCTGTAGCAGTAATGTCCTGGAATGTGCAGGGCCTGAGCAATTACACCAAGGCTCGTAAAATCATGGCATACGCCAATAGACATGGCTGTAAAATACTGTTCCTGCAGGAAACTCACTCAATGGGTCCCCTGATCAAAACTATGGCCCCAACTTGGGGTCCTCACAGATATTTTACCTCTTACTTCATGCGCGCCAGAGGGGTGGTAACGATGATCCATAAAGCGCTCAAGTTTGTTCTCCACAAGAGTTATGTAGACCCTGACGGGAGATATACGGTATTGCACTGCGACATAGCCAACAGGGAGTACTTGCTGGTGAATACTTACGGCCCCAATGTTGACTCCCCTGAATTTGTTGAACAGGTGGTATCTATTTTGCTAGGATACGTTGGGGTACAGATCATTTGGGGGGGACATGAACTTTATATTAGATACCGCAATGGATAGGATGGGCACGGCCCCTAGACCCCTGTCCGGCGAAGCGCGCAGATTGCTCACCCACCAGGCAACACTTGACATCCATGACGTATGGAGAACACTACATCCGCAAGCGGATGAGTTTACCTACTATTCTTCAGTACACGACAGCTCATCTAGGATAGAGTTGTTTTTGCTGTCTGCTTCAATGCGAGGCAGGGTGGGCGAGTCACAGATACTAGCGCGCACATTATCGGATCACTCACCTATTCTTATAACTCTAGACTTGGGAATTCCTGCCCCTACGATCAACACATGGCGATTCAAATCAGCTGCCCTGCAGGATATTGAATTTAAGGCAGATATCCTCTCCGACATCCAGACCTATTTTGAATACAATACCCCCAGTCCACCACACTGGGAACCCGCTGGAACGCCTTCAAAGTCTTCATCAGGGGTGCGTCCATCTCTAGAGAGTCAGGAGTCCTCAAAACCATTAGAGCCACCTTGTCCCGCGCGGAAACTAAATTTCGTGAGCTGGAATGTGCCCACCCAGCCTCAGTTGACCTAAGCATCCTCTCCCAGATCAGTGAGGAGCTCAAAACCTTGAACGAACAAGCCACCAGGGAAGTCCAGTACTTCAGCAGCCCACAGGCAGCTCGAAGGTACGGTGAGGGGGACAGGCCTGGGAAAACACTTGCTGCGTTGGCAAGGGGGGAGTGGGGCCAATCTCAAATAACCTGTGTCAAGACCTGGCAGGGGGTCACACAGTGGTCTGACCAGCAAATCCTTGATATCTTTGCAGACTTCTATTCGGATCTATATGCACAGCCCCCCGAGCATAGCGACTCCCAGATGCGAGAGCTCCTGGAACAGATACCCACCACCTGTGTCTCAACCGCCACGAGGGACCTACTAGATTCCCCTTTCACACTGAATGAAATAGTGGAGGCCATATCCAGTCTCCCTAAAGGAAAGGCGTCGGGCCCTGACGGGTTAACGGCTGAGTTTTATCAAGAACACATCGCGATCTTGGCCCCCAAACTGCTTGAAGTATGGAATGAATCACTCAGACTAGGCTCCCTTCCCCCATCACTACGCGAGGCCGTCATCACGGTACTGCTTAAGCCGGGTAAACCTAGCAATGAATGCGACTCCTACCGGCCCCTGTCATTGATGAATCTAGATACTAAAATCTTTGCTAAGGTGATAGCCGCCCGTTTCCTGCCTGTCATGGCTTACATGGTACATGACGACCAGTCGGGCTTTGTCCCCGGGAGATCCAAGTCCACAATATCAAGTGGCTCCTGGACGTCATGGCACGCATCGATCAGTGGGTCAGTGCGGTTGCGGTAACCTTGGATCGTGTCCTGGAGGTACATGTGGCTTGTCCTTGAGACAATGGGTATAGGACCCAGGATGATCGCATATATCAAGCTGTTATACACCTCCCCGGTTGCCAGGGTCCGAGTCAACTCCCAGACCTCTTCTCTGTTCCCTCTCTTCAGAGGCACCCGCCAGGGATGTTCATTCTCCCCGATCCTGTTTGCCCTTGCCATTGAGCCTATGGCAGACTTTGTTAGGGAGCGCCACTCACGCAAAGGGATACGGCTGCAGGATTCCCCCGAAATGATCTCTCTCTACGCAGACGATGTGTTGCTGTTTGTCAGGGACCCCAATGCCCATCTTGACCCAATCCTCCGGGACATCACCCGTATCGGCACGTATTCTGGCTTCACAATCAATTACACCAAATCTGAACTTTTCCCTCTCACAAGCTCCACAGCACAACCGGCCACTGAGTACCCCCTCCGCTGGTCCCCTGATGGGATTAAATATTTGGGTATCCAGGTGTCCCTGACCAAAGACGCCCTCCTTGCCAACAACTACCGGGCCGTGGCAGAACTGGCTGAGGCCAGGATTGTACGGTGGCGCCCGCTCCCGCTATCTTTGGCAGAGAGACTGTCACTGGTTAAAATGATATTGCTTCCTAAACTGCTGTATATATTCAATAATGTTCCTATTTGGCCCGGTAAGAAATACTTCACAGACTTACATAAGTTGTGTGCTCAGTTCCTGTGGCACTCGGGGGCGGTGCGGAAAAAATGCCTTGCTATTACACTTCCCTACGAGAAAGGTGGTTTCACCGCCCCCGACTTGTACTGCAGGCACAATTCGCCTCCTACTGGTATCCCGCCCCCCCCACTCACGCCCTCATGTCAAGCTGGAGGCTCTCGTGGCATCTGGCACCAATATAATGTCCCTAATATTGCATCGACAATACGAGCCAGACTCTGCAATCGACCCGGTCCGTACCACCGTTCAGGCCTGGGGTCGGATATTCGCCGCTGGGGCGGTGTATCACCCGTACTCTAAGTGGCTACTCGTCTGGCGCTTTCCCGGAATGGAACCCACGCATGACGTAGCTCTAGCACGGCACTGGCAGGCCCTGGGCTACTCAGCCCTGACAGACTTCTACCCAGATGGGCAGTTCATAACTCTGCAGACCTGGAAGCCGGGCCACACGGGATCACTGTTGGAACTGCTACAATTCTATAGGCTACGAGCGGCCTTCCGAGGTGCCTGGCCGAGGTTTCCCTGTGAACCCCCTGATTCCCCTGGGATCTCCTATATTGCCAATTCGGGCGGGGCCGGCGGGGTGGTGTCTTCGTTATATAAACTCCTCCTAAATACTGCCCCAACACAGCCTTTCGGGGCCAGGGACGACTGGGCATCCGAATTAGGGCTGGAACTCACCGATCAGCTGTGGATTAAAATGTGCTCCCATACTAATAGAGTCTCACTGAACTTTTGCTACCGAGCCATCCAGTACAAACTGGTGAATAGGTTATACTACACCCCACGCACAGTCTCGAAATTTGCTCGCTCCGACCCACGGCTCTGCCCTCGCTGTGGCGCTGGGGATGCGGGCCACTTACATATGTTCTGGGACTGCTCGGGGGTTGGCCGCATTCTGGGATGGGGTCCTGAATACTTTGTCTGAAATCTGTGATATCACTATTGAACCTGACCCTCTGGGGGTATTGTTTGGTGTATGGGGGGCTGAGGGAGTCAGAAGTGTTGCTAAATTCCTAAACGTGAGTTGCATAATTGCCAAAAAATGTGTGTTACAGAATTGGAAGTCCTCCTCCCCCCCAAAATTCCAGAAATGGATTAACTTATTAACGTGGTCTCGGAACTGCAAGGAGGAGTACCTCACTATCCTCCCGGCCCACTCTCAGCCAAAAAATATCTGGACAGCTTTCAATAGCTATCTCAATAGCCTGGATGCACTCTCGTCTGCAGACGATTCAACGCACTCATCTCTGCAATGATCCACAGCAACTCCCAACCCACAAGGTTGCCTTTTTTATTGTGTTTCCTTCTCCATTATTGTGCGTATGTACCACTGCTTTTTGGAAACCATGTATTATGTTCCTATTGGCTGCTCTGATGTTTGTGTAAACTATCTACCGCTGCCGAAAAAAAAAACTTTAAAAAAAAAAAGGAGTTGCATTTCAGCCTGTTTCTGTGGAAGTTGATTGGAATTGTTGACTACCCTGTTTTTTAAAAATATTTTCATAGTTGCAACCTGGCTGCAGTATTGCAGTTTTTAGAGGTGGAGGGTGATATTTTTCAACGCACTGAATGTTGTTTGGCTTTTGGCATATAGGCTTATTCGTGATGGTGTGTGTTTTGTGTGGTGGTTTTCATTGTCCCACTGTTTTTGTGAATACTCTCCCCTTCATCTGTCTGTTTGTTTCTATTTCCTTTTTCCATTTGTCAGCTGTTCCCAGTGGGATCATTTGTATGCCTTTGACCACATTTTGGTGCTGATTTTTTGCAAATATGGTTATTTTTTTATTGCTCAGTGATGCTGTCCCTTTTGGAGGTGCTGGTCCTTTTACCTGAAGATAGCTTACTAGAGGTATCATCTGTGCAGGATCCTCTATTGTTTTCTTTACCCTTTTTTATTAAAAAAAAAAAACCATCCTGCACTGTTAACTAATTCATTGATGAGTTTAAAGCAGCAGCAAAAATCCATTAGCTCATGTCGTCGAAATTACTGTGTTGATATTGTTAAACTTAAAAACCCTTTGATGAAAAATTGCTAATAAACTGCTTTAAATGAAACTAACCCTTTATGCTATAAAAGATGACTTCAATGTTCAGCTTGATGACTCAACTACAATGTACCCTATTGACAATGAACCGCACTGCCCCAGATCTCCCATGGATATCTACACCCCCAACCTATTTTAATCTGGGGCCTCAATTTCAGTGGCATTAACAGAAAATCAATCCCTCCTTAGCTCTCTTGCAAATGGTACAGCCTCAAGCGTCCTGAAGCTTGCCTGTGTCCCTCCCTTCCTGAAAGAAAAGAAGGTGGATTCAGCTTTGGCCAATTTTCACCCAATATCTTATTAGGTCCATCTTGCAAAACTGATGGAAAGACTTGTGGTTCAAGAACTGCAATCGTGTGTAGAGGCGAGCATCCTAGATCAGAGCCGGGTTAGCTCTAGGCGACGACTGGGGACTGAGTCAGTCACAATCGCTGTCCTGAATGAACTAGGAATGACAGCAGACAAGGGTAATGCAAGCCCTTATGTGTTGCTTGACTGGTGAGAACTCCACCCTATTCTATAGACTCTGACGCATAGGAGTAGGCTGAACTGCACAGCAATTGATTATCTCCTTCTAAGAAGGCTGTTCTTCAGGGATCAGCATTATCGCCCCTATTGTTAAATATATCTAAGACCACTTGTCCATTTGATCCACAGCACAAGAGTCAGTGGGGCTGATTCATGGAATTTGTGTGCGGAAAAACTGGGATTTGTGCGCCATTCTGCCTGCAAATCCCTGTTTAATAAATGGGGATTTGCGGGCAGAATGGCGCACAAATCCCCGTTTTTCGCACAAATTCCATGAATCAGCCCCAGTATATTTTTCCCAGTTCCATGTGTTGAAATTGTGGCAAAAATGGCTGTTTACACAAAACATTGTTGCAAAAAGGCTTGCCACTGCAATCCATGTAATGGATGTGGGGGGCCACCCCTGCAACCCTCAGACCCATTATAGCATTTAAGGGGAGTGGGGGATACCCCCCAACACCTCCTCCCCTTAAATGGTATAATGGGTACACCTCTACAGATGACTTTGTTGGCGTGCTTTTGCACACCTTTTTCTCTAAGGAGGAGACAGATATCTTCTATTTATGCTGAACCCTAAGTATGTGATTCCTCCGTACCACACCGACTTTAATGTGTGCCGCCAATCAATCAATGAATATAAAAACACTAAAGCTCAATTCTGATAAGATGGAGGTCGTGGTTACTGGAGGACCAACTATGGCCTCACATCATGGAGAAGACCCTAATACGTGGGCCGTAAACCAGGGAACCTGATGAATGCGTACCTGTCCGTGGCACCTCAGATCTTCATCATAGTGCAACAGTGCTTTCACCATCTAAAACATTCAAACAGATGTTCCCATCTTTTCTGTCCTGAGCAGTTTCAGAATACTATCTCCACTGTTCCTTCTCACATTGAGTAGGCAAACAGTGAATACTTAGGATTAGGCCTGTACCACATCCACAAACTGCAATGACTGCAAAATGTGACAGCTCACTTATTGCTCCACCATGACACATTCTCAATTTGGTCGAATTCCCCTTCTTCTGAAGTGGTAGATTCAGTAAGGAAATCACCCTCCTCCTCCTCCTCACCTGATGTTATCTGTGTACCGCGAAATAACAGTACAGCAACAAACACAGGTAAGCGGGAAGAAAGAAAAGGGGAAGCGGTTGCAGTATACGGAAGGCAGAGGAGAGACGCTGTGGAAGATCACGAGCCAGCGGAAGGGGGGAAGCAAAAGACTACTGGCAAGGGAGCCAGAGCAAGAATGAAGGAAGGAGGAAACAGAAGCGAGAAGGGTCAGGTAAGGAAAGGAACGGGCAGAGCACTACCAAGTGGAAAACTCTGAGAGCATGAGCAACACAGCTTAGCGAACGCACCTAACAAGTTGCAACGTGCCGACCGCCGGGGAACGTACTGAACTAAAGGTTGCCGGCGGCGGCCATCTTGCAAAAAGACTATAACGCGCATGGAAGACCGTGAATGAACGTGATGGCAAATTCAATGGAGTCCGCCATTCCATCTGTTCCATAACTTCCAGTCTGGAATCGTGACACAGATGTAGCCATATTACTCCAACCTTGAACTCCCTCAAATGTCTGCTTACTTTATAGCAGTTAGAATTCAAGGCGCTGAGCAAGTTCCATCTGGCACTGAATGGCAATTTCTTTAAGGTGGTTCATTACATCCCGAGTTGCACCTGGAGACCAACTCGTGCTAAACTTGCTAGAGTTCTGTGCACGAAAAATTACGTTGCAAGGGACACTCTTACTCAGAACTGGCGCCTATGTTGTGAAACACGCTAACCATAATAAAAGCTAAAAAAAAAGTATCTCTTAAAGAAAAAGGTTAAACACTTCTGCTCCCTATCTTGCCAATGTGCTCTGTCATCCTCCTCTTTAGTGTCTCCTGGAATAACATAACATAACATTACAACAATAGCAGGACATTGCTTGTTGGCCAACATCCATTGTGATTTTCAGGATACCCAAAATTAATATAGATGAGAACATGGTCACATAATTCAGATCATTGGGTAAGATTTGTATATCCCTTGGTAATTCTACAATTTCACTGGATTTTGCTATTTGTGGAGTAAACAAGGCCAGCCGAAGCAATATTGCATATGGGGATAAAATGGCAAGTTTAAAGGAGATTTGTCATTTACTTGGGAGTTTCTGTGGCAGGCCGGCAAAATGTCAGTTGATAGAGATAGATTGTAGATAGCAAAAAATGCGGGAAAGAATATATAACATACAATTTTAATTGTTTTATGTCTGCATGTGGTTTATTATTATAATGTTTAATTAGATATTCTTGTGTAACTTTTACAGAGCAATTGCCTTACAAACTGATAAAAAGCACACAGAGGGTTTAATTTCCGGCCGGGCTTATGGCTTTTACGTCATCCATTAACATTCCCCCCTATTTTCAATCATTTGTATGCCAGTGAGGAGTGGCAAAATGCAACTTGTGTTTCTGCCGCTTCCTTCCTTTCCGCCATACAAATATTCCCAGCATTTGCGCCCACATGTATTTTCATGCCAGCTTAAATGATGTGGATCCCTATGGGGTCTGCCATCTTTATGCGCCAGCAAAAAGCAGGCAGACCATGGGGATCCATGGGAAACGCTGCCTGTCGTGCGTACATGGCTGGCAGTGGTTACTCAATTTATACAGCTGAGTGCAAAAGGCGGCGTACACACTTGTGAGCCTCCTTTTTCTCTGCACCTTTGAACTCTGCTGCCCAAATGACCAAAATACAAGTAATGGGACCTGCCACCAAATTACAAGCTCTTACAAAATGAGCTCCACAGTGTTTCTAGATTTATTTATTGATATATGATATGATATTTTATTTGTATTGCGCTCATACACAAGTATTTCAGAGTGTGTGGTTACTTCACAAACCTGTGGAGGTGGTTTGCTCTTTGGCTAACGCTCTATGAAGTTGTACACATAACTGTTATTTTTCCATACAAACTATTCGGAAAAACAGGATGCAGTGTGTTGTTAAAAGAAAAATGGGAAAACATGGTGGTGTTTCCATAGTCATGTACATTCTCCCTCCTCCTGTATATTTGCCCCGGTTATTAGTCATAGGGTTTGATGTCATCCATAGAATCCATGATGTATAGAATTCTCTTGCTGGTTTGGTCCCACCTATAACAATGTGTGTCAGTTACCCGGATGGTGGAGCACTGATGGGTAGAATAGAATCCAGAGCCGAAGAAGCAGAGTCTTTTCCCTATTGCAGTAAACCTGAACCAAGGGGTTGCCCCAATCGGGTATTCAGTGAAGATGGAAGATCTTCTATGGGCCTTGGTAGAAGGACAACTGCACACCATCAGAAAACATCAGGAAACACTTGCAGCACTACAAACAGTGATAGCCGAAAGAGGGAAACAACCAGCCATTCTGTGAGGAATTCGACCATCCCATACAGTGGGTGTGCACTCGCCTCGGCTTTTTTGAAATTTTATATGAAATTGAAAGATGATAGATCAACCTCAGAAAATGTGTGGGGCTAATCTGCACACATTTTCCTATGCTCACCGCACGACAAACATATAGAACCATGCACTCTGGGAGGACACAGCTTACAGGCACCGCCTCCCCTCTCACATTTAGTTGGAATGTGACAGCCAGGAGTACATCAAGGCATCTCAAAAGGGGGAGGGCAAAACTTTCCTCCTGCCATGACCAGCACGATTAAATGACAAAGGCTCCATGGATCCGCCCCATCCTTTGTTGGCCCTGCTGGTGGCAGCTATGCATACTGATGAGAGTTAATTCAAGCAGGCCCACGAGAGGCCTGGTTGCAGGGCTAACAAAACACAGGACACCTCTACACCTTTGATGTGTATCTGTGTCAACCTGAAGCCAGCTTCCACCTCTTAGTATCAAGAGCATTGAAATGTCATATCTGGGACAGCTGTTTACAGTAGTCATCCCTGCAGTGGGACCCTATTCAGAAGGTAGGAGTATGTGGTTTGGCTTCTGAAAGTCTGGCCTGGCCACAGCATCAAAGGAGACCTGCCGCTTTAATCAGGAACCACAGAGAGCTCAATTAAGCAGAGAGACCCTTTGAACCACAACAGACAGGAAGATGGGTGGGACTTAGTAGTACATGTGTTCACCCCGTTACCTTTCCTGTTTCAAAGCGAAAGCACTCTGGTTATGACTTCACGAATACTGGAGATTGTTGATGGGGATCCAGGATTGGTTCATTAAGGAAGGCTTAGCCGACACCAATCACTGGGGCCCATTTGGCTTTAAAAGAGGGTTGGACCCCTCTTTTGGAAGATAATCTGAAGACTTTCCAAGGAGTAACAAGAACATCTAATTTGGACCCTTGCTGAAGGTACAGTCTACCTTACAGCTTCCGCCAGTGAAAGAAGGCCAGGATTTCCAAGAGGGAAGCAAGATCCCTCCCCTAAACATCACCCAGGGAATACAGGGAGATTCTGAATCCAGAGGACCCTTCAAGCAGCTCCAGAACTGGTACCAAGCCAGCACAAAGCATACCCTGCTAGGCTCTGCAAGCAAGCTTCCTAGGTGGGAAGTACCAAGCCCAGGACTAGGCCGGTGCCTGCAACATTCTCCTCAGCTTTGGGCCGTCCACCTTAATAGACAACATGAGTCCAGTGAAGAAGCTAGGAGGAGTACATCGACAAGCATCAACCAGCGTCCACTTTAAAGGACATTTTCGAGCCAGTCAAGCCCCTCAAGCTGCAACCGACTGAACCACTGACTGTTGTCATGCTGCAGTTGCTAACGTCGTCTGAGACTCCTCGACCAGTGCTTCAGGCCTGCCAACCAGCACTGAGACAACGATTCCTGGCCCAGAGCCAGCGTGTAGGCCAGTCTGCAGCCGTCCATGCAGCGTCGCTGTCGGAACGGCCTGCCCCCTGATATCCGCAGCTGTCTCCCATCCTGAACTCTGTTGCAGAAGCTGCAAAGTGCCCTGAAACCGCCTCAAACCTTTTGAGCACCAAGAACTTCTACAAGCACAAGGTACATTGTGGTTCTGTCCCCTTGGTCCTTATCCTAAAACCACTAGTAACATTTTACGACCCATTGCTCCCTTTGTGCTGAAACCAAGTATCCTTGAACTATTGCGATTAATTACTTAACCGGCTACCCTCCTGTCAGTACCCAGAGTGCATCTCCTTTTGTTCTCGAAACTGTCTGTCCTCTGCATTGCTTTACAGGGTGGGTTGTAGTTTGTAGTGTGCTAGAACTGTCTGTTGTGATAATAATAAAGTAGATATTTGTATACCACCTTGACTGGACAGCCCCTTTTATCAGTGGGTAATAATTGTATTTTCGCTGTGTACAACACTTTTTTCGCTCCTATTATCTCTACCTTCGGAGTATCACATCACTTCAATGCTGATGAGACTCAGCTCTTTCTTTCTTTCTCAGGTTTCACACCTGACATCCAGCTCACCCGTTCTTCTTGCCTCACTGCCATGACTTCTCACTTTCTCACCCTAAATGCCGGAAAGAACGAAGTCCTTTTCTTTCCCGCTTATGTTCTTCCATCCCCGTCTCCTCCTCCCTCTATTCCCTTTCCACCCTCTAATCTCCCTATCTCCCCCACTGCTCGCAATCTTGGTCTTTACTTTGACTCTAATCTTTCCTTTTCCCATGATATCTATCTCACTTCACGTGCCTGTCGTTTTCATCTCTACAACATATGTAAATGCGATCTTTTCTTACTTTTCATGGCGTTAAGCTTATGGTTTCCTCATTAGTCTTTTCTCAACTCTTTTACTGCTCTGTTCTATTCTTTGGTCTTCACCCCTCTCGTATTGCCCCTCTTAAATCAACCTATCACTCTTCTATTCGCTCACTCTGTCTGCTCTCTTACCGAGAGTCAATTTCCTCTTCTCTTGACTCTCTCGGATGGCTCTCTTTTCACTCTCAGCTCAAATACAACTTCCTCTGCCTAGTGTTCAAATCTCTCTAAGGTCTTGCCCGCGATTACCTTGCCTCTCTTCTCCCATTCTATTCTCCCCCTCGGCCTCTCTGTTCTGCTGGACTTTTTTGACTTAATGTTCCAAGTGCCCCCTGTGCGCAATCCCACTTTCAATCTTTCCAACTTCTTGCCCCCCTTCATTGGAACCTCCTTCCTTTTCCGCTCCATTACCTCCGATTCTCTGTTTCGCTCTTCATTAAAAACTCATTTACGTCAGTCATCTGTTTGATTGTTACTGGTTTGATTTTGAACACCACCTTCTATAGCTGATTTTAATGTACTGCTGAGTGTCCTCTGTGAAGGGCTTTGGTAAAAAGCACTATATAAAATATAATAAAATACAAACTACAATATAGGTATACCAGAGGACCGGGGTTTGTGCTACACAATCACTGTTCAGTAGAGTACCCTTTGCCCAACAAACCCTCCTCCAGTAAATGACGGAGGACTCTGCCAAGGCCAAGTTAGAACTGCCCTTTATTTTCCAAACAGACAGGGATCATACAGGAAACAAGAAATCTCCAGAATCACAACTCCTGAGCCTGTGTCAGGAGTTTTTGTTGGCATGTGTCATCACAAGTTGGGGCTCTTCCCCAAAAACCTAAGAGCTTACAATATTGGGTCACTGGGGTGGTAGTGCCTATAGATGGCACCTATAGAGGTTAGCTGACTGGACCTTGCATGTCAGGTGGCTTTGCCTGAGCCTTCCCCAAAAACGATCTATTATATTCTTGCAGGGTCGCAGGATTACCATTGGCTCTTGCCCTTTACCAACCACCCCTGGATTTGTGTTCCCTGATTGGCTGGAGCGGATCTCCTCAGGCCTGCAACCCAGCTCTGTTCTCAGTGCTCAGTGTACCTTCTCAAGGTGATGAGAAAGACGGTGTCCAGTCAAATGGTCGAAAATAAAAGATCGAATGACCATTTGATCGACAGTCAAATGGTCGCAAAAAAAGGTTGAATTTTTTATTTATGTATTTATATATTTTTTTAGTTTTGGTTGGTTAAAAAATAATTTTAATAAAGAAAACAAGGGGTGGTGGGGGCCATCTTTAAAAACACAATCCATTGCCATCCTCAGCACCCAGGACCTGGAGAATATTGTTGCGTTCCTACATCAACCCACAACTACATAATGCCCAAGGCAATGAAAAAAGGCTCCTCCCGCCAGCGCAAGGAGCGCTTTGAAGAAGAAGAGCTCACCATGCTGGCAGAGACCCTGGCTGAGAATGTCGATGTTGTATTTGCTCAGAGCCTCAAGAGGGAGGCAGTCATCAAGAAGAAGGAGATCTGGGCACTAGTTGTGCAAAGAGTCAGCGTGGTTGGCAACACCCCCGCACAACTAAGGATGTCCGGAAGAGGTGTGATGATCTGCGCCTGAGAGTCAGGAACATCCTGTCCGCAAACAGGAGCCGGGCCATGGCAACTGGCGGAGGAGCAAGCTCGCTGATAAAGCTGACCCGGTGGGAGGAGATATGTGCCAGCAGGATCGGCATCAAGGCCATCGAAGGTGTGGGTGACATGGAGTGTGGAGCCACCTCATCGGCGGAAGGAGGTGAGTGTCATAAGAAAACACTGTAATGCAGAGTCTGATGATAGTCCACCAATATATCTGTCTAAAGAGGCAAGCCATGCCCCAAAAAACACACATTCCTAGCCTAGTTGTCGTCTCCAGCACAGACACATGTGGATGCCTGCAGCAAGGCAATGCCATACCTGACACACACCACACTAAGATGTTAATGGCATGTCACACTGCCTTGCAGGCCACAACAGATATGCATGTCACATAGCATACGTCCGCCCCAACATGAGTGACCCCGACGAATGCCTGCATTACCCACCCATATAGCAAGCAACATGATCATCCAAACTCCACTGCCTATTCCCCTCTATTGTGTAGATGAGCAATTATATAAATGTATGCATGATGATTCTCAAACCATCACTCTTGCCGTCCCTCTCTTCTACCCCCACAGGCTCAGATCCTGACAGGGATGCCCGGGACTCACCCCCACAGCCAACTACACCCTGGAAGAGGGCCAGGGATGAAGGCAACAGGCCTTCTACCTCCAAAGCCCCACACAAGCCACGGCAGGCACCGAAGAACAAACCACCTCAGTATGCCACGCCACTGGTGCAGCCAAGGCCCATCACCACTGTACCCACAACTCCTGTGACACCAGCACAGGAGACAGTTGAAGGGTCACTCTCTGCAGAGAACAGCTCTGTCGGGGAGGCGGCAGCTACAGCACCCCTGACTGATGACGACGTGCAGGGACAGGTGTGTGTGCCCGTGGAGGACGACTCTCCGACCTGCCTGCCACACCAAGTCTGGCACCATCCCACCAGCTCACATCAGTCGACTCCAACCACAGCACCACACCGGAGCAGTCTGGGGGGGAGTACATCCAAGGGAGCATGAGTCCCATAGAGGACCCAATTGCTTTTGAGCATGACAAACAAGCACCCTCTGCCTCCACTGGTGTACCGGCGGGGGTGTAGCAGGCAGGGCACGCTTCACAGCGGCAGGAGGAGCTCACTGCCCTGGTGAGACAGTTCGTCACAGATAGTGCCCAAGCAAGGCAGGAGTGGCGCGAGAACACCTCCCTGGGGAAGATCATCGCGGATAGCACCAGTAGATTGTGCAAGGAGGTGTCTGCCCTGCGCCAGGTCCTCAGTCGCATTGCAGATTCAATGGATGCTGAGCGTCCGGCCCCCCGAATGGAGCAGGCAGCCCCCCCATTTTCCTCAAGCTCCACACAAACCAGCCCACTACGCAGGTCGACGCGCACCCTGCGCTGCCCGGACATGTCGCCAACAGGTGCGGGTAGTGGCAGGATGTAGACTGGCCAGCCTGATGAAGGCAATATACAATTGCTTGGATACCATGTGTGGGGGAGTTGTGGGGGTAGGGAGTGAGGGTGTGTGGGGGAGTTGTGGGGAGAGGGGGAGCGGAGGGTGTGTGGTGTAGGGTTAGTGCACTTTCATCTTTATTGGACAGTTAAATACACCCGTTGTGTGGAAAACATATCTTGAGTGGACATTTCTCATTACGCATGTGTCATTTATTCATATACAGTGCATAGTGTACACACCCAGTGCCCTCTTTCCAACTATCATGTCAGCCACTGCAGCCATGTGTGTTAGAAATGTTGTGCAATCACTGACTGACGCACAGCACGTCCCTTCTGTGCATCGGCACCGCGATGATGTGCAGCCACATCTTCTTCATCCCCTTCATCATCACCAGGTGGTAGCAGTTCAATGTCAGGGGGAAGGGGCACATTCCGTCAGATACACATGTTGTGCAGCATGAGACATGCCATGATGATCTTGGCCACCTTCTCATGCCTGTAGAGGAGTGCCCCACCCGACTGGCTAAGGCAGCGAAACTGTGCCTTCAACAGGCCAAAGGTCTGCTCAATGACCACACGGGTATGGTTATGGGAACGATTGTAGTCCTCCTCATGCCTGTTCTGTGGGTTTCGGACAGGGGTGAGGAGCCACGGCATCAAGGGATAACCACTATCACCTGCATGGGAGGCAATAAAAGGTATATGCCAGTCGATTCATGATGAACAGCTGGACTAGTCACACATGCCTGCAGATTATCGTTGGTCACATGCACATGTGCCTGGTTGTATGCACGCCATTTTTATGCCCTCAGTATGTCCTGTGCCATGGACTTATGGTGTGGGTTGCATCTCCAAGATGATACACAGTGTGCACTGCCTTGATGTTGCTCATGCATTGTGGACGCATACAGCTGTGTTTTTGTCAAATTTGTGATGTGTTGTGTTCTGTAAGATTTTCTGACTGGCAGCGATGGCAGTAGGCTCTGCAATATTAGGCATTCAGCGCTGATTTTTCCCATGGTGACATGCTGCACTCCTGTGGTTGTGGCGGCCCTGTGACAGACAGTGGATTCCCTTGGTGGTTTTGTTCAATGCACTCCCAAGGATGCTTGTCCTGTGTAGTGATTTGCTGGAGACAGCAACATAGTGCATATTCACTGCATGTTCCTGGATGGTGTTACGGAGGGTGAGGTCCACTGATGAGTGGTGCACGGTGCACGTGTTGTGGGATGTGGGTGGTTTACTGTTTGGCATGTTGTGATAGGTGTCCACCTTACTTCATTCCTATGGGATTTGGTTGTCATGTTCTGTTTGGGATGCTTTGGGGCACAGTGTTTAGTGATGTGCACATTGTGCTGTCACATCAACAATGACACCATGGTGGTGTGTGCATCTCTCCCCCCATTTCACTGCCATGTGCCTGTCATGCAACTTACCAAGCAGCCAGGCACGTCGTCCTGCATGTTGCTCCATGTAGCGTGGTAGCGTGGAGTTCTGGAGGACCATTGATTCATGAGTTGATCCGGGATATCGGGCACAACAATGTGTGATGATCTTGCTGGCGTCACATACCATCTGCACATTGATGGAGTGGTATTGCTTGTGGTTGCGGTACACTACCTCCATGGCATGCAGGACCACCAACTCCACGTGGGTGCAGTCGAGGGCACCTATACAATTTGGCATGCCTGCCAGTGCATGGAAACCAACTTTTGTATCAAAAATCTCCTGGGGAGTCCGTGGTAGGGATATGTAGTCCCTTGTGTGCTTGAGGAGGGCATCCAGCACTTGGTTCAGAATGCGAGAAAATAATGGTTGTGATATGCCATGCATGTGCCCCACTGTGTGCTGGTAGGTGCCTGTGGCAAGCAAGTGGAGCACCAACACTACCTTCAGTAGAGGGGGGATGGCAGTGCGTATTTCAATGAGGCTGACAAAGTCATCGTGTATCATGTCCACGATGGTGGTGATGGTGTCCCGGTCCAGACGGTACAGGGTGTGGATCTGCTCAGGGGTTAGGTTGAACGGACTGGCTCTGATGCGAGGGATTGGGTGCTGCCTGCGTGGTACCATTGGCTGCACTGGTGGGGCATGCTGGGCCTGTCTCACCCTCCTTCTCCTCCTGCGTCTCCTCTGTGGTGCCTGCTGTTGTTGTTATTGCTGGTGTAGCAATGCAAGCATGTCCTCCATCCCCAGTATTGCTACTATTAGTGGAATCATTTTGGTGTGGGAAGGGGTGTGGCGTGTGGGTGTGCTCCTTTAGTGCTGGGCCAGACTCCATTGCCTCCACCTGTGCTGATTGTGTGCACCTGTGGC
The DNA here is from genome assembly GCF_040938575.1 of Ambystoma mexicanum. Taxonomy (NCBI): domain Eukaryota; kingdom Metazoa; phylum Chordata; class Amphibia; order Caudata; family Ambystomatidae; genus Ambystoma; species Ambystoma mexicanum. The sequence continues at coordinate 1,051,512,346 of NC_090927.1, read as the reverse complement.
AATTGGGAACACTGCACATTGCAGTTTATGGGTGCTTCACAATGCCGGTATTGCCGGCATGCCGTTATCGGTATCCCCTATTAGCGCCTTCATGATACCAGTATTTGCATGTTCGCCTGACTTGTGATGTCCTCCTGTTAGCGGCACCCCGATATTGCCGGCCTGAAGGCCTGCGTGCCTGCGCCCTTGCCGCTATTAGAGGCACCGTTATTAGCGCTACCTCTAATACCGGGTTCTTAGGTCGGAATAGCCCGGAGCGGTATGCGATGACGGTAATCCTTTACTGGAATCGTTTTTCCTTTACCTCCAACCTCGTAATGACCCCCTATGTGTCCCCATTGTAACCACAGGTATAACCACCTCGCCTTAGAGAGTGCCTGCAGGTTGCAACGTTGTTAAACAACACATGTATCAGTTCTTCTCTTCTTCGCTGGGAACTGCTCCTCTTCCCACTGGGGGTAAATAGCTATTGCTCAGCCTGGCTCCACCACGTGGGTTAGGACCTCAAAACTGAGCTTTTTGGTCTGCAATTAGTGAGGATTTATTCTGCTATTTTGCAGGTGACTCCCTGTTCCTGGAGCCAGGTTTGTTCTGCTCATATCTGACCTTGGCTGCAAGCACCAGCCGTGGACAGTGGGCTGTAAAATCTGTTTTCCTTCATCGCTTAGTATGATGCCTGTGGCTTCCTGTTATGCTATGATTTCTATATGTCTATGTTGTATTAATTTTCTTATGGATTTCTGGTACTTGGTTCTTCCAGGTTCCTTATACAACCCTGTAGTTTCATATGGTTAGTTGCAATGAGAGCCTGCAAGCTTGTTCTGCATCTCTTGCTTTCTTGCATTTCTTTGTTTCTGTGTTTTGCTAATGAAAAAGAAAGGCTTCTGATAGTAGGTATATGTATCTGTCCTCTATCTAAAAAAACTGTGTAAGCATGTCCTTTGTGTGTGCACGTGTGTGCCCGTGTAACTTCGTGCAGGGATGCTAGTTTGCTTCGTGGCTAACGTTACTATGTCGTGGTGTCTCTAATGACATCAGCACAGCTGGAAGTGTATTGTTAGGCAACCAGGTCCAGTGTTGAGGCACTTGTATCCATAAAGGCGTCAACTGGATAAGGTTTAAAGGGTTGTCTAAGAGAATATCTGTTTGCATATGTAGAAGTCACTGGTCCTCCTGGGGGCTGACCAAACAGTGATTGGCATCTTGTGTTTCTGGCTCTTTGGGATGTCATGCTTATAGGGGTGAACAGGGACAATCCAGGGACCCTCTCTTCAGTCCCCCCTCTGTTCTACCTGTCAACCACCCCACCAAACCTAGTCACCATTGCTTTTGGGAGCCATATCTTCGTCATTACTCTAAGATGTCCATAGTAATTTGCATGGTCAGCCATACTCTATGTCATGTAACTGCATTCTCCTTCCGGGTTGCACCATACCCATTTCACCCAGTATTTCCTGTTGTCCATGGGATCATTGAATGGTATCATCTCAAGTCAGGAACAATGGGCACTCCTTTATCTGTGTCCTTATTGTATTTCTTTCTTTCACTATCTTGTCTTCCTCACCATTTGTGTTTACTAACACTTTCATCCTATTGTGTTCTCTGTTGTTTTGCGGGATTGTGTGATGCATATCTTAATCACACATAGTGCTACTAGTGCCAATATTAGTGCTCCTAGTAATCATTTTAGTCTGTCTTCCATCCATGCTGGCATCCATGAAAATATATACGACTGCCAGCTTTGATCTATTCCTGTACCTTTTGCTTCCTCCTCCATTTTGATGTGCATTTTCGACAATCTTCTAACTGCTTCTGTTAGTGTGCCAATTGCCTCATCATTTGCTGGCACGAATGTTCAGCAAGATCCCCCTATCTTGGGGCAAACTCCTCCTCCTTCCATTGCAGTGAGAAGGTCTAGAACATATCTATTCTGGAGGTCCATCAACCTTATTGCTCGGAGCTCTTCTTTTATTGCATTGAAGCCATTTACAGTTGAGTTTATAGTCTGCATCAGCTCCCATCTCGTAATTTGGAGCCATTTTGCATTTGTGTATGTTTGTACAGCTGGAGCTACTGACGCAAAGAACATTTCTGTCCAACTGAACAATCAGCGTTCAGGTGGTATGTCATCCAGAGATGCATCCGATACTGACGACAAGTAGTTCTCTCTTTTCCCTCTACTCACTTCCACTGACCTCTTTTTTCTTGTGGCTTTGTCCATTTTAGGGAAGTCTTCTGTTTTGATGTATTTTTGTGACACTTCTAGTGCTGGCATATTTATATGCACCAACGCGCATACTCCTCGCCAGTTGAGTGACAGCTTTTCATATGCTTTAGATCTGCATGCCCAATAAAGATCCATTATTACTGCCGTCCCAACCTTCATGCCTGGATGCTTTACTGTCTGCTTACAGTATTTGTTTTCTCCAACCTTCACTGCACCATCATTCTGGAAACATAATGCTGCTTTATTTCAGTGGTGTTATGTGCATTGGTCCAGATGCATTCTCCTCTCAGGTCAGTAAGTTTGCACTTGCATCCCACTCCGTCAGGCATTTGTCGTTCTCTGCCTGTACTGTGTTTACTGAAACTGTCAGGAGTGTGTGTGCTTTGCTCTCTACTACACCCACCTTCTTTTCAACCTTTAGCTGTGAATACCTGGCCGTATACAAGCATCGGTGGTCTTTCCCAACATCCTGGTTTTCCTCCTATTTCCTTGGGTCCCTTCTTAGGACATGATAATTCCTTCAGTGTTACTGTTTTCGTCTCTCCTTTCATGTGGGCTATCAGTTATGTATTGTATTGCTTGGTCCTTTTTCCAGTAACTATCCATCATGTCGAGTGTTTTGATGTAGCTATCTTCATATGGGAATGTTGTCTTGGACATCCATCTCAATGTTGTGTCCTCAATTCGAATCTTCCTCGGATAGTAAACATGGACAGGTACATAAGGCATTGTGCTCTTTCTGCTGGTATTTCAGTTGCTACACACGTTCTGGAGGCACTCATGGCATAGGCGACTAGTGAGCAGACGTAGCAGGTCTCACCAGTGGTTTGTTTACCTACTATAGTCATGTGCTTGTACCACATGTTATTGGATATTTAAACAGAATCAGTGAGATACCCCTCCCATGTCTGCATCAGCACTGCTTCTACGTCTCCTTACTGTACTTAGAATGCTTACCTTTCCACCTGACATGGTCGTTCCTCCTGCCGACATTGAGGTTGTGTTAGTAGGGGTTAAAGCTATAGTACTTGTACATAGGATATTCACCAAAAGATGAGGACAAAAATACCACACGATATGACTGAGGACACAATAATCATTCTTTTAATAATATCACCCATAACGTACTCTTCTTTCCACTCTTGTGTAGTCTTGAAGATGTTTGTTGCCGACCTGCAATGCGCTAAAAAAAGGTGTCATTGTATTAATATTTTATTAATTCAAGCACCGCAAACTTGGTGTTGGGTCATTGCAAGAAGGAATAATTGTTCCCAAACTGTGCGTATTCTAGGATCATGAAGTACTGCAAGCACAGAAGGGTTTCCTATCTTTAGGCGTGTGTATGTTTGGGACAAATAAGCTATAAAAACATGGAAAAACACATTAGGATGGTGTCTTCTATTGCTGTTGGATCTCTTAACAAATTGGACAAATTGGCCTTGGAAGGGTTTGGGATGAGGATCAAGGGGAAGCATGTGACAATGCAATAATAACAGTCGCAACTTTTGCGATGAATGGTAGCAGTGTGCAGAAAGAAAAAAATAAACAGACAGTGTGCCCTCACTCTGGATGTGCAGGATGTCCTTTCCCTATCTCTCTTGCTCTGGAGCGAGTGATCATAGGTTGGCCTCTGCTGGGTTGTGATGCTTTGAGGCAATTTTTTTGTTCTTCTGCTTGTGGATCTTTGGTCCTTTCATTGTTGGTGCTAGGAGAGGCCACTGCTTTGCAGGGCTTGATGTCCCCCAGGTAATACCAGGTCTTCTTTTCTCGCAATTTTACTGCATGATCAGTGACCTGCTCCACTGTATATGGTCCTGTAAAAAGTGGTTTATACCACTGCCTGTTAAAATCTTTTAACAAAATCCTATCTCCAGGAAACAGTTGTGGTTGCTTCAAAAGTTCCTTGTTTGTTTCCGGGTCATTGTTCTCTACTCTTGCTTCAGGTCTCTGCCCTTGTCCCTGCCATAAAGGAAGCGGGGTACTCATACATTTCCTGACCCAATACATCAGACTTGTTTTCTGCATCATTTAAAGCCCTAGTGGGAGGAGCCAGGGGAAGTCTTATGCGCCGTCCTGTCACCACCTCACGTGGGGTTAAATGGTGGTTAGACCCTGGCTTGTTGCGCAATGCGAACAATGCTAATGGAAGACAGTGCAGCCAGCTCTTGTTAAGGGTCTTTTTAATTTTGACGATGCCTTCTTTGAGCAGCCTGGTGAGGTGCTCACACACCCTGTTTGCTTGTGGGTGATAGGCACACAGGAATTTGTGTTGTATTTCCAACAAGGCTGTGATGTGGTGAAACATCTCATTGGCAAAGAGAGGACCATTGTCAGACTGCATAACCACACATGCGACCCATCGTGGGAAGATCTCTCGAACCAGGACTTTTGCCGCTCTAAGGGCTTCAGGCTGGGAACAAGGACCAGATTCGATCCATCGGGGACACGGGCATAAGACCACTATCATGTAGTGGTACCGTGGCATACTTGGAGCATGTCAACATAGTCGACATGCAGGTGATGGAATGGACCCATTGGGCGAGGTATGGCTCCTCTCACTACCCTTAGTGTATGACCTGCTGTAAATTGTTCATAATCTAGACAATTAGTCATGAATTCTGCCACGTGTTCCACCAAATTAGGTCAGAAATAATCTTCTCCAATATGAGCAACAAGCACCACCTTCCCCATATGGTTAGGATGGCGTAACTGTGTCAGTGCAGTGTGCAATAATGGGAATGGCATAACCGCTTTTCCTGTGTTGTTTTGTTACCATAAGGCTTCTGTCATCCTCTCCTTATTCACAATTCCTTTTCCTCCTTTGTTGCAGCTGACTTCAATTCCATAATCTGTGTCACTGGCAATGTGTTATATCCTTCTTTTAATATCATTGTTTGCACATAGTTGCACACTGGGGACGAAGCATCCATTTAAAAAATGCCTCCAAAATAGGTGGCGTGTTCTGCTTCCGTGTCCTCTGCCTCATTGCCCTTAGAGATGGGGTCCTCCCCTCTTCTGTGGGCTTGGCACTTCACCACTGCCATGCACAGTGGGGACTGGAGTGCCTCTATCAGTCTGCTCAATAGTAGGGCATGCTGCACCGGTGACCCATCTGCACATCTGAAGCCCCTCCTCAGCCAACGTGACAGCCCAGAATACACTGTGGATGTCACATAGGCTGAAACTGAATACACTGTTACTTCCTTGCCTTTGCTGTGCCAATATTAAGGCTACTAATTCTGATGCTTGTGTTAAGAAATGGGACGTAGACGTGCGTGTGTCACCACCTTGCTTGTCCTGTCCTCTTTTAATCTCACTACTGCTGTTCCAGTATGTCTTTCCCCAGTCGTTTGGTCAATTGTTGATCATCTGTCAATATAAAGCACGTCTCCCCACTCAAGTGCGTTCTCCTGTACCTTTGGGGTGTCGCTGTATTGTTCTATGTTGGCCATGCATTCGTGCACATAGTCGCCCTCCTATGGGTTTGGCAATGAAAGTCACCAGATTGACAAGTCGGCATCTAACTATCTTGGGAGCTGGGTTTGGCAGTAACACCTCATACCCTGAAGCTGCCTGTATTGTCAATGTACTTTTGGGTCTTTCCAGTATTGCAAAGATAGCATGCTCCACAAATAGAGTGGTGCTGCATCCCATGGTAATACTCACAGATTTGTCTACTGCGAATGCGGCATCAGCCAGTGCCTGTTCGCCTGCTGAGTGTCCTCTAATCACTGGGTCTAACTTCCCACTGTAATATGCTAGAGGTTTGTGCCCCATGCTTGTCTTTGGTGTTAGTACTGCAGTCATAACCACTCCATTGGAGTATTGGGAATAAGACCAATTCATTTTGATAGTCTGGGATCCATAACACGGAAGCTGTTCATATTGCTTCCTTCAGCTTGACAAATGCCTCAGACATCTCTTTTGTTCACTGTAATCTACCCTCCCCTCTTTGTGCTGCCTTCAGTGCACTTAACAAAGACTTAGTCTAAGTGCTGTAGTCAAATACCCACGATCTGCAAACTCAGTACCAACTGTTAGAACTGTTAGTGTGTCGCTGATTCTGGGTGGTAGCCCTAGATTTGGCATGTTGGAAGAGCCTCCCCCTTCCTCTTCCTCTTCATTTGAGCCGGATCTCCTTGAATTCCGATAGCTCCCCAAGACTTTCCTTTTTCACCTCCTCCTTCCCTTACTACCTCTTCTGGTAAACCCCACAGTTGTTGAGATTGGTGACCAGGGCCCGTATGTGTCCTCTTGGGCCCTGGCCTCCATCACACCCAATCGCCTTCAGCCTCTGCCTGCTCCCAGCCCTTGCCTTGGAACCCACAGGCCTGTACCACCACAGGCCTGCACTTACTTATTTATTGCCAGCTGACCACTCACCTAGGCACTTACAGCTGCACATTCCCTAGCACTTCCCTCCTGGTACACCTTGCACTTATGCCCAAAACTCCTCATCCCTTCTCTCTCTCTGCACTTGTACATTCTGAATGCTCCCAGGGCCCAGTAGGTCTGCATCTATCTTTGATTGTTATATTTGATTTTCATTTCCATGTTCCCTCACTGTTGCACTGCGGGCACTTTCAAACACAATTTACTTGATGTATAAGCTCTTTACAAATGCACAATAAATAAATTCATACTTTGACCTGTTCAATGTGAGGTGGGCATCTAGAGCCCTGCAGACACACCAAAGAGCATTATCGTGACAGGCTTGTGATGTTCCAAAGACTAGTATGTCATTGCTGTAATCAAGGCAGGCAGGCAAATGTTGTATGATTTTTTTCAATCTCTTCCTAAAATATTTGAGTAGTGGAGGACACCCAAAACATCAAACATTTAGATTGGTAGAGACCCTTGCGGGTGGCAAACATGGTGATATATCGAGAAGTGGGGGCCAACCATAATTGGTTCTTGCCTTGTAAGGGTGCTGTGTTTGTTTTTCAATTGCAGTTTCTTCCTGCACACTTTCCTCGTGCAATTTTGCGCAAAATCTTTTTTACATATCTTTGTGTTTAAACCCTCCTCTAACCCATACCCCCACTCCTTCACCCCTCATTCCTCTTCCTCATACCCCCACACACAGAAGATATATTTAAACAAAACAATTTGCTGAAAAAGAAATCGAGCAAAAGTACACAAGGAAAGTGTACACAAGGAAACTGCAGTCGAAAAATACGAACGCATTACGCTTTTAAGAAGTCTATGTTTGGAGAATGCAGTGGCACATTAAGGCAGTGGATCATGTTGTAAATTCTTCGGCAGAGTTGTCGTTCCTGTTGTATAGCCATGTTGGAGATGTGCATGTCAATGCAGATGCATATTTGTCCACTGCCATCTTTCTTCTGGAGCGGTACAATCGGGGCTATCCAAGGCATGGGCCCAGTGACAGGCTCAATGATGTCTTGGTCAAACAGTGATTGGATTTCTTCCTCTACATGTTGTTGCAAGTGATAAGAGAAACAGGTTTAGTGTTGAGCCACCTGTTTTACAGCCAGTGTCTCCAAGCAGTAGATTGTGAGCCACTGTTTTTGTTCCTGAGGTTTCACAGTAGCTTCTTGTATCAGACACCATAATTAGAACTGTCTGTTGATTTTGGTGTTCCTGCCCCCTCTATCTACTTTTCCTGCAAAGCAAACACTCAAAGGCTGTGTGTACGGTGAGAGGAGGGGCTGCATCTGGGCATGAAGGGCTTTGTGCAGTGTCCCTACAAGGCGTCAACCAGCAATAACACCATGGGCCTCATTACACGGACGGCGGTAAGGGTTAACGGTCACCGTTAATGGCAACGGTGACCGTTAACCCTTACCGCCGTACTACGAGGTCCCTTTGCGGGTTGGAGGATTTAACGCCTGCTTCTTGCAGGCGTTAAAATCCAACCCGCTAAGGGACCTCGGAGCTAATTACGGCACCGCAAAATTGCGGTGCCGTAATTAGCGCCTTCCCCAGTCCCATAGAGCCCTATGGGGCAGAAATGGGAATGGGGAAGGGCAATGGCGGAAAGGGGATTTACCGCCCCTCCAACCTTGGAATGGGGCGGTAAATCCCCTTTCCGCCAAGGCGGTGCCGGTATTTTACCGGCATGAGCCATGGCGCTAATAGCGCCATGGCTCACAGCCTACCGTGTAATGAGGCCCCATGAGTGAATGGGAAATGTGTGTTGTGGCCATTGCCACCAAGAGGTGCAAGTGATGGCTGAATAGAAAGGAAAGAGTTGCCTAAAACTTCATTCCATGAGAAGCAAAGCTGGGGCTATGATCGTTTCAGTCTCATTGTGTTTCTTTAGATTTATTTCGGTTAGGATTACTTTGCATGCTGGTAATTGTAGGTTTTCAATTGGAATGGGGAAAATAAAGCTACAGCTGTAATCATGTTTTGCTCATTGTGTGTGTGTGTTTGTGTGTGTGTTTGAAAAAAGACAATGGGGGTCATTACGACCCAGGCGGTAATTACGCCAACTTTACCACCATGGTGTAAACTACGTATACATCATGGTGGATGGCGGATTTACCTCCCCATTCCAAGGTGAGTGGGGCGGTAAATCCCCATTTCCCATTTTCCCTTCCCCATTCCCATTTTTGCCTCATAGGGCATAATGGGAGTGGGGAAGGTGCTAATTACGCCACCGTAAATTGCGGTGGCGTAATTAGCATCATGGCGGGTTAGCGCCATGGATTTTAACGGCTGCTAAAAGCAGCCGTTAAAATCGGAATTAGGCGTTAAGGGTTAACGACAGCGTTAACCCTTAACGCCTGAGTTGTAATGAGGCCCAATCTGTGTGAGTCCCAGCTTGCAAGAAAAATGGTCCATCTAGCATTAGGTATTGCTATTTATGGTAAAACTGTGTTTTCTTTTTTTCTATTTGGAGATACAGAGTTCTCTGTTTAAGGCAGTACTACCCAATTGTGTTAAAGGTTAAGATGAAATTTGCTGTGGTGTGGAGGAGCCCACCTCTTTGCATGTGCCAATACAGGAATTCAAGCGCTTACAGCTATTTTACATTTAAGTAAATGTGGAAAACTATTAGCTGCACTGCATTCTGATGCGTGTCCACTTAAATTTATAAAACTAAACAGGAATGTTAAATGACATGTGCTATCAATGCTGATTTGAGAGTTTTGTTTCGGCCTGTGCTTTATGAAACAAGAGTACGAATGAAGTAATTGTGTGATAAAAGTGAGCTGTGATTTGTATGTATATATTTTGATTTGCATAGGATTATTATAGCTTAAACTTAGTAACTAAGTAACAGAGCACGGTATAAAACAGGATAGTGAATACAGGGAAAGAACAGTGAGGAGAGCCATGGGGGGAGGGGAGAACAATTAATAGGTTGATCCCCTTTGGCTATGTACACAAACCTGGAGATCGACAGAAATCTGTGGGGACCTATATGCATATGTTCAAATTCTGGCAGGGGATTTTCAGCCTTTCCATACTGAGTTGAAATTGTGCAATTTATAAGCATTGTTTCTGCTAAGAATTGCCCAAAACACCATACAAGGTACAAGTAATTCTCTAACACATGGAAAATTCCAATAGATACCTGGTTACCAACAGCACGCAGGATATGCTGGCACAACCACTGCAAAGATCATGTTGGTGCCGTTGCAAACAATAAGTCATAATTGTCATTTTAAACTATTTCTGTGATGCTGGAGCCCTTGATATGCCAGAGAGCTGATGCAAGCCAGGCATGGCCCATTGCTCATTCACCAGAATGACCTACATCATTCATGCAGGGAGAGGCAACGATTCTGTGAGCTTTTCTCTGTGATACTGTCTGCTTCATAAAGGGCAGATGGGTGTCAGGGCGCCACCCATTATGAATAAGTCTCTCCTCGCTACAACCATACTCTCTTTGCTAAAAATGTTAATATATTGTCTGGTAGGGTTGCTTTATGATTTGCGCACGTTTCAAGTCATCGCTATAAAACTGAATGTTATTTTTGCCCTGTGATTTACAGTTTTTGTTCCATAAAACCTGATCACATGGTTTCCACATTTTAATTGTTTTCAATCTTGCCAATTATTTTGACATTAAAACTATTAAGGGTAGTCAATGAAAGTAGGCTTTGGCTTACTTTTCCTTGACTGAATTATGTATTTTTTGACATAGCAGAACATAGTTTTTGCTGGGTTTTTTATAAACCATATAACAGATTGATTCAAATACTCCTTAGATTGTTTTTGCACATGCAGCCCAGAAAGAAACAAATAAACTAACCTAGATAAAATCCTGGGTGGAGATGCACACACACCGGCCAACAGAAAGCAAAAGATGTACTATTTCCACCCAGAGTGGGAAACCGATTTTCTTTTCTTTCAGCGTAAAAAGAAAATGTGCAACTTCAGTGCCTAAGTTACAGGGAAAAAGGGTACCATTGAGAGACATTTTGCAATAATACACACAAATGAAAATAATGTTCCCAAAGGAAACTTCCTGTGATCATAGAATGTAAATAAACTAAACGCTGTAATGCAAATGCTGTTACAGAGTCATCCATCACAGTTGCTAATTATTTGATGAAAAACAAATGTACTTTTACAGATGGTGCAATTGTGAAGGGCACAGTGACCCGTGTGGCCTAATCTGTTGTAAGAGATTTCAAAAACTGTCCTGAATGTATGTCTGCCACGTCAGGTGTGCCGTTAGGTGCACACACTATGGCAAGGAGGGTATCTGCACTATCAGCCAATAGGATTGCCTTTCTCTGTGAATCTGCCTTTTTTAGACATGAACTTCCTGAAATCATAACTCTGATTCTGTCTGACAGCATCTGAGTGCTGTTGCTTTTTCAAGCTACACACCAGTTTACTGAACACTGGTGGATAGCATGCAGTGTCAGCCTTCACAATGAATGTCTCAATTGGTTTCCTACATTCTGATATGCTTGACAATTTTAGGAGACAGCTACTAATACAAAACAATGAAATAAAGATGTTTTTGAAGTTAATATCATGGTAAATACATATGATATTACTTTTTTACATAAAGAGAAAATAAACTGCCCAAAAAAAATCTTGGTACAATTTATCATACTCATGGACATCACCACCCCAGTAGCTCTCGTCAGTAGCTCCCGCTTAGTGACCATTAACTAAAAATAGCTCTTGTTAACATAAAGGTTGGAGACCCCTGTTTTACAGTGTTGTCAATATGTAGTTTGATTAGACCATCTCTGAGCTCACCACAGCCTTTGAAGAGTGAGGGAAAGAAACATTCTATTAGATCAGAGCAGATACTCTGCAAGTTGTCCCTGATGCTATATATGACGTTAATGAGGCGCAGTTGGTTGACAGCCTTCAAGCTGAGGCAACCCCCATTGTTGACATCTGGGCCGAGGATGCATATGTGACATGTTCCTGCTGCATCTTTGTATTGTATGGAGGCAGGAAATGTGACCTTGGATGGGAGGGCGATGTCCTAGTCTTTAAAGGTGCATGTTGGAGAGAGGTGTGCTCAGTGGGTATCTGTCAGGCGTGCAAAGATATGTTGCTTTACTTATGAAAGTTATTGTGATGCCGAGTCCTGTCGAAATTCAGTCTGATTCCACTGGCTTTCAAAAGCATGGGGATGCTATCCTCTGAGTCTTTTGAGTTGCTTAGCAAGAAGATGCAACCTGTGGATTGCTGATCCAAATCTGAACTGTGGCTGAGGACAGACAGAAGTGTCTAGTTGTCTGACCCTCTTGGCATATGAGGAATTTCTAGACAAGTGAAAATCTTCCTACAAGCATTTGGAAAAACAAAAGGGATGTTGCTTAGCCTTGTAATGCTGGTATCTTTAGATCAGGGTTGTCAACTGCAGGCCCTGAGGGCAGAATTCTTGCGGGTTTTCAGGATATCGCTCATTGATATTCATTAAAAGAAATGTTCATACATTTAGAATCGTCTACAACTGTATCTCATGAATATTAATGAGGGGTATCCTAAAAGTCCAACATGGTTCCGGCCCTCGAGGAATGGAGTTGGACAACCCTGCCTACGATGATTGGCAGATGGACTAAAAATGATTGTCCATGCCACAGAATTAGCAGATGTGTCCTGCTAAGGTAGGTCATGTGCAATGGGCGTGGGGCGTGGGGGGGGGGGTGCTGACCACATCAGAAACCCTCTTTACTTGCTGATGTTTTTTTCTATGAGATGGAGCGCATCTTGTAAACATCAGCTCAGGAACAGGCAGCTACGTCCCATTCCATGATTGCTGCTTGAAGAGATGTGTTGGCTGTGGCGGGGATGTCTTCGAGCGCTTGTGATTTCTAGAGAGGTTTGGAGTGCGGAAGATTTGCCGTCTGCAATTGCATGAGACTTGAGGGCCTCTTCATTGGAGTATACGTGGAAGTCGCGGTGTTTGATGCGAGGGTTTCGTCGCTGCCTTCTTTGGTATAGAGTGAAAAAGGTATTGTTCGTAAAGAATGTTCTTTTCATGAGTGAAATAGAAAGATTTGTTTAAGGGTGTCATATGTATTAGATGCATCATCTGGGAATTTGTCAGGAATGTCCCTGAGATCTAAGATGGCACGAAGTAGGAGCAGGCCTTTCTTCCTTTCATTATCTTTTTGGCCATTTTTGGAAGTCAGTAGATCGAAATTGCACATACAGCAGGACAAGTAAGTCCCCAGGTTAACCGTGTCAGACACATCATAAGGCGGTGACGTATGCGATGACAGGACTTTGGATGTGTGGCTTGTCATAGTGCGGGACAGATCTGCCAAGAGATGCAGACAGGGACTAGGCAAATTCTGGCAGGGACATGATGAGAAGGAGAGCAATGCTGATGTTATGTGCATGTGGGCGCTGAAGAGACAAGATATCACTGCACAAGGCCCTTCAGTTATGTGGCAGGCACTTCAGTGTACCATCCAAAGTGAAAAAGTGAGAGGAACTCATAACAGAGCAAGTTTTGTCGAGTAATTGAGGGACTGTCAATGATGTATGAGCAACCTGCGACACGTTGAAGAAATATGCGACAAGGTGTATTGGTCCAGCTGTTGTTGAGGAGTGAAAGCATGTGAGTATTGGTGGCAGGACTGTCTTGTCACCAGTGTTGTATTCATCTTGCAGGAAGGAACACAATGATGCTCTGGAATACTGGTAGCAGATTTATGCAGGTGCTTTTATTATTATGCCTTCATCTGAGCGTTGCAGCTCGCAATGATCTGTGCATATTAGTGCATGAGGAGTTAAGTATCTTCTCCCCACATCCTCCATGCATTGGCATTGGTGCCAGAAAACACAGAGTAAAGGATTTTCTACCCACATCCCCCATGCATTGGTCCAGAAAATACAGAGGAAATTATCTTCTCCCTATATCCTCCATGCATTGGCATTGGTCCCAGAAAATACAGAGAAAAGGATCTCCTCTCCCACATCCTTCATGCATTGGCCTCTCCCTCCCCTCCTCATGACCATCGTGCTGTGTGTGAATGGGAGGAGGGCTGGATAAAGTTGGGCGGGAGCCTGATTTAAGACATGAAGCCTTTCTTGCTAGATTAGGGGGCAGAAGGTGCTGATTTCTACAAAAGGCTGGCTGGTGGGGGTGCCTGTCGCCCATTGAGCCGGGGCCCGTTGAGGGGGTGTGGCCTAACCATCCTACATGTGATCCCTGCCATTAGGCCATACCCCCTTGATGACCCCCGGCTCATTTTCAAGTGCCACTTAAGGTACTAGGGACTGCCTTTATTATTATTATTTAATTTTTATAAAGCGCTACACACCTGCAGGCCTCAGAGCGCAACACAAAAACAAAACAAACACACAAAACAAAGAATAATACAAGAACAATCAACCAGTTTACACTCCCTGCCATTCTGAGTGCACCATTGATCTATCTTAATCCTTTGGATAATTTTGAGGTTTGACATTCTTATAACGCCTGGCCCAGTCTTTTGAGATAGCCATTCCAGAACATTGTTCATCAGGGCATCCCTTGGTTCACATCCCACTGAAGTCTCCACATTGGTAATGATATATTTTCTATGGTATATAACAGACGTCTTTAAGTCATCAGCTATTGGGGCCATAAAGCGTTTCTGGGAAGACAATACTTAGAATCAATGATATTCTGCTGAAGATTTAATACAGGGACCTGGGCAACCTCTCCTTCCCCAATCTGCTGAGGTAGGAAAGATGGTTGAACATGCTCTTCTGCTGTGATGGAGGTGTCAGGAGCCGGTACATGCAGAGCAGACATTAGTTTTTGCTGTGCAACAGAGTTTTTATCCAGAAGCTGTTTAATGTTCTCCCGCTCAGCATTCGTTTGGCAAAAGTTATCCCTAATGTTCCTGGCAGTTACACAATTCCCATCCACAGTGTGTTGATTTTTTACCACAGGGGCAGGACAGTAGAGGTTACCCTGGCATGTTTGGAAATTCTGGTTTGTGTCAGTTTGGGACATCTGATCTTTTTTGTCTACAAATTGATCCCATTGGCAGGATTTATCTGCTTTCACAGGATGAAATTCCACTGCCAATTTGTGCATTACGTTTATCAAATAGCAGAGTTCTGTGACCTGTATGCATGAATTAAGCTCTTTGATTAACCTATCCATTTGCCTTGATGTTTCAATGACGGAGCAGCTCCGCTGAGGTGAAGTCTACTTGCAGGTATTAGTTGAGCTAAACATCACTGGGCACGGCATTTGAATTCTATGTCAAGACCGGAGGCTCGGATTATGCTTCTCTCTCAACTTTACTGATCAGCAGCAAAGAAATAAACCAATAAACATGTAACACAAAATCAATAAAACTACCATAACCATGTTTTTTTACTCTTCGTAGTTCATTTCTTATTGGTCCTTAAACTGACCATGTGACATTGCCATTCAATCAACATGTCCTTAGTCCTTAAAACATCCTGTCCTTCTTCTATTCCTCCTCTGTCTTTACTGCTCGGCAGCGAGTTAAGTGCCTTTTTTATTATCTTACTATGTGTGAGTGTTTATGGAGAGTGTTTGTGTTTACATATTTACATGCACGCACATGTGCTCACTATTAGAAGGGTGGCGGAGCATATCCGCATTAGTTTTCATATCTTTGAAGTTACGGTCGCGATGGGGTTAGTGCTCCGGTGACCGCAACTTCAAAGACCCGACACAGAGGGCACTGCGGTCACGGAAGAGAGAGCGCGACGGGACTGCGTAGTTCCGGCGCTCTCTCCTCTATTATACGACCATTATGAGGACATTCAGGCAAGATTCTACGAACGCTAAGATTACTATTTAAGATCTGAGAGAGATCTACAGATATATTTCGTTGCGCTTTCAGAGCGCAACTTTCAGTCAGGATCGAGTTACTCGATCAAGCAACACAGCGCCCCTGCAGGCCAATATAAGGTACTGCATAACAATACGAGCACAGTCCCATGTAAAGCCTGACATTTTACATATATAACATATATGATATAACAGACCAGGTGATCACTACATATATATATATATATATATATATATATATATATATCTTAATACAGAGGGAATATATAGAGAGATCTTAAATCCTGGTATATATATATATATACTACTGAAATCCCCAGTGTTTCTGTGCAGACATGGGCTCCTCCAGTGATGAGGGGAAGGCTAGCATTAGCCAGAAGAGGAGCCATGCGGAGATGACTCAGGTCCTCCAAAAAGCCCTGGGGGCCTCGCTGGGTCAAGGACCATAGCAGATGGCTCTGATGGAGGACTGGCTCAAGTTCTCACAGGGCCTGGAGGAAATCAAAGGGCTCAAGACACAGGGGAAATCAAAAGGGGGCAGAAAAACAGCCCGCAGGGCAGAGGAAGCCCCCCTCCGGTAACACCACCAAAGAAGAAGGGTGGTAAAAGGAGGAGAATAAGAGGAAAAGTGGGGCCTAGCAGGGGACAGGAAAGATCCTCAGATACCTCAGATGAGGGTGAGGAAGATTGGGAAGAAAAATACTCAGTAAAGGAAGAAGTATTTTCTATATCCTCCTCAGAGGAAGAAGGCCACAAAGCACCAAAGAAAAAGAAAAGAGAGGAGACAGAGGAGGATGGTGCAGGGGACGATGACTTCGATCCAGAGGCACTAATGCACCCTAGGTCATCCGAATGGGAGCCGCCAAAAAGAATAGATGTCTACTTAAGAAAGCGCTTGAGAGCGCCACTAGCCAAAGAGGCTAGGAGTAAAATGAGGGTGAAATGCCCCAGGTCTTACTTCCCAGAGAGCGTAGCAGATACACCCGAAATAGATGAAAAATTATCACATTCATGAGCAAATACACAAAAAACGTGAGGAACGGTCTGGATAAATCCTGGCAGCCATGCCAAGACAAAATGCTGTACATGACACGACCCCTCACAAACATTCTCCAAATTGGAGAGGAGGCCAGAGAAAAAGGAGAGCTGATAGACCCGCCAATCCTAATCGGGTGGGCCCAAAGGGCAATATGTATGTTGGGAAACGCCAACCACACCATCACCACAGAAAGAAAGAGATCTCTGTTGGTTAAGATTGATCCGAAGCTCAGCGAGTTGGCCTCCTCAGAATCAGCGTCAACCGCAAAAGGAAAATTATTTGGGGACTCCTTTATGAGGGAGCTAACGAAGTTTGCGAATTCCTATGCGGCACTGGACAAGGCAAAGGCCTCTCTCAAAAGAGTGTTTGGGAGGCAAATTTGTGGACGGGCCAGCAGAGGCAGGGGTCACTCAGCTGGCCGATTCCACTATAATAGATCCTTTCAAGACAGAGCACAGTGGCGAGAGCAGGCAGATCGAAGACAAACACTTTTCTTTCCATCAAGGAGTAGAGGAAGAGGCAGAAACTGGCGACATGGGGAACGCCAGCAATACAACCCAGGTGAAAACAAACAACCCATACCTAAGTACCCCAGAAGTAGGGGGAGGACAGCAGAGTTTGTACAAAATTGGTTGGCTATAGCAGGAGATACCTGGGTAATACAAACCGCACAAGGTTTTCACATAGACTTTTTAGAGACACCACATCAGGAAAACCCACCAAGGGGTCTAGAACTGAACAGAGAGGACAAATTATTGCTGGAAAGAGAGTTGCGAGGGCTAGAAAGCAAAAAAGCTATACGACCATTAACAGTTCACTCAAAGGGATACATAAGCAATATGTTCCCAGTAAAAGGGAAACACAAGACAAGACCAATTATAAACCTGAAAGGCCTAAACGAATATGTGGTGTACAGACACTTCAAGATGGAAGGGATACACCTGTTAAGAGATACCTTAATTCAGGGAGACTGGCTATCCAGGATAGATTTATAGGATGCATACCTGACCATTCCCATAGCAGAGGAACACTGCAGATTTCTGAGATTCATCTGGGAAGAAGCAACATGGGAATTTACGATGTCTGCCCTTCAGCCTAGCATCAGTACCACGGTGTTTCACCAAGATGATGACACCAGTAGTGACACATCTCAGAAGTCAGGGGATAAGATTTATAATCTATATAGAGGATATATGTCTGATGTGCCAAGAGCAAGAAACACTATTAGATCAGGTGCAGACGACAATATCATTGTTAGAGAATCTGGGGTTTTTAATAAATTGGGCAAAATCCAGTATAGTACTAGAACAGTCAATGGAATTTCTGGGGTTCATAGTGGACTCTGCTCAAATAACTCTCAGTCTACCCATTCCCAAGGTGAGCGATATCAAAAAAAAGCTAAGACACACTCCAGCGAAGGGGGAACTGTCACTGAGGGACATAGCAAGACTAGTGGGCTGCCTAGGGGCATCAATCCAAGCAATATTCCCAGGACCACTACATTACAGGGAACTCCAGAGGTTGAAGAGCAATCACCTCAGGAGGGGCGCTTCCTGCGAATCAAAGGTTGCCATCTCCCAAGAAGTGAGGGAAGAATTGGAATGGTGGCTACGCCACATGGATGCATGGAATGGGAGAGCGATGTTTGGTCATCCCCGGACCTGGTCATCGAATCTGACGTCAGCAGATGGGGCTGGGGAGCCCGATGCGGGGACCTGACGACAGGGGGCAGGTGGTCGGATCAAGAGACGACTCTCCATATCAACTGCCTGGAATTGCTACCAGGGTCCTTTGCAGTGAAATGCTGGACTCAAGAGAGAGCACAATGTTGTGTCCTGCTAAAAATGGACAATGTCTCGGCGATCAGATACATAAACAGACTGAGCGGGACAAGATCCAGACTACTGGCAGAACTGGCAAAAGACTTCTGGGAACTCTGTCTTCAGAGGAGAGTCTCAGTGACGGCGGAATATCTGCCGGGCCATCAGACCGAGGTAGCCAATTGGAACTCCAGATACCTCAGGGATGCCAGCGATTGGAAACTGGATGAGGTAGTGTTTCAAGAACTAAAGATTCACTGGGGACCATGCCAGATCGATTTATTTGCATCAAGACTAAACAAACAGTTACCCTGCTTCTTCAGCTGGAGACCGGACCTAGAGGCAGAGGTGACAGATGCCTTCCTACAGTCATGGGGACACCAGACGAACTACGCGTTCCCTCCATTCTCCATGATAGCGAGGATGCTAGTCCAGGTGAGACGCCAGAGAGCATCCCTAGTACTAGTTACGCCGGACTGGAGGGGGCAGGTGTGGTTTCCCAGCCTACTGGAATTATCACACCACAACCCAGTGGCATTACCCAATGACGATTTCATTATTTGAGACCCCAGAGATCTCAGCCATCCACTAGTGAGGTCAGGAAGACTCAACCTGATAGCCTGGGCGATTTCAGGAGATCTTGGGTTAGGCCATGACTATTGAATGAGGCTGAAAACATCATTAGTGAATCCTGGGCTCCAGGGACACACAGGGCATATAAATCAGCATGGGCTAGATGGAGTAGCTGGTGTCTGGAGAGGAATATTCATCCCGATGGAACGGATGTAGCACACATAGCTAATTTCTTAGCACAGCTAGCAGCTCAAGGGAAAGCATACAGGACTATAAACACGGCCAGGTCCGCGATATCAGCAGGACATTCTAGAGTGGAAGGCTTAGCTATAGGGGAACACCCATTAATCTGTAGATCAGTAAGGGGAGTAAAAATGACTAGACCCCCTAGCGAAAAGTATAATCAATTATGGGACATAGACAGAGTTTTGAGATTATTTCTAGCATGGCCAGATAATCAAGAACTATCCAGGAAAGCTATTTCAGGCAAGTTAGCCATGCTCTTATGTCTTTTAGCTTGTAAGAGATCCTCAGACGTTAGAGCATTGGAGATTAACAGGAAAAGTATATCTCCGAACAGAGTGACTTTTCTCATAACGAGAAGGACCAAGACAAGTTTGAGATCCATATGTTATGAATCTTACAGAGACAACCAAAATTATGTCCGGTGAGATTCTTAGCAGCATATGAGGATATGACAAGAGAAGTAAGACCTCTAGGAGTATCCCAATTATTGATAGCGATTTGTAAACCCTTTAAAGCCATTACACTGGCTACCATAGCCGGATGGCTTAGATGGGTGATGGTAAAGGCGGGCATTGATATAGTGAAATATGGCGCTCATTCAGCTAGAGGAGCGATGGCTACCAAGGCTTTCAACATAGGAGCCAGAGTAGAGGACATTATGAGGTCGGCAGATTGGTAGACTTTTAAAACCTTCTATTTCAAACCTATGGAAAGTGCGACATCATTAGTGGTGAGTAAGCTTTGAACAAGCATAATCCGAGCCTCTGGTCTTGACATAGAATTCAGATTTTCAACACATTCATTCCAGAAAGTCATCATTCTATTAAAGACACGGAGGTGAAGGATTATCCCACCGTATCAATTGTAAGAATGTAATGTATTATAAAATACTGAAATGTTTACAGGTCTTTTTATATAATGAATTAAATGATGCATGATGAATACAATAAGATGGTAAAGTTGTGAAATGCACAGGAAGAGAATGTTAATATTTTGTGGTTGGATTTACTATTGTCCCACCCTTGTTTCGGTTTATAGTCACCTTTTTAATTTATGTTTCTATAGGGAGGATGGCAGACAAAAAGCAATCCGGGAAATGAACTAGGATTGGCATAGAACGGACGGAATTACAAAAGTGCACTGGACGCATCCTCGACTGGACAAAGAAAGAGGAAGAATAGAAGGACAGGATGTTTTAAGGACTAAGGACATGTTGATTGGAT
The DNA here is from genome assembly GCF_040938575.1 of Ambystoma mexicanum. Lineage (NCBI taxonomy): Eukaryota > Metazoa > Chordata > Amphibia > Caudata > Ambystomatidae > Ambystoma > Ambystoma mexicanum. Next base: position 1,051,492,002 of record NC_090927.1, on the reverse strand, counting down.
GGAAATGTCACATGGTCAGTTTAAGGACCAATAAGAAATGAACTACAAAGACTCAAAAAACATGGTTATGGTAGTTTTATTGATTTTGTGTTACATGTTTATTGGTTTGTTTCTTTGCTGCTGATCAGTAAAGTTAAGAGAGAAGCATAATCCTTCGCCTCTGTGTCTTTAATAGAATTATGACTTTCTGGAACGAATGTGTTGAAAATCTGAATTACCGACATACAGTTCATTGCTTTTACTTTGATTAGGTAATTTTTGTACAATATTATATTCCCAATTGTGTTCTATCCACCAGTTTGCTTTCCTCTAGCTCTGTGGTAATACATGACTCCTTGTGGTATTTTATGCTATATTTCCTCATTATCTCAAATGCATAGAAGATTTAAGGTGGAGTGTACCCATTTAAATGTTAATCATGGCAAGGGATTGCTGTGGATGCACTAGTGAAGTGAATAATGGCATTTTTCATCTGGACAAGTAGATGTGATCATTCTGTCCTTCAAAACAATGAAGCCATTTTGTAAATTGCTTTTTCGTATTTTTACTCCCACAGTTTCAATCATCGGATGAGTTTCAAACAGTTAACAATCTATAAAAATGTAATGCAGGGATATTAATGGTTGCCTCCTAAAATATTTTTGGCTCTCTATTTTTGGCTGTCTTTTTTTCCTGTTCTACTTTTCTTATGGAAGAATAGGAGCATTGACTGACATCAATGTTACTTAAGCATAATCCCCAAACTGAAGGCCTTGGGGCATTACCTGACTCAGAAATGGCTCCCCGGCGAGGGGATTATTGCTGTTAGTACCCCGGCCCTTTGGACTGGGGTACTAAAAGCTTCTTTCTTCTTTGCGAAACATTCGTTTCGCAGGAAGGAGAAAAAAAAGAAAAATAAAAGAAAAAATGGCTGCTGTGGAAGGGAAAACAGAGTCCATTTGCCCTTTCCATGGCGACCATTGGAAATAATACAAAAAAGTAAATAAACAAAATGGTCGCCATGGAAAGGGAGAAGGGACTATGTGTAGTCCCTGTAGTCCCTTCTCCCGTTCCATGGCGGCCATTAAAAAAATAGGGAAAAGGTAAACAAAATAAATGGCTGCCATGGAAAGGAGAGAAGGTAGCCCCTTCTTCCTTTCAATGATGGCCTGCCGCAGATCGGCAGCAGGCACACTGGGGACAGAAGTGTTCCCAGCGCGTCCCTGGGAGCAGTTTGAAATGGGATGAGTTCCGGGTGATTGAGGATGATCCCCTCTGGGTGATCATCGGACTTCCTTTGTGAGCAGTGACTAACTATCAGCGTTGCTGGATTGAAAGGTAATGAGAATTTGTTTTGGGGCCTTGGGCTTCACCCCAACACAGCATCACCCCCTTCAATGCTTGCTGTTTCTGCACTGCATCTCCGCATTTCCTCATTATTCAACTTCATTTTCATCTCCACTTATTGACGAGCATCACATTTTAATGGTCTCCACTCTGGGATTGTCGTTCTGGGAGGCTTTTCCAAGTAGTACCATGGCCGGTGCCTCTCTGATGGCAGCATGGGCTATTGACCGATATTCCTACAGGAAATGGAAGATAGCTTGTTCGGCATTTACTTCCTCTTCAGAGGTAATCCGCAGATCCTTATCCTTATGAAACACTCTGTGTCTCTGTTAGCTTGAGGCCAACGGGTTGTAATCCTCCTTTGTTTTATACCCAGTTCATTCATAAATGTTAGAATTACTGCTCCCCTGAGTGGTGGGTCATTGCATGTCTTCATCATTTCCAGCAGCCCACGAGTGGAACATATTTTTTCTACCTTGGGGTTCATTGCTGACACGGCTGTGAAATCAATGATTCCACCTCCAGATAGTGGGAATATTAATCAATCACCACCAGAGTGTGTTGTCCATTGGTTAAGGACCCAAAATCTGCACTAATGTACTCCCAGGGGCTTTGTCCTCATGGCATGCATTGTATGGTGGCTTGGGGGAGTTGCCAGCCCCTATGACGGGCAGGGAATGCATTGAGATATTATAATCTCAATGGCGGGCTCCAATCCTGGGAACCAAACTTTCTCCCTTAAGCCACACTTTGTTTCACAGATGCCTTGGTGCACGACATGGGCAAGGTGTACCCTCCGGTTAAGTGATGCTGGGATGACTATGCATGATTCTTTCAGAAGCAGGGCATTTTCTCCCAACAAAATCTCCTCTTTCCTTCGGAAGAGACTTAATAGACGACGTTGAGCAGACAACGTCCTATTCTGATCGTTTTTTTTAAAACCTTTCCATTCTCCAGACGACAGGACTGAGTTGATCACATGGAAGCACTCGTCACCCTGAGAAACCTCTAGAATCTCCACTGGAGTCAGTGCTCGTGGAACGCTATTTTCAACCCCCAGATTTACTTGTATTTCTTATCTCAACATAGCCCTGGATTCGGCTGGCCATAGCTGGTCTGATGTGACGGGAGAGAAAATCAGATGGGTCCATTTTACAAATCCGAGGAGGCAGGTATAGCGAGTGTGATGTTGTCACGTGGGCGTGCGACGGCAACTTTCAGCCGTCTCACGCAGTTAGAATAAAGTGGGCGGTCCTGCGGAGCAGAATGTACGCGCGAGGAACACTGGCGATGAGGGAGGCACCTGGGCAGGGCAAGGGATTTTGATGTGCGCTGTACAAACGGGCAGCTGCAGTGATTCCTTTTGACGCGTGTCAGATGCAACACCCGCAGTAAGAGGCAAACTGCCATTTTGAGTCATCCAATGGCAGCGGCTTCACATGTGAAGTGCTTGTGCACCGGGTGGACAATTTTTGGACCCACTATACCGTGCACTACAGGGCAAGGAGCCTCTGGAAAACACCCATAGGCTCATTACAAAATAAATAATGATAAAAAGAATATTCTTTTCTCCTTCAATTCAACATTGACTGGTGCTCCTCCCACACAGTATGGTGAGGGGGCTGCGGGACGTGTGTGGCCTGTCAATACTCGCAAGGCCCTTAGGGTGTAGACAAGTATGAGTAGTGGCATCCAGGTCCACGGGAGGTGCCGGTGTGCTGAGCTACACAAAATGTTCTTCAATTCCAACTATGAGTGACGAGGAAGGAGACCTCCAAGCAGGGGGACAAGATCCTGCGGCAAAGATCCCTAGGGTGAAGAGAACCCTGTGTCAACAAGGTTCCCAGGCCCATATGCCAGAGTTCGAAACATGAGGGAATCCATCTAGATCGGGGCCTAAATGGATTTTATGGATCGAAAAACTGGACATGTACTTTAAAGACACCGGAGAATTCGAAGATGAAGCGAAAATGTCAACACTGATCTATTCCTCAGGATCCGAGGTACACAAAATGTTCAAGTCTCTCACTCCAGTGGACAACTCATATCAGGCAGCTAAAAATTGCATGAAAGAACATTTCTTACCGCTTGCAAACCATTACTATGAGAGATTTGTAATGTGCGCTGCCAAACAGAAGGAGGAGGAATCCCTGGACAAGTTCTATAGCCGGCTCAGGCCCTTGGCAGTCATGTGTGCCTGGGAAAATGAAGAGGGCATGGTTAGGAATCAGCTGATTTAAGGATGTGCCTCTGGGAAACTGTGACGCCAGGTATTGTGCGAGTCAGAACTCACGCTGGCCCGCATACTGGAGATGGGCAGGTCATATGAACTGGCGGAAACCTGCACCACCAAAATGAACTGTCAGGGCCACAGGCCAGGGACACACATTAAATGGCATAAGTCATGCCAGTTTGCCCAGGAATACTGCGCCAGAGCTCCAAAGGCACCCTTGGGCTGACCAGCAGGTGCTGAAGCCTTGTAGGCGGCTCCTTTGCCCCTTTTGTAGGAGACACACCTATGGGACTACAACCCCCAGCAGCACTTGGGCCCAGGACCACAAAAGGACAACATTAGGCGTGGCGTGCGTACGCGCACGTGCACCAGCTGAAACATGGGGTTTGTGCTCGAGTCCTCAACCTGAAAGAATGTGTCTGCGAGCAGCTCCTGACTCCTATGCATTGTGAGGGGCCATGCCCCACCAGATCCAGCACCCGGCCCCTCACGTACTCCAGATAAGTACTGCAAGCGACCTGACAAGCCTTGGGGAGCAAGGGGGTTATGCAGGGGGTCCATCCCCACTCAATCCTGGCCCCTGCCTCCGGCCAAGCGAAGTACCCGGCAGAATTCCATGACGCGTAACCAGACCAGCATAACCCGCGCAGCCTGTAACGCGCTCCATAGCAAGGCAGATCTCCTTGAAAAAGCATTAATCACCCTATTTGCAACCCGCCCTGCATGCCTACTCACAACTAAAGCTGCATGCGATCTCAGTAGTGCATGCTATCCTGCCTCTGCAGCTACCGCTCAGCCCTACGAAAAGCATGTCGAGTCATGTGCGGCCCGGCAAGCGAGTGTGACGCATGTTAGCCATGTGCGGCCATAGAACGACAGAGAAACGCATGCCCAGAACTACGTGCGGCAGTCCTTGATGTGTTCCAAATCGCAGTGCCTTTTTGAAGCAACTGAACTGCTACTGCGAAAACACCAGATGGCACAAGCTCACCACAGAGTCAGCAAGGGGCAGTCTGAGGGACTACGATCCTAAGCTAAATGCAGAACTGTGTTATTTTGCGTATTGTTTTGTTCTGTAGTGGTCATGTTTAGTTCCCGACTAGGGGGTAATGTATATTGATGTGTAACTACTAGTGTAAGTGTGTGTGATAGTGGAATACACTGAATACACGCTGGAAGCGTGCACAATGGGCATGCCCTACCCTTCTACCCACTTCCTCTCCCTAACCCTCTTTCCAGTTTCCCTGTTTCCCACTACCTATCCAACCAACGTTCCCTAACCCTCCTTCCCTGCTGGGGTACTGGAGCCCTGCGTAAGCACCGACTTGCAGGTCCCAGATACCGTAGTGGGGGTGGTTGGTTCGTGCCACTCCCGCACCTCGGAGCTGTGGAGCCTGACATGGACGCTGCAGTTCGCTCACTGAAGCTAGAGGATGTCTGTGCAGTGGGACGACAACAATCCCCTGGGTCAGGCAAGCCTCGATGGAATGCCAGGAGAGGAGAAAGCCCAATACCATATCCAAAATGAGGATACATCCTCCCACATGCGGGAGAGTGCCCAGCAAAAGGGATGGGCCCTCATTACAACACCGGCGGTAACCAATGGCGCTATTAGCACCATGGTTCCTGCCAGTATTGTAACGAGTCTGCCAATGGTAAATGGGGAAAAACCGCCCCATTCCAAGGTTGGCGGGGCGGTAATTCCCCATTTACCCTTTGGCCCTTCCCCATTCCCGTTTTAGCCCCATAGGGCTCAATGGGACTGGGGAAGGCGGTAATTACGGTACTGCAAATTGCAGTACCATAATTACCTCGGAAGTCCCTTTGCGGGTCCCTACTTTAACAGCTGGTCCAGACCAGCCGTTAAGGTCGGGAGCCGCAAAGGGACCTCGTAATCAGGCGTTAAGGGTTTAACGGCACCAACACCTTTTACGGCGCCGTTAAACCCTTAATGCCAGGGTCGTAATGACCCCCTTGGTGTGTGGCCGTTGTGGGGTGATGGGTCACTTTGCAAGGATGCACAAGGCTCTCACTGCAGTGACCATTTCCTGGGGACCGAGCAGGACTCTGAGTGATACCTCGAGGCGACAGCGACAGGTGGCAGTGGTGGACCAGGACACACTGGACCAAGAGCTGGTGGAGGAAGAAGAGGATTAGGAGGAAATCTTTTACTAGACTCACTCAAAACAAAGAAAAGAAGGCAACATGTGTGCACGCTGACCGTGGGGGGGACAAAGACACCAGTGTTGGTGGACACAGGGGCATCAGTATGGGTGATGGCAACCTGTCACTGTGAGGCTCTCCCAGAGCCCCCACTACTGTACAAAGCAAGGGTGAAGATCTTCACATTTGGGGGCATCCAGCTCATACCTCTCAGAGGTATTTTCGTCACCAAGGCGGCTCACAAAGGTAGAGAAATCAAAGCTAAGCTCTTTGTCACAGGCATTAGCAGTCACTCGCTACTGAGTTGTGCAGCGGCAGGAGCCCTAGGAATTGTTCATTTTGCCTAAGGGGTATACTTCGAAGATATAAACGAGGTGCTGGAGAAATACAAACAGGTATTCGTTGGAGTGGAACCCATCAAACTGCACATCGATGAGTCAGACCGCCCGACAGCCCTAAAACATTGTGGGATACCTTTCCACCTCAGGGATCAAGTAGAGCTGGAAATAGAGAATCTAGTGAAGTTAGACATTATTGGAAGGGTGGAGGGACCCACTGCATGGGTTTCCCCCATTGGCGTTGCGCACAAACCAAAACAACCAGGATCTGTGCACACATGTGTGGATATGAGACTTCCTAACCAGGCCATCAGGAGGGAAAGGCACTTAACCCCGACATTGGAAGACATGGTGGGCAAGTTGCAAGGAGCTTGAATATTTTCAAAGTTGGATCTCAGGTACCACCAACTGGAGGTTCTCCCAGACTCTCACTGCATCACCACCTTCACGACACACCTCTACCAGTACAAGCACCTCAGTTTTGGGATATTTTCCGTGGGTGAGGTATTTAAAAATGTGATACGTAGGGTTCTGGTGGGACTGGAGGGGGTCATAAATCTGAGTGATGACATTTCGGTGTATGCGTAATCTGAGGCAGAACAAATGGGCAGACTCGAGAAGACATTAGAGAGGATTCAACTCCTTGGTCTCACCCTACACCGAGAGGAAGTGCGAGTTCTTAAAGAACTGCATAGAATTCTTTGGGTTCGTGTTTCATGAAAGCAGCATTTCACCCGATCCACGAAATGTACAAGACATTCAAGAGGCAATCCCACTAGGGAGAGTTTCAGAGATCAGAGGTTTTCTAGGGGTGGTGACGTACTGCCGTTTTTTCATCCCGAATCTGGCGACCATCTCTGAGCCCCTCAGGGTTCTCACAAGAAAAGACAAGGGGTGGCAGTGGACTGCAAGGGAACATCCATTCCTGATGTCTGCTCGGTACCCTGCGAAGAAGAGCCGTTGGAAGTGTCCCGGGACCATCCTGTGGCTGACCAGCTGTGAGTTTGGGCTACCGTGCTGCTCACGTCGCTGTTCCGAGTTGAGTCCTGGAACTTGGGAGATCCTCAGCTTGTCCTACAAGACTCACCTCAGTGTAATTCGGAGTTCTAGCCTCAAGGGGACCCGAAATATGAGGGAACGTCTGACCATGACATGTGAGGCCCTTTGCGTGGTCTTGCTGCGGTGACCCCTGTCCAAAACAGCTTACCTGCGTCCAGTCCAGTCCAGAAAGGGGTCCTGCATCATGTTTTTCTGCATTCTTCGTCTGAGAGTCCTTGCAACAGCAAAAGACACTTACCGGAGATCAGCTTAAACATATAACCCCTGAGACTCAAGAACTGAGGCTTATGGCGGGAAAAGCAACCTCGGACCTTGTTCCATTGACCTGCCAAGTCCTGGGAAGAATCAGAGTATGGGGGGGATAAGTTACAGTGGTTTCTACCTGCCCCTAAACCTCCTTTAAAAGATTTCCTAACTTTTACAAAACCTTTGCCATACTTTGGCTTTGCCGTTGCTTGCTTGCGCAAGCCTTCCCAAATGTTGGGGACACTTCTATTAGTTAGAGTGCACTGTCCTCGAACCCTTGGAGCTATTCACTAGTCCCCAGAGATCATACCTTCATTTTTTCCTGCATTATAAACTGTGTTGGAACTTTCCTGCACTTTTGGGCGTAAGGCCTCAGACAATTTAGGGAAGGATTTTTGAAGTTAGGGTTAACTCTCTGTGGACCTGTTGTACACAACCTAATCTGCACTTTGTTTTATAGGGGTTTGATGTGTGTTATACCCTATTTCAGTGACTGTATATATGCAATCTATTCTTAGGGTTGTGTGATACCTCTACCGGTTAGTAGTTATTTTTCATAGTGATATTTGGCCATAAATAAATAACTGTATTTTTATACATAGTGTCTAAGTATAATTTGTGATTCCCATTGTGTGTACTCATTGTGGACACTTTACAAGCTCACCACCTCTTGAGACTGAGCCTAGAACTCTCGTCACTGCTACCTTGAACTGGTTTGGCTATAGCTCCCCAGAGTTGTCTCTGTTACAATGTAGGTTGGCCTTCTATACATCTGTCCACCAGGCCAGAGTATAGAAAATCAGTCCAAACAAACAGTCACCATTTAAGCAAAGGAGGCTTAAAGGGGGCGGGGGGTTACAGCTTTACGTGGGCATATGAGGGATGCAGCTACATCATGATAACAGCACTTAGACATATGAAGCTTCATTGGCATGTGACCCAGTACCAGGCACACAATGGTAAAGTCTGAGCGTGTGACGCTGTAACAGGGCATATGGCACTAGTACCTGTGCTTACTTATGTAACCATGGGCCACACTTGGACATTTGATGGGAACATCATACCATACAAGAGCCATATAATAGCTGTACCTCTTTGTGTAAGGCTATGGCTGGACATTTGACAGTGTGCCAGTGCATGATACAAAAAGGCAATATCTTTCATACCAGGCTGTCCAGGCATACAAGTCTACATGTAGCATATTATAAAAACAAGGCTTTCGCATTTGACAATCCATGTTCTACTGGTTGGGTATGATTCGGTCTTCTCGTGTATGCTTTTGTTCATATGTTATTTTTCCTGTTGGTTGAATTTTCCTTCTTGCTCAGTAGCGCGAACCGGATGACTGAGTCCTTTCGCCAGTACTGCCATAGCACCTGCCTAGTTCACTTGGGGACTACAAGTGATGCTTTGTAAACATTCCGCCTGACTATTCTTTCCTTATTTTGCCAAGAATCATCCTTGGTACCCACTCGTTCATTTTCTGATTACATCAAAATGCCATTGATATGAGGCTTTCCAAGCTCCCCATTTAAATGCACTTCTCATTCTCAAGTTTACAACCTCTTCGTTTAGGCTCAAGCTACCTCTAACTTCGCCAAACCATCTACATTTATAAGGCACCACAACAAAAGACCTCCCTTTGAATCTATAAAAAGAATCTGCGAGGGGGCTGTCGGCTAGTCCACATCGTTGTGTGGGCGGTCCTCGGCTGAGGCCCTGGTGTTGGGGGTTACTGGCGCCCCCCAGCGCTGCCCGTAAACCCCGGACCCAAAGGACTCACACACACACACACATCCTCTCGGTTCGGGCTTCCCGGTCGCTCTGACGCGGCGCCCCGTTTATTTATGCTGCACGCGGCGGTGTGCAACGTCACACTGCCGCGTGCACGCCTCGTCATCGGGCAGTGCCACACTCCTCCTTTTTCGGTAGGACAAACAACAAACAATCAAGAACTATACACTGCAAACCAAAACACACTACACCTATAAAATTTCACATGTCCCGTTCTGAAATGCCCCTTTATTGACATCCACCCGGGTCCCCTTACTTAACAGTTCTCATCGTCAGGATGATCAGACAACTGTCCTCCCAAAACATAGCCGCTGAGGTGAGCAGGTTTCCCTCGCCCAGCCCTCTGGGGGTACCTCCTACTCACCTCTGGCTCGGGTGATCGGTCCATAGGCATTACCCGGGCCCGGGACTCAGGCAGATATGGTGTTTCTCCTTCGTCCTGAGGGACGACCTCTAAGTCCGGATCAGGGGGCGGATCAGTCCTTGGATCCCGCAACTTATTAAAGAAGCTCACGTTGCGAGTTACCGCAGACCGGCCGTCCGATGCAGTCACCATGGACCCCTTGACTGCAACGACATCCAGCGGCTCCCGCTCATACGGTAGGGAGAGCTTTCCATGGGGGTGTCTATTCCGAATGAGGACCTCATCACCCGGCTCCAGCCGCTGCGGGCGAAGCCCCCTCCGGAGGTTCTCCTGCTCAATCCTTGTTCGCCGGTCTGTCTCGACCTGTTGGTTGTCGATCACCCCTGGTTCTTTCTCTCTCACATCCGGTAACAGCCCTCGAGGGCACTGTTTGAATAACGCTTCTGCCGGGGCCACTCCGGTAGATGCATGCGGCGTGGTACAGTACACCCTCAGAAACTGATAGAGGGCTCTCTGGAGGGACTGTCTTTGGCCTTGGGCGATTCGAAAGATCTTATTTAGAGTCCTCATCAAGCGTTCAGCTTCACCATTTGCCCTTGGCCAGAGAGGCGTGATCTTCCTGTGCAACACCCCGTAGCTCTCCATCAGTTCAGAGAACCGTTCACTCTGGAACGGTGCCCCATTGTCCGAGCACAGCGTGTGTGGGAAACCATGGGCCGCAAACACCTTTTCCACGGCCACCACGATGTGCTCAAACGCCACTGACTCGACGAACTCCACCTCGGGGTACCTTGAGTATTCGTCAACCAGCACGAGGAAGTGGGTGCCCATTGTGGTGGAGCCAAAATCTGCATGAACGACTTCCCACGGACGCGTCCCCCGAGGCATCGCCTCTATGACAGGCTCACGCTTCAGGGGAGATGCCGCCTGACACCAAACACAGGCCGCCACAAAGTCGTCCACCTTCCGCTCCAGTTCCGGGAACCACACTTTCAGCCTTAAGCGTGCCTTGGTCTTGGCAGCGCCCTGGTGACCACGATGTGCAAGGGCGATCATGTCCCCCACCTTCGACTGGGGCACAACAATTCGATCTCCCCGGAGTAGAGGGCCGGATGTTGAAAACGATAGTTCTTCCCGGACCTTCCATAACTGCTCAAGTCCAGTTCTGGCCTCCTGAGTGTGCCCCGCCAGGGCCTCCAGCAACGACTTCGAGGATCCCCGTTGCATGGAGTGCCTTAAGATTTTGAAACACTCATCGTCCGCTGCAGCTGTCTCAAGTTCCCCTAAGGGCATGGCATGTTGCGTGGCCGCCTCCACCACCACCCGGACATGCTCTTCAGCCTCCACCGCACAGGTGTCATAGTCATCCACTCCTGGCACCCCCGGGTGTCTGGAGAGATAGTCTGCCGCGTTGTTCGCCCCCGGCTGATACACCAGGGTGACTTCATATTCCAGGAGGGCGAGCATCCACCTCTCAATTCTTGCTGGCGGCTTGGATGACGACCCCGCCAGGATGGGAAGCAGCGGCTTATGGTGCGTCACCACCATCACTGGGCGTCCAAGAACATAGAGCCGGAAGTGCCTGCAGCCCCAGAGCAGGGCCAGCGCCCCGCGCTCGATCTGCGAGTACCGTTGCTCCGCCTCTGATAGCGCCTTGCTGGCGTAGGCCACCAGGTGGACACCCCCATCATGGTCGATCTGCATCAGCACGGCGCCCAGGCCAAACGGATGGCGTCAACAATGATCTCTGATTGTAACGCAGGATCAAAGAAAGCCATGGTGTCTTCTGCTGCCAGGGCGCCCCTGATATCATCAAAGGCTGCTTGTTCAAGCGGGCCCCAGTTCCAGGTGGTATCTTTTCTTGTCAGTGCTCTGAGCGGTTCCGACCTGGAGGCAAGATTCTGAATGAATCGTCCACAGTATGTAACCATACCCAGAAAGCTCCGCACATCCGACACAGATTCTGGAGGCTGCGCCCTTCTAATGCCCTGGACCTTCTTGGGATCAGGTGACACCCCCCCTTCTTTAAACACGAAGCCAAAGAACTCTATTGATGGTCACAGAAATTCACATTTCTCCTTATGGAGGGTGAGGCCCAGGGACTGCAGACTCTCAAACGTCTTCGCCAGGCGTCTCAGGTGGTCTACCTCCGTTCTGGCAAACACCAGAATATCATCACTGATATTCAGGACGCCCTCTAGATCTGTTTTGGAACACCTCCGCCGCCGAGGACACACCGAAACTCAGTCTCTTACAATGGTACAGACCTCGGTGAGTAGTAAAGGTGGTGATATACCTCGACTCGGGGTGGAGGACAACCTGGTGGTAGCCCGCTCGGAGGTCCAGCTTTGAAAAGAAGCGAGCGCCCTGTACCTCGGCAATGATGTCGTCTATCGTCGGGGTGAGGTGTCTCTCTCTCTTAATTGCTTTGTTCGGCAATGTCCACACAGATTCTGACAGCATCCGGTTGCTTAGGCTTTCATGCCACTACAATTGGGGACACCCAGGGAGTCGGACCTTCCACCTTCCAACTTCTCTATGATGTCGAGATCGACCAAGTTGTCCAGCTCCTTGTCGACATGTTCACAAAGGTGAAAAGGTACCCTGCGATGCTTCAGGGCGATGGGCTGCACGGATTCGTCAATGTGTAACCTCACTGGGTCACCAGCCATCTGTCCAATCCCTTTAAATAGTGCGGCAAACTTCTCAAGCAGATCGTTGATGTCGGAGTATGCGAAACTGACGATGCCAAGGGCCTCCGCCGCTGCACAGCTCAGCAAGGTATTGGTGCTCACCGGTTTCACATAGAATCGTGCAGTGATTTGGGAACCATTGTGCTCCACCTTTGCCACAAAAACACCGTCCAATGGGATAGGGTCCAGACCACCAAACGTGAAAATGCGGGCCCTGGGAGCGACCAACTTGGGAGGCCGGTTCATGGCGTCATAGTGTCCATGGGCCATTACATTGACGGACGCCCCCGTGTCTACCAGGACCGGGACTGGAGAATGGTTTACCTCCACCACGCATCTTGGCTGTCTCCTGTTCTTTCCTTTCAGGACCTCCACACTTGAGACAAAGAAAATGTTCTCTTCCTCCTCCTCGTCAGCTTCTTCTGCCTGGTTATCATCTTCACCCTGGTCCACATGAGCGACGTTGGGCGGTCGAACCTGGCGAATGGAAATGGGCCGGGCTGGGCCTCGCGGCACCAACACAGGCATCGCCACCTTGCACACTCTCGAGAAGTGGTCCGGCAGCCCACACCATCCACAAGTCTTTCCGGCCGCAGGGCATTCCGTTGGGTGGGGCAGGTCATATCTACACTTCTGGCAAGACTCCCCTGCCCTCCCGGCTCTGTCCCGGGGTCCGCCGCCAGGTCTTCTGGTGCCCCTGCCACCGCGCCACATCGCACATACCTCCTCGGTCTTGATGGAGCGCGATCCAGCCCCCATTCTCGCTGCCCTCGCCTCGGACACCTCATGGCACCTCCCCAGTTCAAGGATGCATGGGTGTGTGATTCCGGGCTCCCTTAACACTTGGCGCCTAAGCTTTCCTGAAGAACACACCTGTATGAGCATAGTCCTGATCATATCTTCTGCATCACCCCAAGCGCAGGCCAGCGACAGGCGCCTCAGGCGCCCATGGAAAGTGTCCAAAGTCTCGTCCTCTTTCTGTTTGGCGGACAGCATCACGAAACGTTCATAGTCCGCGTTGGCCAGAGGCAGAAAATGATCTTGAAGGGTGGCCTTCGCCTGACCGTAGGATCCATCCCCCAGCGGAAGTGATTCAAAAATCTCCTGAACTGAGGGCCCTACCGAGTATAACATGGTTGCCAGCCTGGAGTCATCATCAGCCACTTGGGCGGCTCGAAAGTACATGTCCAGGCGGTCGACCCACCTCTTCCATCTGGGCCCCAAGCTGGAAGGTGGGCGGAGACATCAAACTCCGGGATGGGCTGCAGGGCCGCGTGTGCACGTGCCTGGGCCATTGCAGGAGGAATTGGCTGGACAGCCGGTACTACCGCCGGCTGCATGGGAGGCAACAGGCCTGGAGGACCTGCTTGCACAGCTGGAGGCTGCTGCACCGGCTGCACTGGAGGCAATGGGCCTGGAAGCACCGCTTGAGCACATGGAAGATGCTGCACCGCTGCTGGTTGTGCACCGTCTTGATCCTCGGTATCACTCATGAGCTTGAGCGCACAGGTACCCCCAGTATGGAAAATGGGGGTCGCAACTCACACTCAGAGCCAGTCACTGCAACACACCTCTATGATGATGAAGAGGATGAAAAAAAGGTAGGGCCACCAGCATACAAACAGAAGAAGATCACTGCAACACACCTCTGTGATGATGAAGAGGATGAAGAACAGTAGGGCCACCAGTCTGATGATGAAGAGGATGAAGAAAGGCCTCAGCCTTTGACTGTTCCAAAAATGTAGACAAGAAAGAACAATGGGCTATGCAGGTCCAGCCATTGTAGCCCTCCTCCTTGCTTGCACTGGACGTAGGAGACCCAAGAAAATGAAAAAATCACAAATTGGGCACATATATATGCAGGTACAGCTGCCTGCTGACAGAATTTCCAAAAATTAGGTCTGGATGCACTTCAGAACTCGAACCGGAGCTCCGTGAAGTCCCACGGCCTGATAGGTAAAATGCCCACCAGCCGCGTGGGTGACGCACTGCCTGCGGCTCGAAACGAAGTCTTAACCCGACCTCGTTTCAGTGAGAAAAATTGTAGAAATGTTCACCACCGGGCCCAGACATTGTCTCCCCCACTCGTCGCCACTGTTGGGGGTTACTGGCGCCCCCCCAGCGCTGCCCGTAAGCCCCGGTCCCCAAGGACTCACACACACACGTCCTCTCGGTACGGGCTTCCCTGTCGCTCTGACGCCGCCAGGAAACGCCCCGTTTATTTATGCTGCACGCGGCGAACGTCTCGCCGCCACGTGCGCGCCCCGTCATCGGGCAGCGCCACACCTGGGCGCACTGCGCACTGGAAGTTACGTTGGGGATAGGGAGGGGCGGGCTCAAGGGAACGGCAGTTGCCGTATGTGTTGAAATAAAGAAGGTTGCACAAGCCATCCGGCTCTGTGTTTATTTACTGGAACCTCACGCTCCCCCGCCACGAGAACTAACAACAGGGGCCAGTCAAAACCTGAGAAACATAAACCTGTCCACCTCCTGAATGTTCTACACTTGCCAGCAGCACACAGCCGCTTCTTAGCCCATCACCGACATCCCTCCTATGAGTGAATGAAATGACAGTGCTTGGAGAAGTAGGGCACCAGGTGACCCAGGACACCATTTTATCCCCTTCCTTCTGCATCACCCCATTAAGTTCTTACCCTGTGTATCTGCTGAGGCATTTCTTGGCCCAGGAAAGAACTTGCAACTCTGCTTTCAGTACTCACTGATGTGGACAGCAACACAACAGCAGTGCTGGCGGGGACCAGGTTATCTGAGTCACTATGACAGCGCCCTTGGTTAACCTTTATGTGCGGAGGCCTGGGATGATAGCTCAGTGGCAACATGCTCGCCTTGGAAGCAAGACGACACGAAGCAACACAGTTTTGATCCCCAGGTCCGCGATTTGAAACCTCTGGGTATTTGACCGTGGTATAAATATGCAACTAAGACAACTAAACAAAAAAAATTCTGCAACAGCGCCGCGATGCCCCCAGGCTGTGTGAGTGCTTTAAAAATACAAATACATAACATTAATCTATTTGGGGTGGGTTGGGAAAGGGGGGCTTGGGTACTGTAAACGTTTGTCAACGTTCACTAGACTGCAACTAAAACAGCAACTTTCCGGACATGTTTCCCTGTGAGCAAGGACACACTGACTGTTTCATGCGTCAAGGTGCCCAACTTTCTATGAGATGCCACTCCGAGTTCAAGGGCATGAGCGGGAATCCCGTGCTTTGCCCACAGGCTATCAACACCCACATTGAAGTATCGGGCTGCTGCTAGCTCTGCACAAGCAGTGGTGCTCACTGGTACCCTTAAACCTGTGACGAGCGCCCCATCGATACCCTTCCCACATTTTGATCTTTATCTACGTTGGAAGCCCCCTGTCTCAGTGCACAGCACATAAGCGGTTATCAGCACTCATTTTCCGTGGAAGCTCTGATGTTAACGCTGCAGAGCCTCTAGCCCGTGAACTGACCCCAGGCTGTTGGACCTGTTTTGGCAAGGGATGTATTCACACCTTTCATACCCAGGCACCCGTACAGTGGCACTGCATACGCTGCCTGATGTTTGCCCTTCTCATGCCACCCTTCCCTAAATATTGTAGCACGAAGCTCCGAGGTTCCCAAGCTCTCTGCGGCATGCTGTGCATAATCGGAAGTACCTGTGGTCAGCGGTGGCTTTGACTGTCTGCCAAAGGCATAGCCAGGATTGTCTAAAAAGTGGGTTCTGAAGCTAATGTAGTTGGGCCCACCGCAGTGACATTAACATCTATAAATGCCCACACAGCGCTGCTGAATGGGCGTTTACAGATTTTGGGTGGGCCTTGCCCGCTCAGGCCCTACCCTGTCTACGCCTCTGCTCTCTGCTGATCTCCCCAGGACATCCGGGCACTGATTGTGGGACTTAAGCTAGGACCTGTTGTGCTAAGAGGAAGAGGCTGTGGGGTAACGACACAGGCTCCTCCGCTGTCCACCAGAAGCTCCTCCCATGGAAGATCGCCAGGGAGCAGAACCTGCCCAGAGATGGGGCTAAACCTGCCCTAGACTTGAGGCTCAGAGGGGAAGATACTCCCAAGGGCCCGGACTGAAAACCCACCTTCTCTAGAAATGGGACAGTGAACTTCCACGTAGGCTGAACCTTAAGTCAGCACGCTGCATGCTCTTTCACCTCGAAGAGCGGACATTAAAGCAAGCGAGCTCTAAGTGTTTGCATGAGGAGGAGTTTTGGGCGCAGAGAGGCAGGAATGGGTTGGAATAGCCATACGGATTAGCATGGCCATGGGCAGGGAATGTGTGGGCTCCAAACCAAAGAACACCTATACACACTGTGTCCCTCCTCATAAGCCATTCCTGTATGTGCCTCATCATATCCACCTTCCTCCCTATCTGTACGAATATGTACTTGAATGCAATAGTTTCGGCTTTATAAGTGTTGCAATTGACACCTAATATCCCAAACTAAGAGTAACAGCATTTAAGGTTATCACTGGCAGAGATAGTATTGCTGGAAGACTGTTTGTGGCATTGGTAGAAATACCACCGGCGCGGGGCGTGGCTTGGCGCCAATGATTAGTTTCAGATTTAATTTAAACTTAAACGCACCTTTATTTGGCCAGCATTTTACCTCTGTGAAGCCCTTATTCAGCCCCAGAAGCCTGTGTGCACCGTGAGGACAACGTTGAGGCCAGCATCTGTTTATGGAACCCTCCAGAGGCCGAGAAGCAAGCCACATCCTCCCGTAACACGGGCAGCTGACATTTCCTGTCAGCTGGTGGACTGCCGCGATGTGGGTGGCACGCTCTGCTGGGGAAGGCGGTTCGTCCACAACACAGGTTTTTTCTCCTCTTTTTTCACAGTTTCTTCTGTTTTATTGACTTTGAACTATTTTTCTTTCTTTTTAGGTAATGTTTAATACTTTTAAAGTATTTTGGACTGCCTTTATCACAAGAATCTATTTTTCCTGTACAACAATTGGTTTTTTCTCAGTGACGTTTGTTTATTTTTGCCTCACATAAATAATTTTCATAGCTGGTTCTGGTGTCTTTGAGCAAAATTCATCTTTCTTACCTCACATCTTGCCTCATAGTATTTGCACTCCTGCCTCTATGGTTTTATTCCTTAAAGTCAAAACCCTGATTTGTTGCACCTGTCTAATAACAACTACATAAGGGAGTTCTAAGTTTACTACTCTCTTGTAGCTATTTTGCTTAGGAAAGAAAGGTAGGGGAAAAAGGAAAAAGGAAAACAAGAGACCTAAGAGATTTCTGATTTCTGTCAAACAAAATTATTCCTACATCCCCTTACACATACAATATGGCCACTAAAAAGGGTCAATCTAAAGAGGCTTGTGGGTCGTCCCCTACTACCCCAAAGAGACAGAAGAGCGAATCTCCGACACCCAAAGAAGATGCAACAGACCTGGTCATGCAAACAATTCAATCAGAAATCAGAGCCTTGAAGCCATTCATGGAAGATACTAATGCCAAGTTACAACTACTTGACAATAAATGGTCAGCTTTTGACTCCTGCATGAAGTCGAAAAACAAATTAGCAATGCAGAAGATATCTCTAACAAGGTTATTAACTTAGAAACTCAAGTTGCCTCCCTACACACAACAAGTGGAGAATCTTGAAAACAGAAATAGAAGGAACAACCTGTGCATTGTGGGCCTTCCAGAAGGAATTGAAACAGATGATCCTTTTGCCTTCCTATATATATTCCTTCCTCAAATTCTTAACCTACCGGCATCAGTGCAACTCAACATCCAGAGAGCTCATCGAATTGGCTCCAGGAACTTATCCTCAGTCTATCAGATTCCTTCCAGAACTCTCATTTTTGCCCTTCTGGATTTCACTCACATAACCCTTGTTATGCAAAATGTCACAACTCAAACAGCTGGCATGGCAAGGAAACAACATTTCTATTATACAAGACGTTTCCAAGATAACTGCGGCAAGAAGAATGGACCTTCTCTCTTTCCAACCGGCTCTTAGGCAATTAAATGCCAGGTATGGCATCAGCCACGTTAAAGTGTCTGAGAAGTTATCCTATGATAGGAGGTGCGCACAAAGACAATTGTTAATCTGATTCCCGTATATTTCTAAACTGTGTATTAGACTATTGAGAGGTATGCGTCAACAGTGAGGACCAGAAGGGTAATTTCTCAGAAACCCCTTCAATCTAATAGGTAGCAAGAGATTTGGAAAACCTCACTGGCTGCGCTGCCAACCTGTATCAGAAAGAAAACTGTAACAAAGCATCTAACAGTTATGTGTTGTAATCACAAATTCCAACCTAAGGAATTATACAAGTTATCAGATTTACGGTTTTAACAGAATTTTTTTAAATAATGTTCCATAAACAAAATACGCCACGCCAACGCGTGTTTCAACCCTAACCGGGTCGTCTTCAGGGCGTATACAAATATAACTAACAGGATAATGACAATAGTACATAGTCCATAATTCCAACCACCAACATAGATTTTAGTCAATTGAAAATTCACACCATTTAAATGCAAATGCAAAAAACACAGAGGCATGAAGAGAAACAGGGATGGGGGAGGGGAAGAGAAAACAAAAGCTGATAACTTGTATAATTCCTAAGGTTGGAATTTGTGATTTCTTCACGACACAATTTGTCTAACAACACATAACTGTTAGATGCTTTGTTTTTTTTTTCTTTATTGTGATATAACCAAATTTAGTTTTTTTACACAAACTTCTTAATAAAATTTGCTCAGAATTCATTACAATAAATTCATACAAATTCATACAATTTTCACATAATAAAAAAAGAGGAAGTAATTGATCAATAACAATCAGAAATAAAATAAACGTACAGACACATCTCCTTCCCACAACAACAGTTAATTTACCAGTATTTTTGTGGAATGAAACCTGTGTATTGCAGTACTCTTATTACATTTAGTGTCAATTTAGTCGCGTGGCCAGCAATCATTCTTTCACAACCGGTCCAGTGTCCTAACTGAGTTACCCAGGTATTCAACCCTAATGTCCCAGGTACCTTTGCAGAATCTCAATAAATGCTCAAGCGTTTGTTTACTTGGGTCCGTGCACTCCAGGCACAGACTCCTAGTGGCTTCTGTAAGTCCCCATTTGGTCAAAAATGAGCCCGTCTTGATCAAATTCAGACGTACTGTCATGAAATTCTGCCTTCCTTTTACATCTGGAAACCTCGTTAGATAACTTGGAACAAAACCCTGCTTTTTCCCATACTTAAAGAAGGATGTAGGGATAGAAGATGACCTCACCATATCTGATGTGGTAATCCAATCTCTTATTGTCAGGGCTTTCTTGACCTTCAATGGGTTTGTGATCAATGTGTGGTTATCTTGTTCACAATAGATCAATAGATCTTCTGCCACCTGCTTAAGTTCTCTCAAGGTTAGGGAGGTGTCTAAATTCAAATTGTCCAGAAGGTCTTCGTACAATGTGTTTGTCATTGGCACCAAAATGGACCTATATAAGGAAAGCAATTTCCACTCTGCTGCGATCTTATGATATTTTAAACCTAATTCGTGTCTGAGTGTAGCCATCTGAAGGCTTCTGGGCAAACCCAGTACCTGCTTCTAAATATAGCTCTCCACTTTTTGCCAATCTATTGACCATAAGAGAGGTTTGGCCTCGATTCCATATAATAGTACGGGAATAGTTTTTGCCACATAAAACTTTATTATTGGCATGATAGAAAATGTACAGTACAAACTCGAGATCTTCTTCCTTTGTGCTGTCAATTGTGTACCTTTGGCCAGTAATTCTCTGTACTGTGTCCCTACTGTAGGGACCGCGTGCAGACTGAATCCAAGATATATCACTTCTTTTACCACAGGGATTAAACGACCATCTATTGACCAAGGATATCTGGCTCCTTTAATGCCCTTACCTCCAAAGGCTACAACCCTTGATTTCTCCGGGTTTACCACCAGATCATTTGCTTTCATGTACAAATCGAGCGCCTTCAGCAGTCTTTGCAGACGGACAGGAGTCCTGTCTAGCAGGACAATGTCGTCTGCATACATAAGCCATTTAATGGCTAATGAACACACCTTAGTGCTTGCCAATGCTGAGGACTCTCTAAACTGTCCAAAGTATCCCAGATAGAACTTAAAGAGGAATGGTGCCACCATACACCCGTGTCTGACTCCCCTGTTTACGCTTATATAATCTGACAAATGTCCAGCTAGATTAAGTCTAACTCTAGCTGAATTTCCTTCATGAAGGTTTACTAGAATATTTGTCAGAGCTTTCGGGGCCCCTTTCTGCTCCAGCTTAAGCCAAAGCTTGTCCTGATACACCATATCTAAAGCGCTCGACAGGTCAACAAACGCACCATAGAGTCTACCTACATTGTTTTTATCTCTATAGTTTGTTAGGGAGGCAAGTATTATACCATTCAAGGATGTTGAGTGACCTCTTCTAAACCCTGTTTGTTGTTTGGGAATTATGTTATTTTATTTTGCCCAGGTTTCCAGTTCTCTTAATACTAGACTGGTGAACAGCTTGCTTTCCACATCCAGCAACGTAATTGGCCTGTAGCTTGTTGGATTTCTACGATCCCCCTTCTTGAAGATAGGGACTATAATCGCCGACCTCCAAGAAGGGGGAATCGATCTGTTGTCTATCACTCCCCTGAACAATGTGTACAGGATTTCCATCCACAGGGCCCCATTTCCTCTGAGGACTTCATAGGTGAGACCATTAGGGCCCGCAGATCTGGATGAAGAGGATTTATTGATCAGATTTGTTATGTCCTCCCTATCAAAACTCAACTCCCAATTTCCTCCACCCCCTTTGAATGTTGGTGCTCCCTGTGGTTTGTGATATTTGTCACCAAAATGGGTCAACCAGCTCAATTCTGGCACACTGTTCATTTGGACAGTATCTTGGTCAGTTTTAAGAGAGTTAATAAGTGACCAGAAATTACGCAATTAATTATTTTTCAAAGCGTGCAACATTTCTTCTCCATCATTTTGCCACAGCACTTCTCTATGATGTCTGGACCAACTCCTTAAGTTGTTTTTTATTTTTGTTGTCTCTATTGCAAGATCTGATTTACTTCTTGCCGTCTTTCTTGCTATTCTTAATTGTCTCTGTGTCTTGAATTTTGTTTTGCCCATATTGCTTCATCAAAATGATGTTTGTGGGCATGCTGATGACCCTTCTGGATATTCTTTGGGCAGTCAATTGACCATATGAATTCATGGAAAATAAGCGGCTTACAATTTTTATATAAGACTTCAGGACATTCCCAATCATAGAGTCTGTCCAGATCATCATTTAGACGAGCACCTTCTCTCTGATATTTAACCCGGCGGTTATTATGGGCATTTACAACTACTCGATTGTCCCATACCTCTATTATATTTCTACAGCACCAACTTATTTGTATTACCAATCGCTTATGGTCACTTGTACCTCCATCTTTTACTGAGAAATGTGTACATTTCCCAAACCAGTTTGTCGATAAGAGGACATAGTCCAGTGTTGACTCTGTGTTCCCCCTCCTCCATGTGGTGGCAGGCAGAACGTCCCCTTCTACAGATCCATTTAGAAGTTTTAAATCCCATTCATCAAAGAAGTCCAACCACTTTCTGCCATTAGTTGTTATTTCTTTCATTCTTCCCTCGCCACATCTATGTTAAGTTTTAATACTTTGCAAGTTTAGATCCCCTGCAACTACTATAAAGGCCCCGGGGAGAGTAATCCTAATATCACTAAGGACTACCAAAATTGAATCAAGGAATTCCAACAGTTTTTCCCTGGCCGGGTTCCAATACAAGTTGATAATTATTATCTCCTTAGATAATGCACCGCTGGGAAGAGTGGCTGCTTTCACCACAGGAATTCCTTCTTGTTTACAGGGTATAACTGTTATTTCATTAAATAAGACCCTTCTGCAAGCGATCAATAGACCCCCCATAGGTCTACCCTTGGCTTTACTATATGCTGATTGAATTACCAGGTTAAAACCCTCAATTTCTGGTGTGTTGACTAGCCAGGTTTCCTGTAGTAGAATCAAGTCACTCTCCCCGAATAGCAAAGCTCTCATTTTGTTGTTTCTAAATGAGCTGGTACCTTGTGAGTTCCAACTAGTGATTCTTAAATTTTCACTACTAAAGAGACGCCTGTACTACCCTCAGCTTCTGACAGACTTGCATGATTATTTCTGGTAACATCGGCCAGGATAATGGTTGTAACCCCTCTTTGGGTTGGCAATCTTTCATTGTTTGCTGCCTGACTTGTATTGGTGAAACTTTTCCCTGGACAGCACCATTTTCCTCAGCCCCTTCAACTCCTGTCCCATAAAATGGCAATTTATCATGAACTTCCAGACCCAAGCAACATAACTTTTCTGCCACATTTAGGGAAGCTTTGACCCCCATTTTGGAAACAAATTCCACTTCAACTAAACTTGTGCAGCCCGGTTCAGGGAAACGGACATATTCAATATCTTTTGTTGAAAATAGATATAATTCTGGGAGCTTTTTTACTAATGACAGGATCGCTCCCCTATTCAAAGGTTTGCCAGACTGTCTGTTTTCTTCATTAGTAAACCATAGTCTCTGGGCACCGTAAAGGGCTGGCTCTTCTTGACAGTTTGCAGTTGTCACAGTCTTAACTTCAGAAGATTGGATTGTCACTGATGGAATCGTAGTTCCTTATTTTTCCACTCCTACAAATTGGTCTGGCTTCTTAGTCCCCAGTTTGGGTAAGGAGTCTTCAACCTTGCCCTGTAGATATTCTGTCTGGGTTTTCAGTGTTTCTGTTGGACCTCCAGTTTTTGCTCTTGCCATATTGAATATTGGAGCAATCCTCAAGCCAATCGCTCTCTGTATTGGAGCTTTGGGAACAATTTTCTGTTGTGGTAAGAATATTGGTGCCAATTTAAGCAATTTCCCTGTTGTCTTTGATCTAACGGTATCCTGTTGATGTAGATTTTTATCTACGTTTGCTGGTTTTCCTTCTGTCTGAGTACCCGTAGATGTTTTATCCATTTGTACCCCTTTTACTTTTTCTGAGACGATACCTGCTTGACTTTTTTTCCTTTGTTGTTTTTTTTTGCTTTTGTGATCCTGTTCTGCCCTGAACATTCTGGACGGGGGGTTCAACTCCCAGGTTTCGATCATTTATTTCCGGCTCAATGTAATTTTCAGATTTCTTCCCCTGGTCTGTGATCCCCTTTACAAAGCTATTTACATTTGATGTCTTTGTTTTAGGTCCCTTCATGTTTTTTGTTTTCTTATCTTGTCTGCACCTGAACTTAGATGACATTTGGTCTGATTTTTTATTTTTGCGCCTTTCCCTTCTCCGTCTCTTGTATGATTGCTGTGATTTCAATTTCCTGATGTTTTGGGGGATTTGTTGTTTGTCTGGAGTTAATTATTGATAGCAGATCCTTAATCTCCGCGTCTTCCTTCAGCAAAGAAGTTAGTTGATGTTTAATTTCATTTAGGTCTTCACTTGGTTTAGAGAATCCGTCTTCCATCTTTGTCAGTGTGGGCAATACTGAGCAATTTATTACGTTGCTTTGACCTACAACGGTAAATTCAAATTTTTCGATGTCCTTAGTCATTTCCATTAGGATCCCTGTGTGCGTCTGCACGTCCCTTTTCAGAAGTTCGAAAACCTTCACCAGTGAATTCAGAACATAGTTCAAAGCTGGTAAGGTTGGATCCCCTTCCTTAGGATCTTGGTTCTCTCCTCCAAGGGCAGCCCTTGATCTATGGGCTAAGTGATTCGTTTTTAATTCATCAAACACAGCTGACTCTCTTCTGAAGGCCTCTGTTGAGTTTAGTCTCTCTCCTTGATATAGTGGGGTTTGAATTGAGCTCAGCAGATGATTGGGGGTCCTTGAGAGATCCATTACTGAGCCTGGTAGTTCTAATTGTCTGTTCTCAGTTGTTGAGTTGGGCTCCTTATTTGAGAGCCTCAAGAAGTTTGAAGTGAGGGCATTCGGGCTGTTATGTCTGCGTCTCTGGAAGTAATGGTCAATGGTCCCTTTTATGTTTGTTGATGTCAAAGTAAAATCCTTTAATAATGCAGATGGGAGATTTTTTACTGAATCTCTCCGAATCTCTTCTTCTGGTGTCTTATCAACTTGAGGTTCTTGATGAATTTGGACCTCCACTAAGTTGGTATCATTTGTCAGGGTAATAGGGATCGGCGGACCTAGGTTGTTTGCTTCCACCTGTAAGGATTTTTCCATATAGGGGCCGTCCCATTGAGGAGCTCTTAAGTCATCAGCAAAAGGGCCACTCCTCAGATTGTAGCGAGAGGACATTTCCCAAATTTGTGAGGTTCTTTGTTGTAATGGATACTCAATACCAGTCTATTGTTTGTTTTGCTTAAAATCAGTGTTTTGATTTAATGTTCAAATGGGGTTCCACACTTTGTTTTAGAGAGTAAGGTGGTATGAAGAGGGAGAAACGGGATCATAGGAGTAGACTCTCCAACAGTCTCCCGTTTTCTCACCTTTGTCTCTTTTTCCTTTTACCGGTAACTGAGGTGGTTTGAGTCTATTATTACAGTGGACTCAATCTATGTGCTCTTAGTATTATTATTGCCCGATACCCATGACTGGTCATGGCAATTCAAAACCCACAGCTGCTTCCGTGTTGCATTTAGTGTGTTGGATACAATTTATAAAACTGAAAGAGATTACCGTGGTGGGACAACTTGTATATCTCCGATTGCTGAGATCACAAATGAAATTTCCGTGTATGCAATCCACATCGCCCACAGTGCCAAACAGCAGCAAAACAGCGCTCTGCCTTCTCAAAATGCTGTGCCCTTAACTCTACGGCCGGGCTTCACGCCGCAAGGGTCACGGAGACTGTGTTTTGAACTTCCTGCTTTGGAGGGGGCATGGCTTCAGCCCCTCTGCTCCTTAAAGGCACAAGCCTCGCTGATACTCTCTGCGTGCTCCAATAATCCCCACACCTCGAGAAAAACACAGAATCTGCACTGCACAGTCAATCCTCCAGTAGCACAGAGCATACAGCAGCCTAACAGAGCTCTGCCATCTCAAAATGATCTGCCCTTAACTCCGCAGCCGGGCTTTGTTACAGTTTTCTTTCTGATACAGGTTGGCAGCGCAGCCAGTGAGGTTTTCCAAATTTCTTGCTACCTATGGCATCATCTACCCTGCTATTCTGAAGGTTAACTTAAATGGGCAGACTTATACATTTAAAAAAACAATGGAGCTGAGACAATATGTTCGATCCCATAAAAGAAGTGACATGGACACCTCCAACCCTATCACTTGAAGAAACATTACAACCTTATACGTTCTTATGCTTTAATCTATCTCATTCATCGGAGCAGAGAATGATGGGCTGACCTCTTCTTTCTCTTTTTCAGCTCTCCTCCCCCCATCACATTAATTTACCGGACATGGATTTGTGTGGCTGGTTCCTGATAGCCACTGTTATTTTGACTTTTTTTTTAATATAAACCTTTTTTTACCGATTTTCATGTCTTTATCGTTTGTCTTTTACCCTTCCTCATGTATCTTTCCATTCATGCTGTCCTTGGTTTTGATGGGTACATTTATCTCTCTGCTTGCTAATAGC
Source organism: Ambystoma mexicanum (assembly GCF_040938575.1). Taxonomy (NCBI): domain Eukaryota; kingdom Metazoa; phylum Chordata; class Amphibia; order Caudata; family Ambystomatidae; genus Ambystoma; species Ambystoma mexicanum. The sequence goes on along the minus strand of NC_090927.1, from coordinate 1,051,466,192 downwards.
TGGCTGGATTATTATGCTCTTCTACTCTTTAATGCCCTAAAGTTATTGTTTTATTCAAATGATTGCCTCGGTCAATATATATGTATCCTTCTGTTTTTGATAGATGCCGCTGAATATCGTATCCTGGAATGTTAAAGGATTACATAATCCCATTAAGAGACAAAAAGTACTTTCACCCCTCAATAGATTAAGGCCCTCTGTGGCTTGTAGACAAGAATGACATCTCTCCGCTGATGAAGCAGCAAAACTCAAGCGACATTGAGTAGGTCAGGTTTTTTCTAGTGCTGCCAATGGGAAAAAAATTGTGTAATTATACTCATCAACAAAACCCTTAAATGTAAAGTTATATCTACGGAAGCTTATCAGTTAGGAAGATGGGTTACTCTTAAAATATCTGTAGAATCTACGAACTATACAATTCTTAATGTATATGGACCTACTTCTGCAGACTCCACCTTCTTGAAGCAACTCAGAAATCATATACTACTCAACAACCCTCTCAATTTGATTGTATGTGGAGATTGTAATCAAGTTATAGACCCCTTTTTTGATAGGAAATCCGATGTGCGATATAATAACACCACATTTCATACACAATTTATTAACTTTATATCTGAAACTGGCCTCAGTGACACTTGGCGTATCCTACATCCTACTGACTCAGAATTTACCTTTTCTTCTACACCCCACAACTATTTTTTGCATCTAGATTGTATTTTTTTTCCTAACTCTATGGTTAGCCTTCTACTTGATGCCCAGATAGAACCCATCACAATTTCTGATTATGCCCCAGTACACATTAAAATTGCTACCCCAATTACCTCTCACGGTTCTCGCAGATGGAGATTTAACACTAGCCTATTAAGTGATGCTTCCTTTACACAATTCATCACAGAACAACACAATAACTTTTTCTCTGAAAATAAAGATCAGGACAATTCTATCCCCAATAATTGCGATTGCTAAAAAGCGGTCCTTAGAGGTCATATTATTTCATATGTAGTGAATAGGAAGGAAAACCTTAAAGCTGAATCTGAATCCATTCTCAAACAGCTTAAACCTCTAGAAATGCAATTTGCTTGCACTAATTCTTCTGTAATCCGTGGGGATATTTTGAAACTAAGATTTCAATCTAATAAAATTATTACACAATATTCATGTTCCAATCTCTTCAAATATAAAGCCAAAATATACCAATTTTCCAATAAAACCAGTAAAACTTTGGCTTCTTACCTTAGACATAAGAAGGAGAAATCCAAAATCTTGTTATTAAATATCATTTGGGGAATAGAAAATTGCCAGATAAAGACATTTTGGAATTTTACACCAAATTATATACTTCTGAAACCCCTCCTAATAATCCTGCTATTAATGATTTCCTATATAACATAGCTTGAGACTCCTATCCTCAAATCAACCTCTCTTCTCTCAATGCCACAATTACTCCCCCAGAAATGCTTTTAACTATCAAAAATCTTAAAAAAGGTAAAGCACCAGGACCGGATGGTTTCCCTATTAATTTTATGGCCCAATTCTCCAATCTTTTAATCCCTAAACTTAGCAAACTTTTCTCTCACTTTATTTTAAATTACATGGCCCAAAGTGCTTTCTCAGAAGCTATGCTAATAGTATTCCCTTAACGGGATAAAGACCCCAAATTCCCCCAAAACTACCATCCAATCTCCCTTATTAGTACTGACTGTAAGATGTACACTAAAATTCTGGCCAATAGATTCCTCCCTTTCCTACCCAATCTCCTTAAGCAAGATCAAGTTGATTATGTAAACGGCAGAGTGTCCTCATCCCATATTAGACTTTTTTTGGATATCATTGACATTCTAAACAAATCTAGTGACCCCTTTGCTGCGATATCGCTTGATGCCGAAAAAGCTTTCGATAGAGTCGAATGGGACTTTATGTTCCAAGCACTCAGGTGGCATGGTTTTGACCCCCTTTTCTACCTATGATTAAGGTTCTATATTCTAATCCCAAAACTGCAATCTTTGTAAATGATCAATTATCCTCCTTCTTTTCCTTATCTAGAGGAACACGCCAGGGCTGCCCATTATCCCCTATCTTGTTAATTCTAGCGTCAGAGCCCTTTCACAAAGCCATAAGACAAAATGATAATATTTTGGGTTTTTCATTTGACAATCTACATATTAAAACAGCGGCTTATGCTGATCTCCAAATTTTCAGATGCATCAGGATACAAACTTAACACTGACAAATCTGAGATTCTACCACTCAATATACATTGCACCCCATTTCATACTAGCACTGTGGGAATTAAATGGTGTTCCCTTGGTTTCAAATATTTAGGTACTCACATTTGCGCTACGATCAATGGTATTCGCAAACATAAATCAGATAGCATGTTAGCCAGAGTAAAAGATTTAATATCCTCTTGGTCCTCCTTTATCTCTCCTGTTGGGAAGACTGGAATCGATCAAGATGATAATCTCCCCTATAATACTTTATCTCCTCTACATGCTGTCTATTCCTCTTTTCCCTTCCTTCTTCAAATCTATAGATTCCTATCTCACGAAATTCTTATGGGGAAGGAAAAAACATAGAATTTCGCTGAGTAAGCTTAAAAGATTCTGTTCCCAAGGAGGGGTAGGTTTCCCCCGATTTCAAAAAACATCATTCAGCTTTTACTGTAAAGCAAATACAGTGGTGGTTTGTACAGGATGTATCATTTCAAGTGCCTAAATGGGTTCGCCTGGAGAGAGCTATGGCTTCCCCAATGTCCCTCGCGGACCTTTACCTCATTAAAGGGAAAAATACATTTACTAAATACTCCTGTCTTCGCCAATCCATCCTCTCCCTTGAGATATTTATGTTCCTGTCTATTGTTAAGCAATCCTCATTTATATCCCCTTTCATTTGGCATAACCCCTTGATGAAAATCAAAGGTAAATCCATTCTCTGGAAGGCTTGGCTCTCTAAGGGTATAGACTTCTGTAATCAATTGTTCAAATGTGGTATTCCCATTACATTCAATGAATTTATTGTCAAATTCCATATGCCTGGCTCTTCCCTGACACAATATCTTACAATTATTGCAGCAAACGTAGAACATTTGGAGACACTGATGGATAGTTCTAAAAATCCTGATGTGTTAAGACTGCTTCACTACTACTACATCTTATTAAATACTTCACTTACCCCTAGGATTGAATGTCTTCGCAAGGACTGGAGAAAAGGCTGTGCTCTGTTGGATCATCAGTTTTGCTGCTCCCCCAACCCCCATGGCAGTGTATATCTAAAATTGACACCACTGCAAGCCTTATCCAAACCTTATTCTTTTTTCACCATAGAGCCTTTATAACCCCTGAATCCCTTTTCAAATGTGGTCTATCACCCAATGGTAATGCTGGAGCTGCTTACAAGTTAGAGGCTCTTTTAAATATATGTTTATAGAATGTCAAATCATTCTGGAACGCTGTGTGGAATACCATCAAATGCATTTTTAACGTTACAATGGACTTTTGTTTTAATTTTCTTATCTTGGGTAGCTCTATGTTACATAACAACTCTGTCAACAAACACGCTAGATATCTGTTTCACTTAGGCTTAATGGTGGCAATCCAAAATATTACGACTAATTGGAAAAACCTGAATCAAATTCATTATAAATTTTGGTCGAATTCTATATGTAATATTCATAGATGGGAGGTCTATAATGCCTCTACACCTGACTAACAAACTAAGTTTCAACTGAAATGGCAATCATTTAATGACTATCTATCTGTGTAGATTTGCATTAGAGATCTGTGTATCACTATCCAGTTAAAAGGTTTGCAATATTTGTACCCCACTCTTCATCCCCTTCCCTTCTTATTCTTCTTGTATGTGTTTGTCAGGTTTAGTGTTTTTGTCTTGCTGTCTGTAATGTGTGCCCCCTCACCCCCGATATTCAAAAATGTATCAACACACGTTTGCAACTATATGACATAAGGATATTTGGCTTACTTTGTTTTCTACCCTTACTAGATTTTGTTCACCTGGTTTTACAGAAGTTGCTATTCTTCATTTACGTTTTTTTGTTTATTTGCCTTGTATACCTAACTTCATCCAATAAAATCTTTTAAACTAAAAAAAGAAATACCAGCGGCACCTGTGGTAAGCTTTGAATTTGCTGGATTTGCAGAAATACCAATGGCTTATGTGGTATTTACCCCTGGCAGTATTTTGTCAAAACAATCTGCCAAACTACTTATGAAGCCAATGTACCCAGTCACATAGACGCTGTGTGAGACTTGAGGGCTTTGACACTATGGCACGTTGCAAAATGCGAGATTTCTTAAGAACAGGGAACAAAAGGCAGAAGCAATTACCACAGTAAGCTATCATAAATCATTTATACTTTATTTGAAAACATTATACAGGCATTACATTGCCACATCCAGTCCATATACTTTAGGAGCATGCAAATATCAAAACAGAGAAGGGCTTTCCATTGGTGCAGGGGTCACTTTGTTTCTGGTTCACGCTGTCGTCAAAATGACTGTGCTTCATTAGTTAAACTAGTTCAAGGATAGAACCCTACCCATGGGGTAAGATTTTTATTCACGGCCAGCGGCCAGAAAGAGTCAAATGGTTACAAAAAAAATCTACACGCATTTCAAATGTTAATAGCACACTTCAGCAATACCTAAACTCAACTTTACAAGAAGCCTTTAATTTCTAAATAACACAGTGGTGCACAATACAGGATTGCTTGGTCGACAATGCAGTGTGTTTTTGGATCTGGCATCTGTTGTAGGACCGGATGAGCTGTTCAACCAGTATCTGAAAACACGCCCCCAGGCCCCTCCAATGGAAGTATTGACTCCGCCCCTGGAATTTCCACTTTGGTGTCCCCTCCCCCTTGCCAAGCTCATATATGTAGATCCCAGGCGGCACTGTCTGGAGCCATATACTGGTGGACGCCATAGGTGTCTGCCTGGAATTGCTTTGCTGGCAAACTGGCCCTTCCATTTGCTAGAGCGCCCATCTGCATCAGCGCTTTCCAGTTTGTGTAAAAATGTTGCACATGTACTTTCCACTAGTGCTGTGTTTCCACAGAAGTCCAGTCTTTCTTAGGCACAATAGGGCCCCAAGCCCACCCACCCTGGAAGCTTGATAAAACCCCACCCACATAAGTATATATGCGCAGATACAATACAATTATTGTTGTGTGAGCGACACACACAGGAATGTGCTTGCTAACAGTGCACAGTGCATATCCGAACAGTCACAACCTATTATCATAAAACTCAGTCACTGGCGATAATTTATTGAAAGAAATCAAAATATTCCTTATGGCCTCCCATAAGCCACCTTTCGATTGCAGTCTTTCTTGCGCAACTTGCCGGGCCGCTGATTCCGGCAGAGAGCGCTCACTACTAGGTTGAGCCAAGTGGACGCGTTGAGGTTAGTGTCATGGAAAACGAGAGAATAAGAAAAAGAAAAAGTATAAAAGTCTACAAAAATACAGCTTGCAAAATAAATACCAATTGTGTAACGAATCAAAAGTGTACAAAATGGAGGCATGCCAACCTAGAAGACTTGCCAGTTTTTAGAAATCTTAATGCCATGTGAAGAAAAAAAAACTATCCAGAGAAAGGTATTTTGCTGTTTAACCAAGGTGTAGTGGCTGCTGCCTTGTTCCAGTCTGGTCCACACCCAGCTTCTCCAGTACATGTTTAGAGTGTGGTCAGGGACAGTTGCTTAGCTTTGGCTCATCGTAGGCCGTAGCCCTGCCGCACAGGAAGAAGAGTGGGATAAGTATGAGTGTACAATGCCGCTGATGAGCATGTCATCGCACTACTCCACACACAGTGGCCAGTCCCTACTGATGTCATACTGTGGAGTTGGATGCACCTGCCTGACCAGACTGGCGAAAAACACATATCAGATAAGAACCACAGAGCCAAGAGGCAACAAAATGGAGGAAGGTTTCTTCATTAAAAAAGACCCTTGTGTCAAAGCAGATCACACTCAATAGAACCCCTACATTCTAGTCACACACCACCTCCTCAGGTGGTCATCATAGCATGTACACTGATTGGGGAAGGCTTTCAGATATGACAACAAAACTGTAATATTCTAACCGGTAAACCGAAAAGGATCAGAGCCTGGAACTGTTCCTTTCTTCAGGGTGTTGTGGGAAGTCATGACCCCTGTAAACTGCATACTATGCCCGTGCGCATCAAGGCAGGATCACACGGCACACATGTCTCATACATGAACATGGCGTGGCAATCTACAGTTAATGCCCGTAGCACATCTCTACTCCTATTGCTCCTTTGTGCACTGAAGACATGAAGCGTTCAGATGATAATGCTACCAGTTCCCTTAAATGCAAGTGCCTTCATTTGGCGGGGTGGGTGTCAGGCGAGTACAGATTCATCCTGAACCCTATAACAGTCATTCATTTGCACAGCCCCTAGTAGGCACTGTACTCTTGTGGCTCTGTTTGCAGGGTCTAAAATATAATTAAAATTCCAGTAGAATTTCCACCAATGCACAAATGATAAAATGTGAGATTCTTTAGGTTACAATTAGAATTTAGATCCATCCTCCTGCCTACTCGAGGCCTTCTCATTGCAGTAGTGCACCGACCATATTAAGATGATTTCAGAATGTGACTTTGAAAGATTTGTGGGTGTGGATATAGAAGATATACAGAATTGTAATTTGAATGTGCCTATTTGGTATTTTGGCAGTGAACATTTAGCATGGCATTTGGCACCTGCAAGTGACTCGTGCCCGCCCGCGGCGTGAGCGAGCAAGATGAAGAATAAAGCCTATTTTCCCCCTATGTGATATTGTAACAAGCACGGAGGGGGTCCAATTCCTTTGGAAATCCAGAACCGATAATCCATATTCTCTCTCCTTAACCCCATCAGCCTGAAAGTCAAAAATCAGGTAAGAGATCCGTTGATGTAGTTCAATGCAGCAAGGTGGCTACAACAACCATGACAACTACAGATTAAAAGTATGAGGTGATCTTCATTTTTATTTTTAACAGTATTTATTACCTTCACTTTGAAACTTAGTGGTTCGTTGTTGAATTAGATGGCAACATGTTTCGGCACAGGCTAACCCAAGGGTAGAATGCTCCACATTGCGCCCCATTTTGTTTCACCGCTTGCGCAGCATGCAACATGTCTGATTTCTTTCATTTTGTTCCTCAGTTACGTGGAACCTGCTACATTTCTCATCACCCTGTGTAACTCCACCACCTTGTAAATACCTTTCTCTTTGCACATTACAGAGATAATGGACATAAAACACAGCACTGAATCCTCCTTGGGGTTGCAAAAGCCCTGGTTTAGGCAACTCTGACGTGAGGTTCCTCCTCCATCTCCTGGCCTAGGCTGGTGTACGTCACGGAAGGCTCCAGCTGGCCAGAGGCTGGTAAGTCTACAATAGGTCCAGAAGGGTTGCGGAACTGCTTGTATACGCGGGGATCCTGGGCGACATACGTAGAAGCGGATGAATAGAGGACCAACCCAATGACGATTGTGAAGAAAGACAGGAGATACAGTCCTGAAAACTAAAAAAAAATAATAATCATGTTATACATTCATCCAAATATAGTTCGACAGGTAAAGTAGTGTACCTGGGATGTGATTGTTTAGCAACAGGGTTTGTAAGACGGATTTTTCAGTAAAACATTGGTAGGCACATTTTTTCAAGAACATTCTCGAATGGATATTCTGTCTGAGAAGCATGGCTTTTTTTCTTTAGTTGATAGATTAATTGCAGACAAATCGATGCCTCTCCGCATCAGTAAATAAAAAAACACACGCACGCAAAAATGCTAAATACAGAAATAAATAAGTGGCACTAAAATAAGCAAAAAACAAAGTGGGTTTGAGACAGCAACCTATGATATAAACCAGCGTTTACATTCTTCCTTGTTTGTAAGTATTTGTTAAAAGTGCGGATGGCAGGTGGGAGGGAAACACGTGAAGGGTGACGCTCATTAGCCATTTCTTTCTACTTATTGACGTGATTCACGTCAGGCCAAAAGCCATTCTGACTGATATAGAAGTAAGACTATCGCGGCGCAGTGAGGAAAAACAGTAGTGGGCGCGACAGCTGAAACCTACTCCTAAATGTTGCTTAACCAATTTATGCCAATTGGAATGTTAATAATCCAAGCCTCCATCAAAGGATGAACAAAAATGAAAAAATAAAAATGTCATTGTGGAAATAGAAAAATTATGCGTCCGTGCTTATTTCTAATGCTCGAGTAAAAAAGGGAATTAGGTTATATAGCCCCCTCTTCGATGCATGTATATGGTGTTGTGGCTGGACCTGTGGTCACACAGGCCAGCCCCTATCAGTGCTTGCGGCACCCAGCATACTCTTCAAGTACCTTTTTTTGCGGGCTGGCTCGCGGGTACACAGGCCAGCCTGAGGGTTGCTGGGGCACCCAGCAGAAGCTTACAGTTGCTGTGGTCACAAGGCTGACATCAGTTGCCGGTGGATCCCGGGCTAGTAAATGTGCTGTGGTTACACAGCGTGACAGTAGCCTGGGGGCTCCCAGGTTATACATGTTTATCTGGGGGCACACAGATGAGCGTGGCCGCAGTACAGTGGTCACACAGCGTTAGCCGGCAGGCCCTGGTAGCAGGGCCATGTTCACACAACATCAGTCTGCAGACCCAATAATGAGATACAACCTCACCAAAAGTGCCATTCCTGGAGCCTGCCGCTGTTCTGGTGCACGACTAAGGCTCCTTTTATTCACAGTCAGACATGACAAAGTCATGACACATATATTCTTAAAGGGGCAACACCACACTCCTCCTTTTTCATAGCAAACAAAACAAATACAACATCACTGGGCACCAAATAAATCAACAGTCACATACAGCAATGCTTGGTACACTCGGGAACTGTGGGGTAAAACAATATCCACATACATTGGGACTCCGTCAATTGCAAACAATAAAACATACACTGACCACTCTTTACATATTTTGCTGGTGACGGTCGGAGTTGGTAAACTGCTGATGGCATGTTCTACCACATTATGATATTCAGCGGGGGTGAAAGGAAACTTCAACCAACGGACAACACAATTGTCAGTTACTGGAACCATATTGAGCAGGCCGACAATCTGCGGATCATCGTTTCACACACACTTAATTACTGGGACCACTTTAAGCACATCATTGATATGCAGGCTCACAGATTCCAAAGTACATGTTTGCTGAGTCCTCTTTAAGCATTACTTGGGCTGCAGGAAACTAGTTTGTCCGTACACATATCAGTCCAGGATAGCTGAGAGGACAGTTCATGTGCCGGCAAAGCCGCACCCCGGGGACACCGGGGGCCGCATCGTTTTAGTCCCTTGATGGTGGGACTGGCAGCGAGGCACTGGTGACCAGGTGTCTGGACCACATGTCCCAGGCAGGTTTTGCTGGCAAATGGTGTGGCTGCAGCATGGGCTGTGCCACGTGTTTCTTCTAGCGCCTTTCTGAGGCTGCAAGGGCAGCATGTTTTTATTCACACTGTCCTTGTGAGCTTGATGACGGTTCCTCCATCGGGCAGGACCCGCACCATGTTCTCTTCGGATAGGAGATAATTATACACTGTAGCAGCGCACCACTCTCCTCACCGCCTCTTGCCCTGGGATCACCAGTGGGGTTGCCAGCACGGCAGAGTGCAGGCAGGCACTGCACGGTGTTACCAATGAGCGCGGGAAGCCCTGTGACTCGTTCTCCCTTTTTTCCCCATTCAGAGCGCTTCATTATTCACCGCCAGGACTATTCGCGTATATGCGTAGCAGCAGGTGCTTTTCTCTCTCCGCGTGGGAGATGTCCCACTTTCACAATGACAATGCACTCTTTCCATCAGCGCATGTGAGGCAGGGCTAGCACCGCTCCATTTCTCCCCTGGGCAGGAGTTATTCATTTCAAGCAGCGGGCAGCCGCTCTCATCAATGTGGCAGCTGAAAACTGCTGCACCGCTGGCTGCCTCTTCTCACTCATGGGTGGGAGCCATTCCCTCTTCTTTCTGGCAGCAGATGCCTCTGCACTCCCCACATGCAGGAGATGACCATCACTGCTGCGGCAGAGGCCGTGCTGCTCTTTCCCAGGCAGGGGATACCTCATCGATGGCAGCGGTGTTGTACGCTGCACCGTCCGCACTCAGTTGGAGTGGTGTTAGCTGCTCCTTCCCATTCTTCCCCGTTACCACACACACCCCAGGAACACAGGGGAGAGACTGCTCACTGCTGTGGAAGCAGGATCACCACAAGACGGAGTGGCTTCCCACGGTAGGGGTCAGCTTTACCGCCTTCACCTTCAGCATGGAGCATGGGGGGTTCCAAAAAATTTGTCACCCTTGCTGTGGCTGCACCTGTGGCCACACTGGCCAGCCCCGGTCAGTACCCTGGGCACCCAGCATACTCTTCAAGTACCTTTGTTGCCAGGTGGCTCACAGGCACACGGCCAGCCCGTGAGTTGCTGGGGGAACCCAGCAGATGCTTACAGTTGCCATGGTCACACAGCTGGCATCAGTTGCCAGGGACTCCGGGCTAGCAACTGTGCTGTGGTCACACAGTGGGACAGTGGCCTGGGGGCTCCAAGGTTACACATGCTGATCTGGAGGCACCCAGATCAGCGTGGCCGCAGTACAGTGGTCACACGGCATAAGCCTGAAGGCCAGGGAAGCAAGCCATGTTCGCACGGCATCAGCCTGCAAGCCCAATAATGTTCTGATTACTTACCGGTAATCTTCATTACTCCTAGTCCTACTCTTCCTCGTCACAGTACTTACCTTATGAGGCACCCGCCTCCGACACAGGACCTTCTTCTATTTCTTATTTCTATAACTCCTCCCCCACACCCACGTCACTTAGTTTCATATTACCAAGCCGTAGCATGGGACCTTCCCCGCAGGGAGGGTGAGGAGGGTCGTCAGTACTGTGACGAGGAAGAGTAGGACTAGGAGTAATGAAGATTACCGGTAAGTAATCAGAACATTACCTCCACGTCCACTCTTCCTCGTCCCAGTACTTACCTCATGAGGTATACCAAAGCAACAAACGGGGAAAAAGGTCCCAATGAGACACAGAGTCAAACCAGTGCAGAAACACACACCTTTAATAACTCCAATATTACATCCCCACAGACAAAACTCCAACCCCGAAGGAACCAACCCCCGAGTGGGAGACATTCAACCTATAGTGGTTGATGAAGGTGCTCTGATCAGCCCAAGTCTCCCCTGGAGCAGCCCAAGTGGCAGCTCTACATATCTCCTGTAGAGAAACCCCCCTAGCATCGGCCCATGAGGCCGCCAAACCTCTGGTGGACCGCCCCTGAACGTGCGCAGGCACAGGCAGGCCCGAAGCCACATAGGCCATGGAGACCACAAGACGGATCCATCGGCTAATGGACACTACAGATGCCTTACGCCCAGCCGGGCCAAAAGTAATCAGAAGACTGTCAGAGCGGCGGAAAGGGGCAGTTCTAGCCAAGTACTCCAACACCGCCCGCCGCACATCAATGCTATGCCAAGCCACTTCCTCTGGCGTTTGTGGATTTTGAAAAAAGGCAGGGAGAACCAGATCCTGAGAGGTGTGAAAACGAGAAACAACTTTAGGGAGAAACTTCGGATCACACCTCAGCACCACCGAGTCTGGCAGAACCCTCAGGAAAGGGGGGTGACATAACAGAGCCCCAATCTCCCCAAGCCTACGGGCAGAAGTTATGGCAATCAGAAAAGCAGTCTTCAGCGTCAGATGTTTCATATCAATTTCGGAAATGGGCTCAAAAGGAGGCCCTTGAAGAAACTTTAAGACAAGAGGGAGATCCCAAGGAGGAAGCCCCTTATAAGTACAAGGACGGGAAGAAGAAAAACCCCTGAGCAACTTCCCCACCAACACCTCCCCATCCAAGTGCCCATCAGAGTCCCCCAAAAGGAATTTTATGGAGGCCCACTGAGAGCGAAGCGTGGAAACCGCCAGGCCCTTGTCAAACCCATCCCGGAGGAATTGAAGGATAGCGGGGAGGCCAGAACGCAGGGGTGGAATCCCAGACCGCCCACACCAGTCCCGGAAATGGCTCCAATGTCTGCCGTAAGCCTTCAGAGTGGAGGGTCTAAGAGCATTCATTATGGAATCCACCACAGGACCAGAAAACCCCTGAGATATCAGCCTAGCCCGTGCAATATCCACACTGCCCATTGTATCTGGCGGACCCCCAACTGTAGCTCCCCCAGAAGGGGACAAGGCCACTTCGGAACCAGCCAAGGCTCCTGGCACCGAAGCTCCAACAGAGAGGGGAACCAACTCCGGCGGGGCCAGTACGGAGCGAACAACAATACAGTCACCCTGGATATTCTGATGCGCTGAACCACCCGAGGCAGAAGAGGAATAGGTGGAAAAGCATAAAGGAGACCCTGAGGCCACTGCATAGAGAGGGCGTCCACCCCCCACGCACCCTCTGTCTGAAAACGAGAGCAGAAGAGGGGAACTTTTGCTGAGGCTGGAGACGCAAACAGGTCCAGAATAGGGGTCCCGAACCTGACACAGATCTCTGCAAAAACCTGGGTCGAGAGGACCAGTTCCACCGAGGAGGGAAACCGGCGGCTGAGTAGATCCGCCCGAACATTGTCCACCCCCCTGATATGTGAAGCCACCAGGGACACCAGATGTGATTCCCCCCAAGCACCTATCTGAGCTGCCAGGGCATTCAAGGAGCGGCCGGAACCCCCTTGGCGGTTGACGTAAGCCAAAGCTGTCGTATTGTCCGTCCGGACCAAAACTGCCCGGCAAATCAGCAACCTCCTGAAGTACACCAGAGCCCGGAGAATGGCACACAACTCTCGCCAATTGGATGTCCGATGGCTCTCTTCCGGATCCCACAACCCCTGAGCAGAGAGGACTCCCAACGTAGCTCCCCAGCCCCTTCCACTGGCGTCGGTAGTAAGTGTGGTCACCGGAGGAATGATCAGGGACACCCCAGCCCGTAGTTTCGGAACCCTCAACCACCACTGCAGGGAGACCGGCAGCGCCAGAGACACCGGAATCAAAGCCTCGAAAGCTTGAGATGAAGGGAGCCAGTGGGAGAGAAGGTAGGACACCTGGGGGCGTAGATGAAGACAGGCCCAGGGAACTAGAAACACGCAAGAAGCCATGTGCCCCTGCAATTTCAGCAATAGGCGGGCCGGGGCATACTGCCTCCCGAGAACCCTGCCCAGAACAGTCAGCAAGCGACGGACCCTCTCCAGGGACAGGAACACCTTCCCCATCCTGGTGCAAACCTGTGCACCAATGAAAACTAGATCCTGAGAAGCCTCCAGTTGGGACTTCTGCCAGTTGACCAGGAAACCCCAGTCCTGTAATGCCTGGCAGACCAATCGGAGATGAGAAATGACAGTCTGCCGGCAGGACGCTTTGACCAACCAATCGTCCAGGTAGGGAAATATCTGAATGCCCCGCAGATGTAAGTGCGCCACCAGGGGAGCCACCAGCTTGGTGAAAACTCTGGGGGCAGATCGCAGTCCGAACGGGAGCACCCTGAACTGAAAATGTCGGGATCCCACTGCAAAGCAGAAGAACTGCATGTGCCAGGGACGGAGAGCCACATGGTAATAAGCGTCCTGGAGATCCAGAGATGTCATCCAATCCCCCCTTATTAACATCGGAAGAATGTTCTGTAAAGTCTCCATCTTGAAGTGTTCCTTTTGGACGAAGCAGTTCAGGGCTTTGAGGTCCAGAATTAGACGGTACTTCCCCGAAGGTTTGGGGACCAGGAACACCCGTGAGTAGAACCCCTGACCCTGCACAGGGAGAGGAACGGGCATGATGGCCGCCTTCAACACTAATTCGGAGAGCGCGGCGTCCATGGCCAACCTCTTGAGCCGAGACCTGGGAACCACAGTCCGAACCATGCAATGCTGGATAGGAGGGGACAGGAAATGCACTCGATACCCCCATTTTACTGTGTCCAGAACCCATGAGTCGGAACACCACCTTTCCCATACTGGAAAAAACTGCCGGAGCCGCCCGCCCACCAGCAATTCCAAACCGTCAGGACTTAGGTGCCGGGCCAGGACGTGAAGAGCGTGGAGGACCCCGACCCCCCCCTAGCCCTCCAAAAAGAATGTGATGAGGAGCCAGGAAAAGACCTGCTGGTCACTGGACCAGCCCCAGAGGAAGATTTCTTGGCCGTTGAAGGAGGCTTGCGTCGAAGTTTGTCAGCATGTTTGTCCGCCCTAAAAACTTTGTGCACCTTATCCTCAAGGCAATCACCAAAAAGCCTGGACCCAGCGAAAGGAAGTTTCAGGGCAGCCGCCTTCTGAGACCCATCAGTCTTCCAGTCCCTTAGGTGCAAATGCCTCCGGGCAGATATACCAGCCCCCATGGCCATGGCTGAACCACGCACCCCATCAAAAGCCAGATCGGCCAAAAACTCAACCTGTCTCTGCATGTCTGTAAGCAAAGGGGCACAATCAGAACCTTCATTGACAGCCTTTTTCAACTCCCTGAAACCATTCAACACTGTTTCAGCTGTGTAGGAACCATAGATATTTGCTCGAAGGGCCAGTTGCGCCCCTGCATGAACCTTCTTAAGGCCGGAATTAACTCGGCGGTCCACTGGATCCCGGACGGCCGCCTCCTCGGCCGACATAGAGGAGCGACCCACCAGGCTGGCGAGGATAACGTCGACCTCAACTGGATCAGACAGCAAAGTCTCGCCCTTCAAAGGGTAAAGTTTGGACATGAAGCGGGGCATTGCAATCTTCTCCGGGTCATGCTATTCCCGGAGGATTTTTTCCCGGATATCGGAAACCAATGGCAACCCCTTCCTAGGTGTATGCCTATACTGGCAAATAGAAGGGTCGGCCCCCTCCACCGGCACCAGGGGCTCTGAAAATCCCATGCAATCTCCAACTTGAGCCAGCACCTCCTCCACTCCCTCTCTGTCCAGATACTTCCCTTCAGCATCAGCCAAAGAGGAACAAGAAGAGGCCGATGACTCAGCGCCAGAAGAAGAGGATGAGGAAGACAGACGCCTGCGCTTGTGTCCATGAGCATGTGTGCGACTCCCTCTACGATGCTTAAGCAGCTTCTTCAAATCCTTTCTGGTCAGGGAAAAACGCTTAGCCTTCTTCTTTCTCTTTCTGTGTAAATCAGGAGAAGAGGAAGACGAAGAAGAAGAAGACAGGACCAGATGCCTGCTCTTTGCAGAATGTTTTCCCATGTTGAGTAAGCCCAAAAACAGTGACCAAGGAAGCCTGCTTCACCAAAGACCCCTGCACACTGAACCAAGGCTCCACATACAAACAATTGCTAACGTGCCTCTCCCACATTCAAATAGAGGCCAGAAAGAACAACAACCAATAGGAACAACATCAATTAATTCCTATGGCAACATGCCTGCAGCATCAGAGGAGGAGCCCACCCTCCTCCGGAGCACGTGGCTCAAACAAGAAAAAGGAGCCGCCAATCCGTGCATAGCCGCCCATGCAGCATGGCCATGCAACAGGAAAAACATGCCCCCCCTTCTCCTTACCTGAACCCGGGTCCGTTCTCCCAGAACCCGGGCCACGATGCCCTGCGCTGGCCAAAGCCCAGCAGAAACCAGGCAAGGCAGCCTGACTCAACCGGGTCCCAAGCCCCGCAGGGAACCCAGGAGTCTTGCCACACCTGAAGGAGCCGAAGGCCCCGCCACACAGCCCCACCAGGGGGCCAGCATTCAGAGCTCCCCAGCGCCCCGCGCCGGGAAGAAAAAACAAGCCCAACCTGCCGGAGGCAGGAAAAATTAAACTAAGTGACGTGGGTGTGGGGGAGGCGTTATAGAAATAAGAAATAGAAGAAGGTTCTGTGTCGGAGGCAGGTGCCTCATGAGGTAAGTACTGGGACGAGGAAGAGTGGACGTGGAGGTAATGAGATACAACAACAGAAGTGCCATTCGTGGAGTCTGCCGCCGTTCGGGCGCACGTGCCAGTTGAGGCTGAGGATCCTTTCATTCACAGTCAGTCATGCCAAAGTCATGACACATATTCTGAAAGGGGCAACACCACATGTGGGTTTCAGCCTAAAATTAAAGGACGCAGTCTTTGCAGACCTCATTTCTAGGAATGTGCCCTTTTGATTTTGCCAGTTTTGTAAAACTGTGCATTTAACTTTGCTATCTTCACAAAGTTTGCGTAATTTAAAAAGCCAAGTGATTAATCACCACATTTCCGGTAAATCTACAAACAATAGGGTCTGCTTCATTCTGTTATGTGCGACTTTATAGTCACTGCGGGCCTCGGTGGACCATTTCAATAAATGAGGGACAGGGCTCACGAGGACTATTTCCAGCTCCATTTTTCTTT
Organism: Ambystoma mexicanum; assembly: GCF_040938575.1. Taxonomy (NCBI): domain Eukaryota; kingdom Metazoa; phylum Chordata; class Amphibia; order Caudata; family Ambystomatidae; genus Ambystoma; species Ambystoma mexicanum. Next base: position 1,051,449,854 of record NC_090927.1, on the reverse strand, counting down.
ACTCTGAGAAATTCCCCGTCCTCTTTGTCACCTCCTCCCTTGCCCCTCCTACTGACCCGCCTCCATACAACGAGGCGGATAGCAGGACCCAAACGCCTACAATACACATTCCTTCCACGAGTCGTTCCCTCTCCCTGCAGGAAGCTGCTGTCCAAGTAGCAACCTAGATATTCCATTCTCTGTCTGAGATAAAACCTAGCAGTACTGCAAACAAGCTCCACTTCAACATTTTAATGCTCTGTTAAAAAGACAAGACGACTTGGACTCCGCTAGGTGATATTTGATAGGATGTCTAATTAGACTCCACACTTACAGGCATCTCAAGAAACCTGGGGTAAAGGCAAACACCATAAACAACGGTTCTATGACTTTAACACCACAGGAAACGGAAGTCGAGTGCATAGGTCAGACACCCCCATCCCCTACTGTACAGGAGGTCACAGCGTACAGGACTCTGGGATAAGGGACTTTCCACACAGTCTCTTATGATATATGTTCGCTTATGTAATGGATGGAATGCATTATAGCAGCTCTCTTACACCTAACTACACACAGGTCCTTCTCATTTGAGGATATAGTTCAAAACAAATGGTCTTCAACAAGAGTTCTGGCATTACTGATAACTTCCTCTGGTGTGGGGAGAGGTCGTGGTTTGGAATTGCACTCCGTGTGCAGAATTACAATATTTCAGCCACAGTGCAATGAGTTATTCAAACTATTTAACAACTTCTGAAATCGGGTTTATTACAACAACAAATTTGAGGAAACAAGGTTCGAACTACACATAACTATCTTGCTTGCCAATGCATCATAGCTGGAAAAGATGGCGTGCAGAAAGTGCATAAGGTAAGCTCCTTTTTATTCATGCTATAAAAACGAGTAGCAGGCTTCACAATACCAACTCACCTGTGATTAGAAGTCTTGTAAATCCCCTGGACGATAAACATGGGGCTCCTTCTATCTCGGGGAGACCAAATGTGTCCAGGACTGGAATGCCTTTTCTCATAGGAGAGTAGGATTGCAATTCAATGCTTTATAAAGCAAACCACACGTATTCAGAGCTTTCTTCAGAATTAGGAATTTACTCCACATAACTAATCCCTGGTTAGTGTAGACATTGAGTTGTTTTACACCAGAATTAAAAACACGGTCTGGTGTGACGGCTATCTCCCTGTGCCACTTGAATCTTCTATGTACAGAATATGTCAGACCTTCGCAAGGTCTGAGTACTGGAAGCCACACCATTGCCTCCTATTTAAGGTATTTAACAGACGTGTGTGCTCCGAAATTGACCAGAAATTCAAATAATTTCAAAAGGCCAATATCATCTTGAAAGAATTGATATTTAATTGCATAATTTTGGCCATATGTGCTAACACGTGTTTCGGCCACCTGGGCCTTTTTCAAAGCTGGGCTCAATGTTATAAGTTGACTAAAGCGAATTTTTAAGTTTTATACCACAGCGTTATATTCATACCATATGGTGTTCAATGTTCATCGAATGTTTGTGTAAACAGAAAAGGAGGGATTGGTTTTAGGCAGGACCAGTCAGGGAAAAGAGACAGCTGCATCTTCCATTAGTTAAGTAAGATCGCTACATATCCAATCTACACATTTCATCTCAGATTTAAAAAAAGAACCTTATCCACAGTTTTACACATAGCAGTAATGTGCCCATGTTACTCCTTAATCACTCATATTCAAACATTAGTCAGATCTTAGTTTATAGCGTGCCTTGCCCAGGGCAATTTTGTCATTTTCATATACATTCATTAGTCAAAACTTTTACTTTCAAAACAAGCCGTGTCCAATGTGATTATTTCAGTCTGGTGTTCCATTTTATGTTTTCACCCTTCGTGAGAAAACTATCATTTTTTATATAAATATTCTCATCGCCAACGTGACATTCCCATTTATACCCATGTGGATTGCACTACTCACCAATCTCATGCTTTATACCTTTGCATACTATGCTTGTTATTCACATAGCTAGATCCCTAGATCCTGAAAGAAATATCATTTTGATTGTATGTATCTCATTAGTCAATTTCTGTTTGCTCTCCATCTAAGTAAAATTACATTTACTCTAGGTTTCCTATCTTAATCCTATTATTGATTTGCAAGATGTTACTTCCCATAAAGGGTAAGTTTTAAAATTCGGAAAGCACTGAGAGACTGCTCACAGTTTCCTTATTCTTGCTATCCCGGTGGTTACTCAGACCCCCAAATCATATTAGTATAATTAATGCACCCTCAAATCTTCACCCTCCACTTTTACCTTGGATCTAGCTTTAGTGTTTCTTACGGTGTCCCGCATTCGATGACGTGGCGCATTGTTGCACGCACCATTTTGACGGCCCTGCGTTTTGGCAGCCATGCTTTTGGGAAACCTCAATTCTTTCAAGATGACATCGGCTTTTAGAAATTATTTGAATTTCTGGTGCAATTTCAGAGCGCATACGTGTGTTTAACACTAGAATTACACAGTTTGAGGCTCTGAAGACTGTAAAAACTGCATTATAGAACACGAAACCGCGTCTGCTCGTACATACCAATTTGATTATGAAAATGATATCAGTAAAATAAAAATCACTCAAAAAGCGGAGTTCATTGTCCAAATCTCCGGGACAGAAGTGGGAGTTTGCACTGAATTTCGTGTCTCCTCTCTTATCTTCTACTGTTCTACACTTTTGCTTGGCCTCACTGCATACCAGTAAGCTCCCTTAGGTGTATCTATAATCCTCCTGTCCGCCTTTGCTTCCATCTCTCTTCTCGTGATTCTATTGTTCCGTCTGTTCGATCTATTCATTGTCCATCCTTTGAATCTCGTCTTCAATTTCATTTTCTCTGAGTTGTTTTCAAGAGTCTATACGGAATGGCGCGTTCTTCTCTCTTCCTTGACCTCATTCTATTCTCCTTACTCGCCGCCTTCGATCTCAGTCCCTTTTTTCTGTCCCTCGCCCCCCTCCTGCCTCGTCCCACTGTCATTCTTTCACTCTCTTAGTATCTGCATTCGGGAATAAGCTACCCTTGGACATTCATCCCTCCTCTTCTTCTTTTTCTCTTTTCTTACTCACCGCAAGGCTTTCCGGCTCTCAGGCTAATTCTTTGCCAATTGACATTTACACCATTTTTGTAACGTTTTTCTTTAGCGCTTTATAAATCCAATAAAGTACAAATTTGGTGAATATACATGTCAATGATTTAGAGCTGAAACACTTTGATGATACAGTCAAGATTCACTGCAACACACGCACGCACGCACACACAGGCGCGCGCACGTCATAGATCAACTTTCTGGATTTTTTAAATTGTGGCCAAAACCGACAGTCTTCTGATGAACGTACATACACAAGAAAATAAAGTAGTCAATTCTTATAATCCAGGCAGAGTGTGCCTTTTGTCCTGGTTTTGACATATTAACACAGTTGCACACTAAGAGAAAGTATTGATGCACACCCCGAAGTACTCAAGGAAAGACTAACACTGAGACCTCCCCAGAAGACCATCAGACAAGTAAATAAAATACCACATATATCCCATGAACCAAACTAAACAACAGGCCCAAGCCCTGACTTGCATTCCAACATCTGCCCCTATACTGACTAGGATCATGCTGTGCGTGGTCTGTTACCTACTCCTGTCTTATCCCAAGAATGATTGGGTTTTAACCATTCAAAGAATCTAACGGTTAAACTAGTGCACAATATAACAACGCAGTCCACCAAAATAAGCCACATAAAATACACAACGAGTTCTCCTCCTATATCTGGACACCCCGCTTGTGGGTCATGCATGATGATATGCCCCCTCACTGATTAAACAATCAGTATTAACATTGGACGGAAAATACACATGGAATGCAGGGTGCTTACTAACTGTGAAACAGCCTACATTATTCACAGGATCACTTGCAATTGTGGCTTGCAGTGTATTAAACAATGACACGCCTAATCAAGCAACGCTCCCTGGCAGGAAAGATGTTTACATTGCACACGAGTGTCTGCACATCATCCTTTCCAGTGTTGCTATTAACAGACATTGCAGTCAATGCTCCCAGGCCTTGCTCCAATGCACCCAGTGTATTGCATGCATAATCTCTAGTCTGGGTTGGCCTCGCTCCAATGCACCCAGTGTATTGCATGCATAATCTCTAGTCTGGGTTGGCCTCGCTCCAATGCACCCAGTGTATTGCCTGCATAATCTCTATTCTGGTTTGGCCTCGCTTCAATGCACCCAGTGTATTGCATGCATAATCTCTATTCTGGTTTGGCCTCGCTCCAATGCACCCAGTGTATTGCCTGCATAATCTCTATTCTGGTTTGGCCACGCTCCAATGCACCCAGTGTATTGCATGCATAATCTCTAGTCTGGGTTGGCCTCGCTCCAATGCACCTAGTGTATTGCATGCATATTCTCTAGTCTGGGTTGGCCTCGCTCCAATGCACCCAGTGTATTGCCTTCATAATCTCTATTCTGGTTTGGCCTCGCTTCAATGCACCCAGTGTATTGCATGCATAATCTCTATTCTGGTTTGGCCTCGCTCCAAATCACCCAGTGTATTGCCTGCATAATCTCTATTCTGGTTTGGCCTCGCTCCAAAGCACCCAGTGTATTGCATGCATAATCTCTATTCTGGGTTGGCCTCGCTCCAATGCACCCAGTGTATTGCATGCATAATCTCTAGTCTGGGTTGGCCTCGCTCCAATGCACCCAGTGTATTGCATGCATATTCTCTAGTCTGGGTTGGCCTCGCTCCAATGCACCCAGTGTATTGCCTGCATAATCTCTATTCTGGTTTGGCCTCGCTCCAATGCACCCAGTGTATTGCCTGCATAATCTCTATTCTGGTTTGGCCTCGCTCCAATGCACCCAGTGTATTGCCTGCATAATCTCTATTCTGGTTTGGCCTCGCTTCAATGCACCCAGTGTATTGCCTGCATAATCTCTATTCTGGGTTGGCCTCGCTCCAATGCACCCAGTGTATTGCCTGCATAATCTCTATTCTGGGTTGGCCTCGCTCCAATGCACCCAGTGTATTGCATGCATATTCTCTAGTCTGGGTTGGCCTCGCTCCAATGCACCCAGTGTATTGCCTGCATAATCTCTATTCTGGTTTGGCCTCGCTTCAATGCACCCAGTGTATTGCCTGCATAATCTCTATTCTGGTTTGGCCTCGCTCCAATGCACCCAGTGTATTGCCTGCATAATCTCTATTCTGGTTTGGCCTCGCTTCAATGCACCCAGTGTATTGCCTGCATAATCTCTATTCTGGTTTGGCCTCGCTCCAATGCACCCAGTGTATTGCCTGCATAATCTCTATTCTGGGTTGGCCTCGCTCCAATGCACCCAGTGTATTGCATGCATAATCTCTATACTGGTTTGGCCTCGCTTCAATGCACCCAGTGTATTGCCTGCATAATCTCTATTCTGGTTTGGCCTCGCTCCAATGCACCCAGTGTATTGCCTGCATAATCTCTATTCTGGTTTGGCCTCGCTCCAATGCACCCAGTGTACTGCCTGCATAATCTCTATTCTGGTTTGGCCTCGCTCCAAAGCACCCAGTGTATTGCATGCATAATCTCTATTCTGGTTTGGCCTCGCTCCAAAGCGCCCAGTGTATTGCATGCATAATCTCTATTCTGGGTTGGCCTCGCTACAATGCACCCAGTGTATTGCATGCATAATCTCTATTCTGGTTTGGCCTCGCTCCAATGCGCCCAGTGTATTGCATGAATAATCTCTATTCTAGGTTGGCCTCGCTCCAATGCAACAAGTGTATTGCATGCATAATCTCTATTCTGGTTTGGCCTCGCTCCAATGCGCCCAGTGTATTGCATGCATAATGTCTATTCTGGTTTGGCCTCGCTCCAATACACCCAGTATATTGCATGCATAATCTCTATTCTAGTTTGGCCTTGCTCCAATGCACCCAGTGTATTGTATGCATAATCTCTATTCTGGTTTGGCCTCGCTCCAATGTACCCAGTGTATTGCATGCATAATCTCTATTCTGGTTTGGCCACGCTCCAATGCACCCAGTGTATTGCATGCATAAACTCTAGCCTCGCTCCAATGCACCCAGTGTATTGCATGCATAAACTCTATTCTGGTTTGGCCTCACTCCAATGCACCCAGTGTATTGCATGCATAATCTCTATTCTGGTTTGGCCTCGCTCCAATGCACCCAGTGTATTGCATGCATAAACTCTAGCCTCGCTCCAATGCACCCAGTGTATTGCATGCATAAACTCTAGTCTCGCTCCAAAGCACCCAGTGTATTGCATGCATAAACTCTATTCTGGTTTGGCCTCACTCCCATGCACCCAGTCTATTGCATGCATAATCTCTATTCTGGTTTGGCCTCGCTCCAATGCACCCAGTGTATTGCATGCATAAACTCTAGCCTCGCTCCAATGCACCCAGTGTATTGCATGCATAAACTCTATTCTGGTTTGGCCACGCTCCAATGCACCCAGTGTATTGCATGCATAAACTCTAGCCTCGCTCCAATGCACCCAGTGTATTGCATGCATAAACTCTATTCTGGTTTGGCCTCACTCCCATGCACCCAGTCTATTGCATGCATAATCTCTATTCTGGTTTGGCCTCGCTCCAATGCACCCAGTGTATTGCATGCATAAACTCTAGCCTCGCTCCAGTGCACCCAGTGTATTGCATGCATAAACTCTAGTCTCGCTCCAATGCACCCAGTGTATTGCATGCATAAACTCTAGCCTCGCTCCAATGCACCCATTGTATTGCATGCATAAACTCTATTCTGGTTTGGTGATTCAGGGATACGGTTTAAGGGCATGTGTTGGGAAATTCCCTGTGAAACAATATGCAGAGGAAGGTGACCTGTGGCTCTACCAATGTTTTGGCATAAGACTTCCATGGTCCCTCATCATTAACTATACTATCTAGAGCCGGTGGGAGGGGTAGGCCAAAATATCCGGAGAGCTCTATCCCAGATCTGGATTTCATCTAAAAGCTAAAAGCACCTTGGTCCACCGCCTTCCGTGTAATGAGGCCCACTGTCTTTTAACAAGGCCACTTTCTTTCTTTGTACATTAGTCGTGCCTTTTTTTCGTGGTCGTTTTGGTCGATTTTCTTTTTTTAAAAAATATATATGTTGTGTGTTTGGGGGTGGTGGACTGGGGGTTGGTGGGTGGCAGGATGGGCTGGATGTTGGTTAAATGAGGGTTTGGGTGGGGGGCTTTAAAAAAAGAAAATTCGACCAAAACGATCATGGGGAAAAATGCGCGGTGATGAATGTGCAAACGAGGAAAGTGATCTTGTTACAAACACCTATGACCGCTGTGTCTTTTATCTCAAATTGAAGGTGCAGCTGGAATGATTTTTGGTACAACCAGAGTCTAAAATCACCACCACAGCAGACTTCCCAATGAAGATGTGTGTTGCATCTGCCACTGGGAGAAGGCAAAGTTTACACATTCGGTGTCACTGGAGAGCGTGTTAATCAGTCACTCTTAACAATCAACACAACTCTGATTTTGAGCCTTGTGGTACTGGCTTCAATGCCACTGCAGTGCCTAGGATGGCCTGAGCTGCCACAAGCCTTCCTTGGCCCCATGAGGGCAGTGCATGGCCCTATGAAGATCATCCCAGGTTTATAATGGCATACCAGGACATGAGGCGTCACCTAGCTATATTTTGCCAGTGCGTGCAAAGCTTCTGTTTTGGCCACATCCCTCCTCTGCCCCTTCTCTCTTGCCAATTTGCCCCTTCCCCGGTGCATACTCTCACTCTCTAGTCCCCCTAGTGATACATCCCCAGTGGTCCTATTGCCTAATATTTCCCCTCCGACCCCTTCACCTTGTGCCCCGTCTCCCTTCCACTCTTTCCTCCTGTGATGCATGTCCCTAGACCCCTTCTCTTCTGCGTACAACAAAGGTTTTTTTTTTTTTTAACAACTTTATTTATATTTGCACACAGGTTATGCACATACTTTAGCAGCTTACTTTGATGCGCATCTGCGCTATGCCCTGTCCCTGGAGCAGGTCCTGGCATAAGCACTGTGTCATGTGCCACGAAAGAAAATAACCTGCGTCCCTGATAGTGTCCATGCAGCCTTCCTTAATAGGTGTGACCAATATAACAGACTTTTTTTTTTAGTTACTTTATGCATTTCGTGTGTTGATTGCCATTGTTGTTTCTACATCATCGGGTTCATTATGTATTTCTTCTTTTTTGGGATGCGTGTTCATGCATCTTTTAATTCTAAGGGAACATTTTGCATTCCTTCCTTCCTCATAGTTATGTTCTGCTATCCCCATATCATGAACTGTAACAAAGTACATTAGCACCCCGGTTGGGGGAGCTAGCCAATGAGGAGGCTAGGAACGCAGGCTTGAACTGCCGGTACAAGCCCGCGTTCCAAGCTGTCTGACGGCCGGCTCTCCCCGCCGCTATCTTCCCCCATCCTCCTTCCCTTTTTTTTTCTTTATTAACCCCCTGCCCCCAATTACCTTATTTTGGCTGTGGCAGCCCTCGCTACCGGAGACGCACCTTCCTCTCAGCTTCCCATGGGTGCCATGGAAAGGGAAGAGGGGCTATGTACGGAGCCTCGCCTTCCCTTTGCATGGCGGCCATGTTGGTAAAGGATTTTCCTTCCTACAATGGTACGCGTTCAGCGTCCCGTTGTAAGAAGGAAAATCCTGTTTTTAGCACCTTGGGTTGCCGCTTTGGTAACCCGGGGTGCTAATGGCCTTATTTACCCGTTCCACCCGTTCCACAGGCAACACCGGGGGGTAACAAACCTGGGCCCACGTTAATGGCCCTCGCTTCAGACAGGTACCCGCGACCGCACCACGTAGTATGGCGGTCCGGGAACTGCGGTACCGGCATGCTTACCGGTACCGTAGTTCCCGGACCGCCAGGGTCATAATGAGGCCGGTTGCTTGGTGCGCTTGAGATGTGCTCCAAGCTACCCATTGAAGCTTCAATGCCTGTTAGGTGTCACCTGTTAGTTACTTTTGTTGCTAGTCCTGAATCTGGTGCTTGCCACAGAAATCACAGAAACCCTTTTCTATTGTGCCCCCCCATCCTTTTGCATTGTGTGTGTGCATATTCCCCTTTGTAATCCTCTCCTGACCATCACTACCTGTGCTCTTAGGTACTCCTTTCCCATCTACCTTTCACTGCATGCCTCCATACATTTATGACTTCTGCACACCTTACACGGGCCACTAACATGCCACCAACGCACACAAACATTTCACAATACAAAAGCCAAACTATTGGCTTTTGTCCACAATTTTTTCCATGTGGCAATGCCCTTTCCTGCGTTCTCCCCATTTCCTACTTTGACTTTCATCTCTCTCTTCTCTATTCACATTTCTTTTCTGACATCCCTCTTTCTCCCATCATACACGTCACACTTATCCCTTCTCTCCTCCTCTTGATCTCATGTATCCTGTCCACCTTCCTTCCCTGCCACTCACTCTTCATCATGCCATATCGCTCTCTTTCTTCTGTCCTGCCCATTATGTCTAATAAGCCTTCTGGAGTCCTTCATCCTTGCTCGTCATCTAGAGTTGTCATCATTTAAAGCAAGATGGTGGCATCTCAAGCTTATTTTCTATATTTGCAACTTCGCACATTTCGACACAGTTAAATGCCTATAACTTTATTTTACATTAAGATGTTCTTGCACAGATCACTGTAACCTTAATGTTTTATGTAAACAACAGTATATCACTGTGCTCCATTGTACCGCAAGAGCGGGTAAGATGGAAGGGGAGAAGTTCGGGGGGGGGGGGGAGAAGTGCAGGTAGATCAATAAGTGCAGCCAGCAGGTGGCTCACAAGTGCAGTGAGAAGGGACTGCAGGGTAGCAGGAACAGACCCTTAAATTCAGAGGGTATCCAGGTGACCAGTGCATGGAGCAGTCATGTACATCAGCAGGGGAGATGAAGAAAGAAAGAAAGTGGAAGCAAAAAGGAAGGTCTTTAGGTGCTTCCGGAAGCGGAGGCGGTTCTGCTCAAGTTCGAGTGCGGCAGGGAGGCTCCCACAGTATGCCATAGTATTGCTGTGTACTGCATTCCATTATCTTGCATTGCATTCTGTGGGCTGCATTGTATTCCATTGTATTATGTTGTACCAGCTTATTGGTTTAATATTTCCGTTTATTTGAGTATGTCTGTGCTTGGATTGGATAAATTGGGATGATCCCTCCCGCCCCCCACTGTGAAAGTTGCATAATCCAGTGTGGGTCATGTACTGCGGTGAACCAGAAGAAGAAGTTGGACAACGTAGCAAAATGTTGAAAAAGGGTTTTATTTAAATTAAAAGAAAACTGCTTGCTTGCCCTACCACTATGTGGGAAGCTCTCTACCTAACACAAGTAAAACTAAGGGTGCACGTCAAGTCCAAACACAAAAGTCTCCTGTCCAAAATCCTAAGTACCTGTCATGATGCCTACCCCCGGGGACCCAGACCAGGACCAGCAACCCCGGAAGCAGCCATCAAGTTATTTTGGGCAAGCCCAAAAACCCCTGCTAGGGGCTGTTTGGGTGCGGTCCTGGCGCCTATGGCGCCAGGCTCATATGGAGAGTCAGTCCTGGCGCCATTGGCGCCAGGCTCATAGAGTAGAACTAACCTGATGCAGACCATGCTGCAAGCTTACCTGATACAGACCATGCTGCAAGAGCTCCAAGCCAAATGAGGCTTGGAAGGGACTATTTTACCTAGGGACTATTTTTTTACTCAGGCGGGGCTGGGGAGGAATACTGACCTGGGACTACTTTGGAGGCTATTTAAACCACGCCCGAAGAGCAGCACACGCTTCGTGTTATTCTGCATCCAGCAGCGTAACGCTCACCGTGCCTGCAAGTCTGCATCCAGTCTTCTGCCACGCCCGCCTCGAGTTTGGAGCTCCTAGAAAAAGGGAGAAAGAAGGAGAAAAGGTTAGAACAAGAGCAATACCTTTGATCCTTACCTGAATTCCCGATCCATCGTGCCTTCGAGCTGGAAGAAAGAAGTTATTTTATGCACGTCGCCTCGCCTGCTGCAGCGCTGCGCTGAACTCACCGGCCTTCGCAGCATCTTCACATTCCACCGCATCCTCCTGCATGTTCCCGCCACATTCCGCCACCTAAGGAGTAGACAAGAACAGCAAGGTGAGCCAAGGGAATACACAGAGGAATATTAGTAACCCCCCCATAGACTTACCTGATTTTACCACTGGGGGTACTATTCCTCTTCACGGGTCGGCGCAGCTTCCACTGCATCTTCGCCGAACCCCGGCCCCTAAGGGGAATCAAAAGGACAGCAAGGTGAAACAAAGGGACTATCAAGGGGAACCCTCCTCACCACATTAGACTTACCTGATTTTACCGCCGGAGGTATTATTCCCCGAGACTTCATACTTTCTCTCAGTGCCTGAATAAGGGAGAAAGCAACAGGTTACATATTGAGATTATTTATCGAACTGTGTTGGAAATACAAATCCTTACCAGAAGATTACCGGTTGCCACGAGGAACTCTTCACTAGAGTCAAGCTGCAATCTGCAAGGAATCGGACAAGAGTGAAAGTCAGGCATTTTAACTCTAACGAACTACATACTTTTCGGAGTCAATATTGTTCTGGAACTCACCGATTCCTTCTAGCCAGTGAAGCAACTGGTTATCAACGCGCCCCTGCGCTCAATGCAGGATGGAGAGCTCATCTTTTCAAACCATCAGGTGAGACTATAAGAGGGAACATCAAAGGTGATCCGTGGGGAGAACAGCGGGGGTGGGGGGATTTACACTCAACTCCACTGGTGGTTAATTCCCTTTCTCCATTTGCAGAAGAATATTCCTACGGGCCAAGCTGACTGTCCGTCCGTCATCTTGGCCCTACGCGTCACATTGGTGGAGACCGCAGCTGACCAGTTCAGATCGACGCCTCTGTGGGAGCCAGGTGAGCGTAACAGTACCTAACTGGCCCTACCACTTTAGAAAAACATCTAACTAAAAGAACAGGGAGGCTTGTATTATAGCCTCCATATAGACTTCAGCCTGGCCCTCTTATATTCGACTTGTTCCCAGTCTCACAGTTCTTGCAGATTGTCTTCTCATCTTTAGTATAAAATCATCCTTTTAGAAAAGTAACACATATCGTCAGTCTGAGTTCTCCTCTCCCTTTGATAAGGAAAAAGCTTCTGATTTTTTTAAATGTTCCAAACCCTCCAGGATGCCTTGAAATGACACTTCTTTGTTTCCCACCTACGTAACATTGGGACTGCTCAAAGTCTGGTGGCTCTGTGGTTAAGTGTCCTATTTTCTCAGTAAAAATATATCTTAGGGCTTCTGCCCAGACAGGAATACAGCTTCCTGTGATTTCATCAAGAGTGTTTGAGCAAAAGGGGTTCCTCTTTTTTTAATGGGGGCTGGGGTGATTGAGGAATGAACGCATGTAATATAATATTTTCACCACCAGTAGAGGGGCTGGGTGCCTGTTACATTTTCTTGATTTGTCATCCTTTTGATGACTATTACAGTCTTGAATCATATTGTTCGTATCCCTTGGTCGTATGTCTTGCTCGCCTCCACACATCTGCAGCATCTCTTTCCATATCCATAGGTTTCGTGGCAGAAAGTGGCAGAAAGTCGCTTGTCTGTTTGAGGCCTTCACATCTTAGTTTTTCTTTATTTTTCCAGACATGTTCTTGGGGATGTGAATTTTTGTGCTTGTCGGCAAGATTGGCGGCCCAGGTGGAATAATTAGGAATAATATTCTATAATAGCCTGTCAATCCAAGAAAAACACAGAGCTCTCTTTTTGTTTTTGGTACTGGGGTTGCTTGTACTAGTTTAATTTTTCTGTTTGTGGTTTGATCAGTCTATTTCCCACAAAATAGCCCAGGTATTTTACAGCTGTCTGGGCCAAATGACATTTTCTTGGGTTGGCTGTTGAACTTGCTCTCCAAAAGGCTCTTGCAATCACATAAATGTGATGCATGTGTTTGGGCTAGGCCTTACTATGTATAATTATGTAATCTAAATGGGCAACAGAGAAGCTAGAATATGATTTTAGGATTTTGCCCATCAATCATCGGAATGTGACAGGGGTACCGTGCAACGCAAAAGGCAGTACCTTGAATTGAAAGAGCCCTTGAGGGGTGGAAAGGGTGTTTTATTTACCCCTATCGGTGGGATTTAGGGCTACCTGTCAATTTTTGGCTAGGTCTAGCATGAATATGTTCTTGGCCGATCCTAGCTCCTCAGTGAGCTCGTCAATTCTGGGCATAGGGTAATTATAAAAAGTGGACACGGAATTCACTTTTCTAAAATCTATGCAAAATCTCCAAGATTTGTCAGTTTTAGCTACCAATAAAATGGGGGCCGTCCACAGACTCTTAGAGGGCTCAGTGATGTTGGCCTTGAGCATCTCATGGCTTTCGGTATCGATACATTTTCTCCTCGCCTCTGGGATCTGGTGAGGTTTAAGTTTTACCATTTGCCCGGGTGGGTGGGGGTATGGTGAAAGGAATTCTGTCCTCTACCTGGTTGCTCAGAAAATACCCCTGAAAAGTGGTTTAAAAGGTCTCAAAGGTATTCCTGTTGGGAGAGTGGTAGATGTTGAGGGACTAGTTGTTGGTCGAGGTCGGGGTCGGTAAGGAGGGTGACCATAGTCACTGTTGTCTTCTTCCACATGGTCGACCTTCCACTACTTCAACAGGTTTATATGATAGATTTTTTTGTCATCTGTCGGGTTGGGCCACTACGTAGTTCAATGGGCATTTTTTTTCTCACAAACTTTGTATGGAACATATCCCTTTGATATCATTTTGTTCTCTGAGGTGGGAAGGATAACTAAGACAGATGCCCCTACGGAAAAAGACCTGGCTACCGCTTGTCTATCATGTAGGGATTTATTGTGCTCTACCTATGTGATATTTTGCAATTTCCCTTACAGTATCCATATGGGACTTTAATGTCTGTGCTGTCTGGGAAATGGGTAGGATGGCTTCTTCTTTTTCTTGCCAGGTCTCTTTCAGCATATCTATTGCGTCTCGTGGCTCTCGCCCATATAGTAATTCAAAAGGCGAATAGCATAGTGACGCCTGAGGTGTTTTTCAAACTGCAAATAAGACCCTTGGAATCATAACATCCCAATTCCTGCTCTCGACCACAACTAACTTGTGGAGAATCCTATTCAGGGTTTGTTTAAATCTCTCCACAAGGTCATCCATTTGGGAATGATAGACAGAGGTCCTGAGGGTTTTGATGCATAGCATCTCTTTCAAGTCGTTCATGATCTTTGACATAAAAGTAGTACATTAATCTGTAAGGATTTCCTTGGGGAACCCTACTCTTGACAGAAAAGAAAGAAGGTGTTTTAGAATCTGTTGACTAGTGGTCTTCTGCATGGGAAATGTCTCGGGTAGTGGGTGGCATATTCACCAATCACTAAAATATACTTAGTCCCCAGCTTTGATGGTTCTAGGGGGCCACTATGTCCATGGCTATTCTAGAGAGGGGAACATCTGGGGCTGGGGAAACTGGAGTGGCTGCGCTTTTCTGGCAGATTTCACATGTGGCGACATAGTTCTTTACATATGTGAATACTCCAGGCCTGTAAAACCGGGGTATACCCTGGCCTGGGTCTTCTCTATTCCTTGGTTGGTGGCCGTGAGATGAGAGTGGACCAACTGCAGCACTACCCTTCGATAACCGCAAAGAAAACCACCAGTTGAGCCCGGTGAAGTCCATCTTTCCCTACGTCTCCTTGGAATAGTAATCCCTTTTTTTTTACAACAAAAAAAGGACTGCCTCGACTACGACCCTGCTCCTCCGAGGTTAATCTCCAAAAGACTACCATTAGGTGAGGGTTGTTCCTTTGTGGCAAGTAAAGATCCCAGTAAAGCGCAACTTGCGGCCCTTTGGGACATTATTGAAGGCCCTCCAAATCACATGAGTTTTATGATGAGCTGTTGCCTGAGCTAAAGTCAGTCAGTCACTAAGTCTGTCATGGCAGGTGCCTGAAGCCTCTATTCCAGTATTTGTCTTTGCACCATGATACGCGCAGTTCTACTTCTATTCAGAAACATGACATCAGCCACACAATACAAATACATCAAAGTGTTCATGCCATTAAAAGGCTGTGCATCACATGTTCCAGTAAAAAGTAATAAATAAAAAGCACCCTTAAAAACCCATGTTCTTTTTAATTCAAATTTGATCACTGATATCCCGACCACCCACACCTTCCCAGGGACAGTTCGGCCCACTGCATGGGGCTTGTGTGGCAAATTCGGCCCTCAAGCTAAACTTGTTGTGCACCCCTGGTCTAACCCATATCACCCTGAATTGCACCTCAGCTAAATGTACATATTTACAACTCTGACCGTTTTGCTGAAAGTGCCCACTCAGTGCTTTCAAACGAAAAGACATGAAAACGTTCGATCTAGCCCTTCTCCATTATTTCAAGATGAACTTTAAAAATATCACTTTCTCATGTAGCGCTTTGTACAGAATCCTCCTTCATCAAGTGCTGTATCATTGACATCATTTGCCGGTTGCGAACCCTGAGGTCTCCCTTGCTACCCCTGAGGTCTCTCTTGCCACCCCTAAAACATGTAAACACATATTATTATTTTTTAAATTGAAGCTCCTGGGCTGTGGCCAGTGCCATGGAGTGGCTGGCTTTCTTGTTCAGGCCTCTTGAAAAAATAACAGGGTGTTCCACACGTGTAACACTTTGAGCCATTACCCTAAATAAGGACGAATAGGAATAACAAATAATTAGTCTTTCTGGAATTCTGGAATAGAAGCACAGGCCGGGGGACGACTTGTATGTTTTTCACAGAAGCTATCAGCGATGGCATCTTGTGTGCAGACACAAAAGAGCCCTCGCGCAGCATTGCGTGGCACGTAATCCCTTTTGCTGAATGCAAGTGCCCAATCTTAAAAACCCGTGTTTGGTGACAGGTCCATAAACCATTGTAAATATCCCTTAATGCACGCCATACCGCCTACCTCACTCTGATAGTCGATAAGATGTCCAGCTTATTTTAATGATACCTTCGCGTTTCGGGTGTGGTGACGTTTCTTTGGTGTAGGGCTGTTCGTTGCTGTTGCTGAGTCAATTCATACTTTTAGCAAAGCAGCCCTCCGTAGGTCATTGTTCTACTGCCATCCAGTGGCAAACACTTTGAACTGCAGTATCACGAATTCATTAACATTATTGGACAACACGAAGAGGTTTACTGTTTCGAAACCTAACACACATATTTTCCATCTTTTTTTTCTGGGCAAGTTTATTAGAAACCCCTTCACTTTCCACGATCCTCAGCCAAACACGCCCAATGCTTGTCAGGATTGTGGGAGCCTTTGCTATTGAGAACGAGAACTGCCAAATATGTTTTTATTGATTCGATTTTTTGCCCAGTGGGTCTCAGAGCACCTTACAAGGTTCAAAGTTTGAAAATATAGACTGTTATACAGATGGTACAAAATGTTTTCAGTAGAGGATACGGAGATTAGGATAGACACGTGGTAGCGGGAGAGGTGGAGAGGCAGGGTTCTATGTAACCTGGTCCCAGGTATGGCTCCCACTCCGGAGTGTCTGCAACCATGTTTTAGCTCTCTCCACTCCTCACAGAGGAGAACCATGCATTTGAATATCGGTCTAGCCCCGCCCAGGAGATAGCAGGTGATTCTAGAGCAGGTGCTGCCCATGTTCAGAGAGATGCCTAGCCTTTCAGGGATTGTGGATGGGACCAGACTTCTATGTAAATGGAATTTCTCCTCTGGTAGGGCAAGGCAGAGTGGGCTAAAATGTGAGTCTTGGCCCTCCTGAGGGGGCACTTTCCCACGGAACAGGCTACTTAAGCCATGTACGTCTCTAGCAGGGAGGAGCTTCCAATATGTGTGCCTACCCCTAAGGGGTATCAGTGAAAATGTTGGTAACAAAAACAGTCAGTGAAAAGGTTGTGGTGAAAATACCTCAGAAGTGAAAAAGTTGCCAAACAACAAGTAGTCAAACAATGTAGCAGAAAAGTAGCCAAACTTACAGTGTTGCCAGGATCATTGTTACAATTAAGGAGGGTTTCATGGGCTTGGGATTGCCTAGTTTAGGAGAGAGGTTAGGGTAAGAGTAAAGAATTAGGGTCGGGGGAGCAGGGGTGGTTATGTTGGGGTTAGGGTAGATGAAGTGCTAGGGTAGGGGTTATGGTAAGGCTAGGGCTAATAGAGTAATGGTTTGGGAAATTGTGAAAGAGAGAGATAGGGAGGTTGGAGATGGCTAGTGATCTTGGCATAGTATAGGGGTTGGGATAAACGTAGTGGTTATGGCAAAGTAAGCATTATGGTGAGTGTCAGAGTTGCAGCTAGGCTAGAGCTGAGGTTAGGATTAGGGAAAGGGTTTGGGTTAGGGGAAGTTGTAATTTGTGGTGAGCTGGTGTTGCAGTTGGTGTAAGGCTCACTGTTAATGTTCTATTTATTTTGCATTCAGTAACATGCAAATACAAAGCTTTAGTGTTATGTAAGAGTTCAGGGGAGATAGGAGTGGTAATTAAAGTTAGGGGAAGATTTGGGAATTCAGTTAGGGTGATTGTGAAGGTTTTATTTGGGGTTTGGGTCCTAGTTAGGTGTACATCCTTGTACCTTCGAGCATTTAAAATAGCTTTTTTGGAGACCTTATTACTGGCAACATGTTCACACTTTGCATTGCTTGTATTGAATGACTACATTTTTTAAAAGAACGTTTTCCTAACTACATTTTCGCATGACTTCATTTACCTGGGGACATTTTCCTATAGAACCCCCTAAATTACCAATAAAGCCCAATGGTCTTCCACTAAGCAGACTTGTGATTACAAATTATGGGAAGAGACTTTCCGTCCGCATCAGCACAAACCTATGGAGCCCTGCAGGTTAAAAAGGACAATACTGCCACCATCTGGACAAGCTGTAATTCAGCACGTTGACTCTCCATCGATGTGCCATCTCAGCTCACTATACCGATTTGTCATTAGAGGTTTGGCTGTCTTGGTAAAAACGTTGGCATTGGCCCAGTTCTTCTGTTTGCACTGCCCTCCTAATTCAGAAGTGGGTAGGAAAATACCTTACCCCAACAGGTGTTACAATCTGGTTACAATCACAGTGATTCTGATTCTTTCCTTCCTGCATTGTTGGAAATCAAGTGTGGACATTTCATTATGTCTGGCGGGTTGCAGGCCTCCGGCGATACTGCGTTTCACATTGAGGTACCTTGGAGGCTGCAGGATGACAACCTTGTAGATGATGCAACAGGATTGGAAGATGATACAGACTTGCAGAAGGAGCCAGTGCAGCTGGATGAGGGTCAGAGTGATGTGGTTGAGTTTTCCTTTAATAAGTCTTGTTGCAGCATTCAGGACACATCTTAAGGGTGCCAGTGTAGACACAGGAAGGTCTTCCAAAAGGGCATTTCCACCATCCAGATGGGAGAAGACCAATGGTTGGACCGCATGACTTGAAGTTGTTTTCTGTGATGAAGGACTTGAATTTCTGCAGGAGAGAAAGTTGTTACCAAGCCGTTTCTGTCTTCCTTGCTACGTGTTGTTTGAACATGAGGTGTCTGTTGAGGTTGAACCCAAGCGACTTGGCACAGTTGGCCAGCCACGCTGTGAAGCCCTCAAGGTTCATAGAAGAGAGCCAGGTATGGATGGCTGTGTGTTTAGTGTTGTTGGTCAGCAGTAGGAATTCAGCACTGTACATCAAGGACTGGATCAATGTGAAGCAGGCCTTGAGCCTGTGGATGTCTTGCGGTAGATCTGCGTGTCATCTGTGTATTAGTGCATGTGGATGTTGTGTGGAGCGGAGGGTTCCGAGTGGTTCCATGTAAAGTTTTAAGATCAGAGGGGACAGTTATTCTTTTGGCAATCCTCCACCCAATACCTGCAGCCATTCTATTCCTTACCAGCCATGCCAGCTGTCTTGCCAGTTTGGCAAAAGGTTATAATTCTTGGAACATATCCTTCTATGATGGATGTTTTCAGTGCACATGTGTCTTCCTTATAGCTCACAGGCACATGCTTTTCATGGGATCTACGTTATAAAACCGAATTCCAAAAGCTGGAATTACAAAATTGTGAAGCCCACTTGTTTGCATTTTGTAATTCAAGCTTTTGGGATTTTGTTCTTTTGTCCCTCGATTGGGCATTTAAAGTATGCGGGGGAGACCCTGCAGCACCCGCAGCCCATAATACTGAACTAGGGGAGTGGTGGACACCCCCTCAAACCGTGCTCCCCTTGTTCGGTATTATGGGCTTTGATCTTTTCTTCAAGGCCGAATGCACGCTAAATGTGCATTCAGCCTTTTTTTCTCTGTATTTTGGGGTAAACCCCTTTTCGTGCACCCGATCAGTGATAAACACATGTATCTGTGGCATCCTCACTTTTCTGATTGACATTGCAGCAGATGAATATGATTTCACATTCACGTGATGTTGTATAAAAGCCAGTGCATCTGGTGATGATGCGATACAAAGTACCTCACCTGGTGATGATGCCTTAACAAGTAGCACATCACGCGTCAAAGTACCTGATCATGAGTTGGGCAGTAACCCTTAAATGTGGCGGTAACCGTGTTACCGCCACATTTAAGGGTCCGCCCAATCTTGAGTCTGGAAGAATGCCCATTTTTGGCGCAATTACCGCCTCCGATAATACCGTGCAGTAATTGCACTGAAAAATTCACCAATGGGGAAAGGGAACTAACAGCGCCCAACCCGTGATCCGGCAGTAATACTGCCAGATGGGTGGGCCCTAACGCTAATAAAGTTGGGCAGTATCCCAGCTGGGATACCACCCAACTCGTGATCAGGCCCAAAGTGTTAAAAGGTAACTTGTAAACGAATGGAGAAATAATGTACCGTTTTTAATTTAGGCACGACTTCATGAAACTTCACACAGCCTTGCATAAGATGCATTTCTGCATAAATTGCTTTGTTAATTGGCACCTTGCAATTAGATGCATGATTGTGCAAGCACATTCTTGCAGAAGAACTGATTTTTAAGTGATTTAGGAGTTTTTCTAAATGTTACCTTTAGAGTCTATGGGCCATCTTACAGAGACTCTACAGTGGTGCATGTGCAATTATCACTATGGCAAAAACTAAAGGAAAGAAACATTTAATTTCAATGCACTTCTGCAGCGGGCCACAGGCCTAGCAAACATTGCACTTGTGCAAACATGCATTGAAAGAATGTTTTTTCTCTAGGACAGATTTTGCCCTAGTGTTAATTGCCCATTTGCACAATTCCTGTAAAAAAATTCTCATGTAACTATGCTCTAGAAGTGAATGAGGACTTTGAAGTACATCTTTCTGACTACTACATCGTGAACACCTGCCAGGAATTACAACCAGGTGCCAGCAGTGCTGGCAATCCCACTTTTGAGATTCCAAACAAATGTACTTTCAAAGTGCTATCCTTCAGAGTGGTATTTTTTTTATCAGCTGCTAGATCTGACAGGAAGGGCAATAGCTAGGGGTCTAGCCAGGTTTTAGCTATATAATCAGCTTGCACTGTATGTAGGGCACCAATGCCGAAATGATGGCTTAGACTGTACACTAATTATTCTTATTAAAAAAAGATAATTCAAAATTCTGGTATTTAAAGGTCTTCAGCCAAGGCCTCGCTAGACAATGGAGAAATGTTACAAAAAACACATTTGTGAGATCAATATCGCACTCATAGAGGGATGCACCCGCAAACCTTAAGTAAAGAAATTTAAATACAAACATTTTGTTTCTTTATTTGTTTAAATCCAAAGTTATTGAAATTTATGAAACACACCACATTGTTTATTCCATATAAAGTTTAATAATTTGAAGTCAATTTAATAACAAAATAATAATTCTTCAGTTTCCAAATATCAACGCATAAATATAATAGATTGTGCAATCCATAACAAAGGAACTGTTAAGTAGATCATACCGTATATTTCTGTATTGTCTAGCACCAGAATCTCAGCCTCTGATAATGAATAAGACTCCTCCATGCTAACTAGTTGCGTGACCCCCAGTGAGAAAGAGGGACATAAATGTGCAACTGAAGTCCAAGAAACCTTCGGACCTTCTGGAAGACGTGTCATGGGCCTGGCAAGCTGCCGCCTTATCAAAAGAAGGGAAAGATTAGCAGACAACTGTGGGGGAAGGAGGGCTGTCCCGGTGTTCCTTGGCATCTTGGAACACGAGAGGGTTCTCTCACTTGACTGTCAAAGGCAACACAGGCTGGGCCGGATCTGACTTTATATGCCTAAAAGAGGTGTGGTTGACAAAATAAAATGACCGTTAGACATCATTCCTTAATCCAGCAATTTCAACTGGTGTGGACGGGGCTTTTGACTATAGTAACATCTAGAGGCCCTTTTGACCCTTCAGATTCAACTAATATCGGCCCTTTTATCCAACGTATCACATTTAAACAACGGACCACCAAGGAAAATGCCTTGAACATTTGCAATAAACATTCATCCCTAGTTAAAATATACTGGAACCTTGCCAAAAGTAGGAGTTGAGAAAATGATGGCAGATATTACTGGAGTAATTATATTAACAAGGCTTACAACTCAGAAAACAGTTTGATTATCCTGTGCGGGGATTTTAAACTCCTCTGCGGGATGGACCAGAATGGACAGATAGGAGAGGTGTCAAACACTCTGAGTTCGAAGTGACCTAGAGGCACTGAGTGGAGTCGACTAATGAAATCCTGTGACCTTCATCAGCTGTTTTTTTTTTAAAAAGGGAAAAGATCTCATCCCACCTGGCACCGAGTGCAGCAATCTTCAGTCATAGACTTTGTTTTTGTCTCTAGAGACTTGACTGATGCTATTGTGTCCTTCGAAGTCCTTCCAACTGACCAAAGCAATCATAACCTGGTCAAATTGGAATGGTTCGATGGACGTGACATACAGAGGCAGAAGTATCTCTTTGTTTTAGAGCCGGTAAACAAGAGGGGGCGACTGAGGATGTCTAAGCAAGACATGTAGTGCTTGGATCAGACTCTCCAAACACAGGCTAAAACATTGTTATCCTCTGCCCAAACATCTGTGGTTAACTATGTGCCACTGTTAGCCACCTATACGAGATCTAACTCAAAAAGTTGCGACAAGGTGACAACTTATCAGCACGGATTTGACAAACTCGTAACCTCCAAAAAATCTGAACTAAGATGAGCAATATCACTACTAAAAAGGTCTCGTCCTAAAATTGCCACAGAGGCAATTGATAGATTGAAGAACCTCTACAAACATTGGTTGAGAGGACATAAGAAAGAGATGGGGTTGAATGACGCACACAAGACGCTCAGAGTCCTTTAGAGGAAAAATAGCACACAAGAGCTATGGTCTGTCCTCAACTCCATAGGTCGGAGTCAGACCACATCGCTGATGAATAGGGTGGCAGAAGAAAATGGATAACTTTTTTCAAGAACTTGTACGTTGAACAACAACCAAGTGGAATTGTACCTAAAAATCCACGATCATGGTCTTTGAAGTATGACCAGGATGTCCTGCTTACCTTAATTGAAAAAGCTAAATTTTCCCGGGCACCAGGTCTCTCTAACATGACCCTGAAAGAAAATCCAGTGGAGTGGGCGAATGTTTTGGATTCAATCTTGAAGATAATTTTGGCAACAAGGACAATTCCCCCCTAACGGAAGGGGGAGATTGTTGTACCCATTTTCAAAAGTAGTGACAGAGAAGACTCTGGTAATTACTGGCCCATAGCCTTGCTAGATGTGCTCGGGAAACTATGTGCAACACTCTTACTACAGAGATTAAAAGAGTGGGCGTCCGAAAGTGGACGCCTGGATACATTCCAATGCGGCTTTAAGAAGGGCATGGGGACTTCACCACCAATATTTCTACTCTGACTGTTAAAGAGCAAAATGCTACACACATCCCAGAAACTCTACCCTGCGTTTGTGGACCTATCTAATGCTTTTGACAGTACCAATAGAGGTCTTCTCTGGAATAAATTGCACAGGTGGAACTGTCCACCATACCTAGTAGCTCAGATGAAGGCGCTACACACTGAAACCTTTGTAAGAGTCTGATGAAATGTAACTGGGGTCTTAAGTGAAAGTATCACAAAAGAACGGGGGGTTAAACAAGATTGTACCCTGGCTCCTTTATTTTCAACTTGTAAATTTCAGACCTGGCAACATTCATGGAATCATGTAGGAGTTTCCATCCAAAAATGGGATGACTTAGTCCTGTTAGACACGACACCTACAGGGGCTACAGAGGCAACTGAGACATCTGGAGGAGAACACTGCTGAAAACGACTCGTTAATTAACATAGAGAAGACAAAGATCGTCAAACTCCAGAAACAAAGGTCGAAATAGGAGACGCTCGCTTGGAAGCTGGGCCAGAAATCACTGGACTGTGTAGCTTCCTTTAAATATCTAGGTACCCAGATCTGCACAAAGCGGACGGATAAGAAAAACATCCGCTCATTGAAAGCAAGAATAACTGCCCTGGCAAACCAAGCGCTTATCTTGATGACGGCCATCGCTGGTAAGCTGTGGACCAGATTAGAGGGGCAAAACTGGAAGCAAGTACTCAGACTACCAAGGTCTACCCGGATCCAAATCATAAGAAGAGAGTTGGGGCTGATGTCATTGAAAGCATCCGTCGAAAGGAAAGCACTGTCTTTTTTTTTTGCTAAATACTAAAGAATCGACTCAGCCCTGATTTTTTCCATCACTAATACTGAGCTGACAAGAGGAACCAATGTAGCGCAGGCAGGCTGGGTTGGTGCATGTTAAAGCCTCTTAGAAGATCTAGGCGTATCATGCGATGAGCTTTTGACGAATCCCGACAAGGTGAAGAAGAAGCTCTGGTAATGAGACGGGATCTCTACATGTGAAAGTAGGTTTAGTGCTGGGCCGCTGCCCGGCTCGTGAGATGCCACTGCTGAAGAGCAGTAGCCTGCATCAAAGGAGGAGTCAGTGCCCCGGCCCACGGCCCTTCTTCTCCGACATCCTCCCCCCATAAAATGCCACCATGCCCGCCACCGGTCGTGCCTCGTTGTTGCCATTTTTTTGTAATGAAGAAGAAGTTAAGATCTGAGTCAGCTGTTCGTCCCCAAAAAAATGGCAACCACAAATGCTGGTGGTAATTGCATTGCTGCTGGCGGTATTGCACGGCAAAGCAGTAATTTTAGAAGAATTGTAATTTACCGTTGGACTTTTTTTTCTTCTAATGGGCACCAAGAGCTGATAAGGTAAAAAACTTTTGAAATCATGCCCTAAACTCGCTGAAGGTATCACTGCATTTCTGCACACACTGTACAAATACCTGCAGATATCAGCCTGCAACATTTATGCAGAACGCTGTACTAACTTTCACACATCCACATGCAAGCACCTCAGCACATGTCTGAACAGAGCAATGCGGAAATAGTCAAGACCATCTCACAGAAGATCGCCCGATGCAATGTGCCTGATTCCATATCTTCCTTTTCCGTATGCATTCATACATATGTGGATGGTAGGGGGAGTTATTTATATCCCGACTAGACAGCAGACTTGGCTGCTCATGGATTTTCCAATTAAAACCATGTAAGCCACTGTAATTAATTGTCACTTTGAATACTATATATGTGTAAATACATTGTAACTTGTTTATTTGGCCTTTATTTTTCCAGGACATTTGCATTTCGCATGCACAATTAGCAGCGACTTCTAATATGTGTGTACTTTCACAATACGGTGCTTCACGGTGACGCTTTCAGCGAACAGCGGCTTCAAACATGTGGCAAACAGGCTTACTTATGTACCTGAGGTATTACCCAAATTGTTCGAACACAATTGTTCCTAATTTCAATGGTCCGAATCGAATTGTCCTTTTCACAATTGACCGAATATATATATATATATATATATACTGAGTTTAGTGATATATATATATATATAGGGTTTTGGTGGGGGGTCTGCTTTGGGTGGGGTGGTTGCGGGGGGGGGGGGGGTTTCCCCCGCACATATGTAACCATTGACCTTCACAATTCGATCAATTGTGAAAAGGTCAATTGTCATTCGAGCAATTGTGACTCGACCAATTCGTATACAACCGTACCTGAGAGTAGGGATGTTACAAGCAGCGGTAATGTTGCAGCTGTTCTATGTTCCCATCCGTGCAGTCTTAAAACACATGCAATATAGGCGACCGTGCCAGGCCACCATGAGAAGCCAGTCCAACAGTGGCTTTAAAAAGGGCTGCAGTCGAGAACCGCCTTCCGTGGGTTCATGGCCCTAGCGGCCGCAAAGGTGAGCATACCAAGGCAAGGCCTGCAGCTGCTCCTGGCCTGCTATAAACACCCTGGAGCGCTATAGCAGGCCAGCTGAGCTGCTGCAGAGCTGCTGCAGAGCCAGGCCTTCACTGTGCGGCCTCGGCTGCCTCAGTGTTGCCGGCTTTTTTTTGCTGTTGAAGAACTGTCTAGTTGGCAGCAGAACACTGCTAGGGGCAGGGGCAGTCAGATCTCCCCAAACAAAAGTGCCGGTGTCGATAAATGTGTGCCGGTGTTCGCCCCTAATCCCCCCAAAAAACAAATACAAAAACGAGGCCGAAAATACCCAATTGTTTTGGACGAATTCTTCAATTTATTTGCACCTTTTAAGCAATAAATACATGGGGGTTGGGTTAGGGTATAATAAAGGTGGGGGGTGTTGGGGTGGGGGACCCTCCTGCATTAAAACACGAAACTAAGTGCAAAAAGACGAAAAGCTGTTTTCGAAATTCGACCAAAATAACTTTGTTGTTTTGGTCCTCAGTATTTATTTCGGCATTTCCACCTAGAACCTCCCCTGCGTGCTTGCGCAGAGGTTCTCCACAAGGATAGCTTTTCAATTCAGCCAAGGGGAATGTATCTGTCATTATTGTTATCATTATATTTGTGTTCATTGTGTTCCTGTGCTGCCTGTAACTTTTGCTTCTTCATGCTACCGACCCCCTTCACTGGAAGGCTGTTCCTCGTGCAATAAAGCAGTCAATTCCACGGCCCTGTGGATAACTAGATATCTGCAGCCAGCTAAGGGGCCGCCCATTTCCCCCTGACTCTCTCCTCATCTAACCACCATCCTGTCTTACCTGCACACAATACACACGTGCATATGTACACTGCACAAATGCAGATACTGCATGTGGCTTACATGTATACAACACTATTTTGTATATTCTCCCTGCTACAAAATGTCTCCTCTCCATGCACTACGGCAATACCTCTCCACCCCACTGTCTCACTCTCAGCCACACAATCATCATATCTTGGCATCCTGCATAAGGATTGCATCTGCTATCTCGAATGTTCTTTGTAATGTACTTCCTGCTAAAATATCTGCCAAAATACAAATAGATGTATAAATGAATGAATACACCTGGGCGGGGGTAGGGGAGAAGGGGAAGGACCATGAAAAGAAGGGAAGAGAGATGCAATGCATATGTATCTATGTGCAGGAGCGTGTTTGTGTGTGTACACACATGTGCATGTGTGTCCTGGAAGTATTCAAATACTCCGATAAGCTGTAAATACAAATTACTATCCCTTGTCCTTTTCATTAAAGTGCGCACAACCATTAGCTCATGGTGATCTTGGAACAGGGGCCTGCAATCTTTGGCAGTCCAGATGTTTTGGGCTACAACACCCATCAGCACAAGCCAGCATAGTTATTGGTTAGGGGCCATGGGAGTTGTAGTCCAAAACATCTGAAGTACTACACAAAATATACAAGTTAAGCTAGGGAGGCTGCAGCACATCTAGATTGTAAGCCTCCACATGCTTCCATCAATTCAAAAGAGTGGCATCTCTCAAAAATAGTTACTGGACCTGAGTGAAGATAAACACCTAAACGTTGGCGTTTTAGATTTCGCCAGGGATGTCATTTGGGAGACGCCAGGGGTCGCACATGTGACCCCTGTGGTGTCCCTTGATACCCCTGTGGTCTACCTTGCTACCCCTTAGAAAAACAACATTTAAAAAACGAAGTTCCTGGGCTGGGGCCAGCACAATGTGGCTCTTTTTTCTGGAGTGGTTGGCTTTCTTGCTCAGGCCTCTTAAAAAAAACAGGGGGTTCCACAAGTGTAACACTATGAGCAGTGACCCTACATAAGAAAGAATAGGAATAACAAATCATGTGTCTTTCTGGAATTCTACACAATAATTGCTGGACTCATTAAAGGTTTATTTCAGGCACACTTCAGGGGGTGAGTCACTGATTTAGTCTGTTCTTAAACACCACAAATTCACAATGCAGACAAAAATTTCCAAAATGCATTTAAAGTAGAATAAGCATCAATTTCGGACTATCTATTTTGCTTTTCACAAGTTGTAGTTGTAGCATGTTTAGTTCTGCCGTTGTCTCTGTTACGATCATCACAAGACATTCCATCTCAGTGTCACTTGACCGAATCCTTGTGCCTAAAAGCTTGAGTGTAGAAGTGTAGAAATGTTTGACCATAGCACATACAGTTGCCCTTGATTTCATTGTGCCACAATTAATGCTTTGTTGTAATGTGTCTGTCTTTCCTATATCCATGGCTTGCTGTTCAGGATGTTTGTATGTATGAGGTAACGAGTGCCCAGAGTACAGAATGCCATGTGAGTGCGCTGCTTTCCCTGCGCTGCTGTAAGTTCTTGAATACACAGTTATGAACCTTCCCAATGGTATGAATTTTGCCAACCTCTGGAACCTCAAAAGTAGATCCACGCAGGCTTGACATGTGGCCAACATTGCACCAGACCTGCAGATAAACTGGCCTGCTGCTGTTAAATCTCAGTTACCAGTTTAATGGTATCCTCTAAAGAGTGTAACTTGCTTTCTGACTTTGAGAACATTCAGCCATGTAATTGCTCATTTTACTATACCGGTAAAATAGCTATATCCGGTAAAATAGGTCAGTGGGTTGAATGCTTGCTGCTGCGATGTGTGTGTGTGATCTGCAGGTTCGAATCACAGCAAGACCAACTCAGCCTTTCATCCTGCTGAGGTTGATAAATGAGTACCAACACATTGGTAATATTTTATGTATATTCGTTCGATATAAAGCGCTTAACTGTAAGTGCTATATAATAACACATCATTATCATTTGACCTTGGACGTCTGCTTGCATTCACAGTAATTTGGTAATATGGGCCTATACACACTGATATTAGCGCTACATATGGTGATCAATTTTTGTATGAAATTTATATCACATTACAGTGATATCATAACCATATTTTTCGTGATGTACTTAGGAACAATGCTATGTGATGCCACTTCCTGTTTTGTCAATGGGTGAAATGACATGTTCCATCGCTTCCTGTGATGTCACTTTTGGGTGGTGTTAAATGAGATCACGTCCTGTGATGTCATCAGAGGTCAAGGGTCATGTGATGTCACTTCCGCTACCCATGGCATTTTGGTGAAATGACATCCCTGGATTTCACACCCGTACAATACCCCTATTGGCAGTTACACAACTGGAATGTGGTGTTAAAAATGGTTACAAGCACGATATCCAGTCATGAGTGGATCTTTAGAGCAAAGTGTTAATGGGGCCTCTCGGTGCCGGGCCAGAACTGCTCAGGGTGTGACATCAGCGGCTGCCAGGTCTGCTTGAGAAGGTGGGTGGATTTTCCTAGCCCCTGTCGGCGGATCCTAGTAACAGAAGGAGATACGAGTGCGTTGGAGAGGAGTGAACATGGGCAAAACAGAAGGAAGTGTCTGTGTAATGGTTCTGTACTGAGAGGTAAGGGCACATGGTCAGTCCATGACAGAGGGCCCACATATTCTACTGTTCCTGGGCCCCCTTCCTGCAAGAGCGGGGGGAGGTGTCCCCTAACCAATGCTGCCGGAAAAGCCTTTTATTGACCTAAACTGCACCAGAGAGCCACCCAAGAGAGAGGTGCACCAGAGCAGTTCTCTCTGAGCCTCTGTAGGATGTAGGCCTCCAGTTGTGCGAAGTCATGTGAAATTAAATGTTAGTTCCCTTGTCTGTATTTTCCCAAAGGCCAGTCCACCCATGTTGTTCTCCCGAGAACCACATGCAGATCGTGAACTGCCTTTTTTCTGGGGCTTGTCTCTCGGAATGGTCCAAATACAGTTTTACCTCTTTTTCCCAACTGCAGCCTGCCCTAACTCTTGTAGTCACCCACATGCAGACGAGCTTGCCATATGAACAATCCCAGTCTCTATAAACCTCCCATTGAGGTCTGCAAAGGGCTGGTATTTCCTCTGGCCAAATAAAGATGTGTCTCAACTCCAGATATGAAGTCCTATGTCCAGAAAACGTGTCGCTATGTTTGAAAAATTTAAGATTATTCTCCAGATCTACATCCACCACATATGTTGCGTAACACTGCAACCTGAGCACCAGATGGAGTCATAAATTAATCATTATTAAACATGCAAGCATGTGAAATTAATGTTAGTGGACTCCTTGTTTATTGGTGGTCGGTTTCTTTACCTATATAGTAGTGGAAGAGTTCTCACACTTATGTCTCTATCTTTAAGGATCTCTGTGCAGTCTGTGCACCAGCTGTGAACACTGCTGTGCATTCAAGAGCATGTAGAAAGATCAGCACTGGGTTGATGACTCTGGAGCAATAAGGCAGGCGGAGGATGCTCTGGAGAGCCTCTACCCCCATAATCTCTCTCCTGTTGTACCTCACAGGTAGCTCCATAAGCTTTATAGACCTAGCCCCATGGCTGAACCGGGAGTTATGGGTCATGAAGACTGTGTTATGGGTACGAGTGCATCGAGGGGGTTTAACAAGGTTTATGTCATGTTATGTTAGAGGTTCTTGTACCGCTCACTGTTGCCACCTGTGTGGTTTCTTGGTGCTCTGGCGGATGTGCAAAGCAAGGGAGTCGGGTTCGGATAGGTGAGTAGGAACGAGCGGGAGAAAAGAGCAAGAGGACTGTGATGTGCTGTTGGCAGCTTCAGTTCGGGTTACACCATTCGCTGAGCGTAGGGTGTTTTTCAGTTGGTAGCCGCCATGTGCTGTTAAGCGAGGCTACGTGTGGTTTGTTTCATTGTTGTGGTGTAGTGAAGTGCGTGCAGTTTGTTGTGCTGTAGAGGTATGGTTGTGTTTAGTTTGGAGTTTGAGAGGTGGATGCAGAAGGATGAGTTTTTTAGTAGGGTTGGTTAGTGCCAGTACCCTATCCTACTCTCTCCGTTTTGACTGCCTGCGGCACATATCCCTTACCCTGTCATATGTTTAGGTGTGCTACAATTACCACTCCTGTGGTGTGTGCAGAGGGATGGATCCTCAGCCAGTCTATTCAGTGGCAGCACCCTCTCCACCCCCAGTGTTCAGATCAATTGCCTCCCACGTCCCTTCCCACATAGCACAACCCGGTGTGCACAACCACCATCCCCACACTGCCCTGTGCTCCCTGTGCCCCTCTGCTCCATGTGCCCTGTGGTCCATCAGTTCCCAGTCCGGAACACCTCTCTCTCTCCCCTTTTTACTCTATCTCATGTCCAATTTAGTCAGACCCATCTCTCCCCCTGTTTCCGGTTTGACCCTCTGGGGGGTTGGGTACATGTGGGTCTCCCTCTCATTCAGATGCCTCACTACTTCACTGTACTTTACTCTGGTCCGGTCTACTCCACAGTCCTTTTCAGTTGTGCATTCATTTCATGGGGCATGGGTGTTGTTAATTTTTTTTTATCCCGCTCTGAGTTGAAGAGCCAGGTATTTAGATGATTTTCAGAATTTTAGAGGGTCCTTCGTGGTTCATATTTCTCTGCGGAGGAAGTTCCAAGATTCTACAGCTAGGCGAGAGCACCCTTATACACCGAGCTTTTTCCTTGTGTATGGTTTAGGATTTAGGCCAATGTCGTCACTGGATCTGAGTGTTGTAGTTGGCTGGTAGATGGTGATTTTCTTTTGTATGAATTCCGCTCCTAGGCTGTGCTGTGGATTGCTCTGTGTGCTATGCACATTGTTTTGAAGGTGATTCGTTTTTTGACTGGGAGCCAATGAAGCATCTTTAGCTTTGGAGTGTTGTGGTCCCTTCTTGAGAGCTTGAGGAGAAGTCTGGCAACTGCCTTCTGTATAAATTGCAGTTTCTTCAGTAAATAATCTGGCATTCCGAGCTATAAGCTGTTGGCAAGACTATTCTGGACATGATGAGGGAGATGATGGGCACGGTTTTGTGTGTGAAGGAGAGGAATGATAGAATATTTTTGATCATGTCTAGAAGCATTTCTTGATTATCGTGTTTACTTGCGGTTCTCAGGTTAGCTCGTTGTCCATTAAGATTCCAAGGTTTTTGACAACTTTATATGATGTGGGTGCTGTTCCCAGTTCTGTGGGCCATGGGATGTACTTGTTGCTTCCTTGGATGTTGGATGTAATAATGATTTCAGTCTTGCCAGGTTAATTTTGAGGTTGTTAATGTTTATCCATTGGTAGAGTTCTTTGAGACAGTCTATTAGCGTTGTATTCTCTTGTTCATCACTGATATTGTAGGTGATTTGGGTGTCATCTATGTAGTTGTAGCAAGTGAAGCCGTGTCTTTTGATGAGGTTGGTTAGTGGCCTCATATAGATGTTGAAGAGGAGCGGGGATAGCAAGGATCCTTGTGCAACTCCACAGGTGGTGTCCCGCGGTGTGGATTTGAATGGTTTTATCCATACGGTTTCTGTTCTTTCAGACAAAAATGATTTCATCTATAGGAGCGCCTTCGTCTGATCCCTATTTCTTCCCGTCTATCGATGAGGAGGATATGGCTGACTGTGTCAAATGCTGCAGAGAGGTCGGGTAGTGTCAGTGCTGATTTTGTGTTGGAGTTTGCGTTGGTCTTTAGGTCATCCCATATAGAGAGAAGTGCTGTCTGCGTCCCTCTAATGGGTCTGAAGCCAACTTCCACCTGGTCCAATGGTTGGTGATTGTCTACGTGTTCTAGTGTTTGTTCCTAAACATAGGTCTCTAATAGTTTTGCTGGATAGGGAAAGTTTGAGATCAGTCTGTAGTTTGAGAGGTCTTCCACATTTTGAGAGGTCTTCCGTCGTTTTGTCGTTCGCCGCTGATCCACTGCCTCAATATTTGTATTGCCGTGGTTTCCAGCGAAAAGGCAATCGGAAAATGGCAGCTGCAATTTTTGTATACACGTTGCTAAGCAATGTTTGAAGCCGAGCCCTGTGCCGTGATAGGCTGCTCTGAATACTTTACCCGGCTCCCAGCACCGGGTAGCAAGAGCCGGCCCTTCTCCCTAAGGCCCTCGACACAAGGCTAGTTCCTGTCTACGCCTGTGGCACCCAGATCTTCTGCAACCTTTGGGAGGGCAGGAGCCCATCCCTCACTCCACGTGTCGGCATCTGGAGAAGCATGACCCTCTCCTTTATCCCCTGCACCTCTGGGTGAGCATACTATACCCCCAGCCCAGTGCATCATCAAATACTGCTGATGCGCCCCATTTCCAGCAAGGAGAAATACCTGCATCGTTTTGTCGCTCGCCGCTGCTCCGCTGCCTCAATATTTGTATTGCCGTGGCTTTCATGAAAAAGGCAATCGGAAAATGGCCGCTGCAACCTTTGTTTACACGTTCCTAAGCAACGTTTGAAGCCGAGCCTTGCACCGTGATAGGCTGCTCTGAATTCTGTACCCGACTCCCCACACCGGATGGCGAGAGCCGGCCCTTCTCCCTAAGGCCCACGACACA
The DNA here is from genome assembly GCF_040938575.1 of Ambystoma mexicanum. NCBI lineage: Eukaryota > Metazoa > Chordata > Amphibia > Caudata > Ambystomatidae > Ambystoma > Ambystoma mexicanum. The sequence continues at coordinate 1,051,417,199 of NC_090927.1, read as the reverse complement.
AGGCTAGTTCCTGTCTATGCCTGTCCAGGCCATAACGGAGCCGAGTGGCCAGCCGCATTGTACGCAACACCAATGATGCCGGCATTCCATAGTAGAGGAAGCCAACCGTTGCACATCTAACCTCTCAGGTACGAACATCTTATGATCAACACTGTTACAATCATTGCACCTTAGCATGTCATATCTGCCTATGGGCACTACGAACAAACCAACACCCAGCACCTATAGCTGAACCGCTATCTCCATATGTGTTCTAAGTGTTTTTTGCCCACCTGCACTCTATCGCGCTGCCTCATACTGCACATGCGAGCTGTATGTATGCTCTGTGCAGCTATTATTGCGCATTTAGGCCTCCAATGCCCCAGTATTCAAAGCAAATGTATCTGTGCTATCTGCATGAAATTCTAGCACAGTACCTGGCCCATGTTAGTTCAAGTAGCCAACTCCTACCAACCGCATTCTGCTAGACATGCCCTGTATTGTGTGACTTGCACTCTGCTTGACATGCCCTCTATTGCATGACTTGTACCCTGCCATACATGCCTGCAACTCATTGCAACCTCTAGCATTGCTCTTTAGCCCATGTTGATCCAAAGCTCCCAGCTCTTTGAACTAGCAGTCACCATCAGTCACTATGCAGTCACTACTTTATTACGTCCTTAGCACTAGAAGCTTGCTCCTACGTCTGACCCTAGCACTAATCATATCATGTGTAGCCACGCGTATGCTACTCCCATTTACAGCCTTCATCCAAATCTACCTCAGGTCCACACTCATGTCCACCATCAGTAGTAACTACCCACTGACACCCGTCATGGACAGTTATTCCAATCCCATGTCACCATGTGTCAGCATATCCATGTTGTTTGAGCCTACCCCCATCAAACCACATACCACCTTCTGGTTTCCTACCACCTTGCCTTTAAGCAGCACCCAAAGCCATACTATTCACACCTCTGAGCCCACATTTCGGGGTTCATACACCCCCTTTAGGATTACCACAACACTGTCTACAAACATCAACTAAACTCTTGCTAACGTCACCAAGGCCGACAGACAACCCCACTCCCTCCTTACCTAGCCCAAGGCACAATCAATCAACTATTAAACCCAGAACCAACATTCCACATCCAATAAAAAACAGAAATCTCACACTAAGCTCTAGATTCCCATCTAGACACTCCCGTCCCAACCTCAGACACACCACCAATATAGTCAACGCCTCAAAAAAGCCAGTAAACAACGCTCCTTCACCTAAACGTAGCATCACACAATACAAATGAAAATTTGACAACAACCCCTCCTCGTTCAAAGGGGTTCTCATTAATGTCAGATCACTGCCAGCCCATGCCCTTGACATTGCTGACTATATAACTACACATGACCTCGACTTCCTAGCTATCACAGAGACCTGGCTCCATCCTGCGTCAGGTCCTTCACTCTCTCTCGCTATCCCGGATAAATATTCCATTATGCGTCATGACAGAGAATCCAATCTAACCAAAGGTGGTGATATCGCCTTCATTTCAAAAACATCAGACCTAAGGATTGTTGCCAAACACACTATGCCCTCAGCAGAACTATTATCCGTTTAAGTTACCTACATCACTGTCCCGCATAATCACCATCCATCTCATTTACAGACCCCCCGGCCCCACATCCACCTTCGAAAATGATATCTCTCTCCTCCTATCATCCAACATTAAGACAAGTTCACAAGTTATCCTAATGGGCGATCTGAACCTAGGCTTTCAGGACCCCAAAGACTCCAAGGCACAGTCCCTCGCTAATACAATCACTGAACTAGGATTCCCACACCGTATAACTGAACCAACACATAACAAAGGCAGAACCCTAGATTGGCTTGCTGATTTTAGCTGCAACATAAGTATTGTGTCCAATGATCCATGTGCATGGTCTGACCATCACATGGTCTCTTATCATGAAGGAAGGTAACCAGACCAACAAACAGAACATTGCCCCACCCATGAGTACGAGAAACAAATGCACTATAACTGCAGAGAAACTACTGCTGCTACTTCAGCCTATTATTAATCCCTCAACGACACTCAACGATCCAACTGCCATAGTTGACATGTATATTTTCACATTACTCAATGCCGTTAACACGCTAGCACCATTAAAATAGCGCAAATCCAAACCGTGTGTGCATCTAAACCCATGGTTTATCCCGCATCTCATATCCCTATGCAAACTTAAAAGAAGTGCAGAAGTCCTTTGGAAAAGTTTACCTTCAACCGCCAACAAGGATAAGTTCTCACTAGCATCCCTCAATTATAAAGAAGCAATTATCTAGGCCAAAAAAGAGAATTATAACTACTGCATCATCAAAGCCAAATCTAGCACCAAGGAACTTTTCAATATTCTCAGAGAGTTAGAATCCCATGCCCCACCACCAGACATCTGCGCCAAACATATTTCTTGGTGCACTTATTTTCAGAAAGCATTACAAGACGAAATCTCAATGCTTCAAAGTAAAATAGAAACCAAAAAACTCAACATCATTACTGCAACCTCCACACTTACTCCCCCGACACCAGACTCAAATTCACACAATTCAACTTCTCCCCCCTCTATACTAAAGAGGTTGAGGACATCATCACGAAACTAAAATACTCTGATTGCCAGGGAGATAGTCTTCCTATGCCCATCATTAAAGAGGCAGCCAATGAATGTGCCCCTTTATCACAGCCCTTATCAATGCATCATTTAAATCTAGCATTGTAACCAACAACTTAAAGGATGCCCGGTTACTCCGGCTACTGAAAAAGCCTACTTTTGAGCCAAATAATCCATCCAATTATTGACCCATCACCACTATACCGTTCCTACTGAAAATATTGGATCGAGCAGCTTATCTGCAGATTAAACATCACCTATAAACTAACAACTTTATTGATCTGAGACAATCAGGGTTCAGACCCAGACATGGGACTGAAACTGCTCTAATTGACCCTAAGGCCCAAATTCAAGCCCTTAAGACAAAGGCAAACTTGCCCTTCTCCTCCTACTAGATCTGTCGGCGTTCAACCTAGTAAACCACAAAGTCCTATGTAACCATCTAACGTCGGCAGCAAATTTCTCTGAGACAGCTAACGCTTGGATCCAGTTGTTCCTAAACAACAGATCTATGAGGGTCTTTGCACCATCAGCCGCCGCAGAACTGACACCTGTCACCTGTGGAGTCCCCCCAAGATTCCTGCGTGTCCCCACCACTATATAATGTGTTTACAAAGCCTCTATTTGATGACCTTGACTATTTGGGTGTCACCTACACCAATTATGCCAATGATGCCCAAACACTCATCCCCATCACTGGAGACTATGCTACAGACAGCAAAACACTCATCATACAAGCCTTGATGGCCAAGCATGGACTCTGTCTTAACAATAAGACAGAGTTGTTTCTCCTAGGATCACTAGCATACCTCAACAAACTAGATGAACAATTTATTTTCCTCCTTTAACATTGATGGGAACACAATCAAAATATCTAAGGATGTCAAACCCCTAGGCGTTTACATCGATTCTGCTCTTACGTTAACACGACAAACAAATGAATTGCCTCCTCTTCAGTCTATACCTGTAAATTAATTACGGCCTGCAGACCATTCATCATCACTGCAAATTGCATCACAATAGCCAGAGCCTTAGTCCTGTCAAAACTTGACTATTGTAATCTGCTATACCTAGGAACCATCCAACGGCCCCTAAATATCATGCAAGTCATACAAAACAACACCATCCGTTCTGCAACGAACATCCCGAGATCACAACACATCTCGGAAATCAGAGGCAATGTGAACTGGCTATCCATTAAGCAAAGAATGGCACTCAAAACTCTATCACTCACACACAAGTGCCTAGCCAACAGGGCACCTAAGTATCTGTCAAACAGCCTCTCCAGCAACATACCTGCCCGACCTACTAGAACTGCCCAAACTCATTGCCTCAAGATCCCCAGGTTCCACCCACAAAGGGCTGGAGGGATTAGCTTCCTGGTAATAGCAGCCAAAAGCTGGAATGCTCTCCCTTGAACGCTAAGATCTGAACGCTCCGAACACGTGCTCAGGAAGAATGTAAAGCTATGGTTTCATGAGCAAGGACGAAGCAGTTCCTTGTGACAATGCCCACTATTAAACTGTTTCGCACTGTCCCTTTATATCTTATTTGTAAATATGTAACTATGTAAGATAAGCATCGCTCTGGATGCACCAATGTACCCATACTATTCCTCTGTATGTAACTACACTGGACGTTTGTAATCCTGTAACATGTATGCAATTCTGCAAAATGTAAAGGTTAACATATGTAACTTTGTAACATGTAAAATAAGCGCCGATGCCTCAGGGCTTGGTGCGCTCTACAAATTAACAAACAAACCTGTTGTGTCCTTGAGGAGGCGGAGTGGTTTGATGTACACAGATTTGAATGCTCACGGTACTCTCCCCTTTGAGAATGATAGGTTGAAGAGGTTTAGGTAGCACTTTGCTGGTCTCAATGTGCCTGGAGTGGTTGCTATGAACTGGCTAGTTCCCAGCAACCAGATACAGTGTAATGAGGAGGGAGGGGCTTAGATTCCAACCGGGCTGCTGCTGTGTGCGGCCCGGCAGGCTAAGGGCTTGGTAGTCAGGTGGTGATGTGGAGAAGCCGGGCTGCATATGTCAGGTGCAGCCCAGTGAGGGTTTGCCCCCCACCTTGCTAAGTTAAGGAGGTGGGGTCGTTTAGAGGAGATTCACTGTGCTCAGGTAGCATCTGTCAGGTGCAATCCAGGGAGACTTAATTGTGCGGGCAGGAGGTGGGGCTCTCAGCGCGACATTCCCATGATGACAGGGTGTGGAGCACTGCTGGTGGTGGGGATGTCAGCGCAGCACTCCCTCTCATCATGGCAGCACCTCGCTGACAGACCCAATGGCAGCGGTGACTGGGGGAGTCACGCGGCTCACCCTCTCATTGGCCACTTTCCGGGCATTTCATTGTATTTGCGTGCCATAGCGGCTCGTATGGTGTGGAAATTGGCCAATGCAGGGACTGTGACATCACTCCCCCGGGTAACAATAGACCTTAAATAACCCTACATTTTACGTGAATTTCCTGACTTTTAAGCTTTCAGCTTTCATGAAATTGGGCTAAATTGTATTTAAATAAAGCATTTTAAATCTTCTTAAATCTAGTAAATCTGGTCAGACTCATGGCTCAGCATGCTGTGACCAATAAATAGGCGCCATCTTACTATTTGCTCTCTGCCAAGCAACTTGCAAGAGAGAAGTGCTCCGTCAAAGCTGTCTCCTGAGCTTTAACGAAGAAAAAACTGCTTTAAAAACACATTTCTTTTTATGGTCATACAAGCATTTGAGCAGACCACTTCAAATAATTGGAATCCATACCCACAGGACCTGGGTAATGCCTTTCTTTGAATGGAACATTGCCCAGAAAAGGTTTCTCGATCTGCTGTTTTGATTTCTTTGTCTACAAGAATACTGTTTTCACAAAATTTGTTTACCACAACCTAAGAGATGCTAAAGACTTACAGCCTATTCCTGAGATGTTGAAATGAAACTCTCCTGCTCACAGCAGAAAGCCTCTTGGCGAAAGCAGTGTATAAACAAAGCCTTTAATAACAGTGTCGACGGGATAACACTGACAAACCGAGGGCTTCTGCAGGATCTGAGGACTGTATGCACTGGAAGCCATTTTCATTTTCATGACATGGCGGAGGGACAGAACGTAATAGACTAAGCAATGGACCCTCTCCAAAGGCGTCTCCCTAAGCATTGTCAGGACACTGGTCATCATTAGTGCGGACCAAATTACGCACTAGGGCACGAGCTGCTATCTCCAGATGTGTTGGACTACAACTCCCATGAACCCTCACCATTGACTATGCTGGCTAGCACTGATTGTGGTTGTAGTGCAAAACATCTGGAGAGCAAGAGGTTGCAGACACCTGCTAGGGGGCAGAGAATGGGCAAATGTAGATGGTGAAGTTCCAATAGATAGATGGGCATGCAGTGGAGTGCCAGTGACGACGCCAAGTCATGAACATTATACTTTCCAAGCTGGTAGTGCCAGTGGCACTTTAATGGCAACCTGTCAGGAAGTCAAAGTGCAAATAATCTCCAGGGAGATTCCTTATATCTACATTTGGATCACACACCTCTGCTGTGTACAGGCTGAAAACCTGAGTTTTTCTAACCAGCGAGTTGAAAAACAGTCCTAGCAGCCAGCAGGATGGTGCTGAGAAAACGGCTACATTATAGCGCCAAAATGCCAATGCAACAAAACTAACGAGTACATGCCTGGAAACCTCCCTCACACGCTCAGAACATGCCACATCTGACCTGTATGTATGCATGTGCTGGCTTATATTTAGTGCAAGCCTAGCTGGTAAGCAACAGAGCGCAGTGCATCAAGAGTATACAATAATAGAAGACAGACTATTCATGGTTACACTTGGAATGTCTTGAAGAGAGGAGATACAGAGCGTTACACACACATGGGAGACTGACAGCGGAGGGAAAGCTTGGCCCAGCCTTGATTCATTTAGATGAACAGCTTTGATCCGCTGAAGCTGTGAGTTTTGCATGATCTGAGGTCCTATGTGCACTCTTGAGACCCCGGGTTGGAATCAGTGGTCTCCTCTCATGACCTCTGCTTCTGCTGGTAGATAATTGCATTCCAAGGACCCAGACTATGGAACATCCCCCTTAAGGTCACCTCAACCAATGATTATGGTCACCCCTTTAGTGAAGATAGCAGCTGGAGACAATTCAGTTCACATCATCAACACTCACTGAGGTGCGCTCAGTTATTCTTTCAATTCCAGAAAGCGAGCGTGTCGTTTGGTCTGTGTTACACAGACACCCTCTTCCTAGCATGAGGAGTTGACAGAGTTAATACACTTGACATATACTTTCTACAAGTACACACTACAAACTCAGTTGTCACTCTGAAATCAGGTGTTATCATAACACAGCTCTATGGTGCTCATTTTAATCAGCCTCAGAAGAAAGAAAGGAAGGGTCAGGAATTGCGAGATTCGAAGTTCGGGGTCTGTTGGTGCTTGCAGAGTTATTCCGACCCCGCTGCACTTTCCCATCAGCATAACATGGATTCTTTGATAGAGAAATTGGATAATGAAAAGACTTACAGAGGAGCCTTATCTGTTCCTTTTGGGCAGTGTTCTCTGCCTTTGCCACAATGCTTGTGCAGCATGGGCCTTTAGCACACGTGCGTGACTTAGCTGCTTCTTTTATCAATGAAGGTCCCAGCCTGCGCCAATTCCTTACTTTGAAGAGGGACTATGGCCATTCAGCCACACCCACATCTGCCTGTTATGTTGAGGGTTTGACCCACTTCGGCACCCATCGGCCTTCTTCACACCCCTCCACTCGTTTCACCGGTGGTTTCACAGGCTGTGCCTGTGCTTCCTTTCCCTCTCTCCGCCACCGCCATTCCCTTCTCTTGCCTCCTCCCTTTTCCTTCCCAACCTCCTCCCCAGTGGTCGGTGTGTACGAAAGGAAGTAGTGGAACTATGTTCCCCGCTGACCTGACCCACTTCCCACAAACCTTGTCGCCAGGGTCCCCTCCCCAAAACAATATAACCCCCAAACAAACTTGCCTGCTGTTTAAGGGAACTTTCAGTGCAGTGCACTGGAGTGCATGTGTCAACTGCTTCCTACACTTTTATTTTAAAACAAAACTATTCCGGAACGTGTTCTTTTTAAAATAACAGTATAGGAACAGTCTAAGTTAATTTTAAAAAAGCAGAGGAGCACCGCTCCCGCCCACTTCGACCACTGACAGGAGCGCACATAACCCATGGGCTTCTAGGCGCTAGTTACGACAGAATAACATGTATGCAAGGTGCACGTTGCAGCATAAAACATATATATGCAAGGTGGTGGGAGAGTCATAGCCAGGTGATAAATGTTATTAATTGAACAGGTGGTAAAACACCCGAGCTGCGCGGCAGACTGCCCATGGTGTCTGCATTTACTACGCCGCAGCCGCAGGGCATCCTTGAGAAATGGTCTGGGTGCCCTGTAATGCCACACAAACGACCTGACATATATATAAGTGAAAATGTACGATGCATTTAAAGTGCGGTCGGTCCCATTTCCTGGGCTCCCCGCCCTTTGGCTTGTGTGCGGCCCCAAACCTTTTGTCTTCCTTGCACAGCACTGTCACCAAGTGCGCTTATGTGGGTCAGAAGGAAGAAATAGTGGCAATCCACTGGAGACTGCAGTCATTTCATGCGGCAGGATCTCCTCTCCTGCCCCTCTGCCAGTGCAGCACCCCAGGCGGCCATGTTAGTAAAAGTCTTTGTATGTCTTTATACGACTGGACAATGAAAAGTGCTTTTCGGGGACTTTCTTTCATCTGCCCTGACATTCAGCGTGTCCTTCCAGGTAGCTTTTATAAAGGGCAGAGGGGTGGGGGGGGAGGGGGCAATGGAGGCGCCGCGCCCCCACTGCGAGGCCAGGAGAGGGATTTGCTTTGACCCTCTGCAGGGAAGAGGGGAAGATGGAATATGCCCGGGGAGACTATTCCCCTTGAGGTGGGCTGCCCTCACAGGCTATCAGAGTCCTTCCCTGCCTCAGAGAGGTAGCGCCCTCCAACGCTCATAACACATTTTAAAACGCATTAAGAGCGTTGGCTTATTGTATAATCACATCACAAATAAGGTATCCAGTGACTTCTGTAGCTCACTGGGTGCTCGCACCAACTGCAGAGATTTCTAGCCTACAGGGCACAGTGCTAAATGTCAGTGTGGCTACCTCTGCGTTTTACTGATAAAGGGGCGATTGGGCAGCCTCGCGATTTCGGCGATATACAAATGAAACAGACACGGTACTTGTATTATGGGAGGAAAGGAAGTTAGAAAGTCATAAAGTGTCAAGTGAGCTCCAATAAATAGGCAGGCAGGGCGCTGAAACACTCCGCCCCTACACCAGGTAAAATCTCGAGAGTACCACTCTGAGAACAAACGTCGGCACAATTCCACAAGATTCTTTAGGAAATACTGCCCGAAAGAGTCCAATTTTTAGACTTACATCACACCCCCAATGAGATTTGCGTACATTCATTACGGCTTTAGCACATTTATCGTAAAGAAAACACACAACCTTATTTGCATTGCATACATTTGCATCACTCACAAACGAGTAAAAAAAGCCACCCAAAGTAAAAATATGCTTGGATCGGGAGAGAGGGACGGCACTGAACCGTCCCTCTCTCCCGAACCACTACACTCGCCTCCGTTCCCCCTCATTACCTACCTGGCTAGCAGCCTGCAGGAGGGAAAACAGATATTCTAGGCCTGGCCCTGGCCTGGCGGCGGGCAGGGCCCGCCTTAAGGGCAGCAGTGCCCTGGGCGAGCTGGCGCCCCCCCTCGCCCACCGCGCTCTGCAGGTTAACAGGGGGTGGGGCCAGGATGGGCCACTTTTTTTTTTTAACCTCCTCACTCTGGCGAGGAGGTTAAATAGGTGCCGTTAGCACCCCATTGTCATTGAATGAGCCCGCCGCCGGCAGGTTCATTCAATGACAATGAGGCGCCTTCCACACCTTCTGCCACCACGCCAGCTAGGGGGAGAGCTTGAAAGACTCCCCGGAGCTGGCGTGGTGGGGGGCTAATGGCGCCTTTTCTTGTGAAAAGTGTCCACGGCAGAGGGGCGCATTTAAATGCACCCACCGCCGCTGGCACCTTTTACAGTAAAAGGCCGCATGCTGCGCCTTGTCCCACAACGCCAGCTTGGTGGAGCCCTTGAAAGACTCCCCCGAGCTGGCGTGGCAGGGGCAAAAGGCGCCCTGGTGGGCGTGGTGCCCCGGGCGGTCGTCCGGCTCGCCCCCCCCAAGGCCAGGTCTGGCGGCGGGCTAAATCCAACTCCAACAAGACAGAGGCTGCTGGGTCACTGGCCCACGCTTGCGCATTGTGAGGGCACGTGCAGAAATTAAAGGCACAGCACCTCAATGCACAGGCGTGGGCCTCTGTCTGCAGCCTGCATCAGAAAGTGCAGTGCTGCGACCGTACCTATACTTTCACTTTAAAAAGGAGCGCTCCAGAGCGGTTTCTTTTTAAAATAAAAGTATAGGAATGGTAATGGAAGAAAAAAATCCACTCCTCCTCACTTCGATCACTGCTCCTCCCCTTCCCCAAACAGATTTTGCTGTGAGCCAAAGCCACCATTAGCAGCACAGTAAACACCTCTGCGTCAAAGCCTGCAAGGTTAACACCCACAGGAAAGAGTAAAGGCCGGTAACGTTGTAGAATACTGATGCAGCTGGCATATGCCTGCTGTTGGCTTGCCTGTTTTTATGTCTTCTGCCCTTTGACTCTCTCATCTGAGTACTAGAAGGGGGACCCTTTTTCACAAGTCAACATTTCGACAGGTGGTCACGCCCCCCCTGCTTAAAATCTTAGTCCCTCCACCTTTTGATGTGCTTTGATATAAATGTAATATAAATTCGATATAAAAATTTCAAAAATGCATATTGGATATAAAGTGATTTCTAATTCATATCAGTTTTGATATAAAGTGAATATATATTTTATTTAAAATCTATATAACGATGTGAGCAGCACTCGACGATGTTCAGTTGAGCGCCGAGAGTGAAGTGAGCTCTGAAGACAGGTACTGTGAATCTAGGGTTTTGCAGAGTGACGCATTGATGACGTCACAGAGAGGTTCTGAACTGGGGTCATAGGAAATGGATATACATTTTATATCAAATTGATGAGCCCCCCACATTTTTTTATAGCAATTATGTTGAACCCAATCATGTTTATATGAACTTTATAGGAAGTGTAAAATGATACCAAACAATTTTGATATCTTTCTGATATAAAAATTATATAAAAAATCATATACAAATATTTTTGTTATAAACATTTACATAAAGATCAATATAAAAAATCATATTTTGGATATAAAAATGTATATAAAATATTAGAAATAATTTTTATATAGACAGGTATATGACAAATATTTAAAAATCATATTTGTATATAGACATGTATATTTTTATATAAAATATTAATTTAACATTTTTTATATAAACTTCCCTGAAAATGTTGATATCAAAACATTTTGATAAACATTTTAATATAAAAATGTAAACCAATCTTATATGAACTGGCTTTGATATAGAGTGCAAAGAATGAAAAGTAGTTGAATTTATTAGTAAAGTGTGCTTCCCAGAGCCTACAAAAGTTAAACTATTGTTTAATGGGGCCTACAGCATCTTTTGCGCAGCTTACATGTGTCCTTTCTGCTGCACTGTGACCCACCAAAGAGCTGTGAAGCAACATGCTTGGGGTTTCTTATATCTACGACAAGGCCTGAGGTATCTCAGGAATGTGCTGACACACAGAGCAGCATTCTATCTACATCAGCAGAAAGCACGGGGATCTTTATATTTAGTTCACCAGAATACAGGATGTTTTGTGCCAGCTGTATAAACAAACCACCCATAAAAAATGCACACATACAATGTTTATCAACTAAAACCAAGGGTGGTTAGCAAGGCTATTTTTAACTTATGACTGAAGGATGGCACAGGGAGCATCGGCAGCATGAACTTAATTTTAGGTGTTTCCTGGGGCCAGCGCTACTCGCTAATTCTTGCTGATTATGCAGGAAATAGAATGATATGCTTCTGTTGATAAGAAAAATTGCACTGGACCCGGGGAACATCTACAGGCTGAACTTGATTTTAGATTTTGCTATAAGGATACACGAAGCTAACTATTCACAATCTACAGTACCACTCTATAATTATTGTAAAGTAAGCAGAAATACACTTTTCTGTGCATTGTTGATAATGAAACAAAATTGAGCATTCACCCTTTAAAAAGGCCCATCTGACCACCACGGGTATTGTCAACCCCATTGGCAGAGCGCCGGCCTGATAATCCCTTGCAGTGTCAACTAATTGACTTGAAAGAGTGGACATGCCTGCTGTTTATTCAGAGTTTATTGCAACAACATCAAACATGTGAGTTTGGGGGGTACTTCAGTGCTCTAATGTATTGGTCTGCGTATTTTTATAAACATTTACAATTTGTGGTTTTATTCAAGCAGTGATATGAATTTTGTAGTGTGTTTATTGATAGGCATGCCCTTTCTGAGTCAGGCCATGAGGCATACCATGAGGCAGGCTGGGGGTGAGGAGGCACTCAAGGCACTATCCTGTGTATTTTTAACTAAACTAAACAGCTATGTGCTTTTAATTACGTTTTTAACAATGTACATTTTGCTTAGAATGCTGTGTGGTTTGCTTAGAATGCTGTGTGGTTTTGCATTTCAGCAAGGCTAGTGCATAGATGTTGGTAGCGCCAGATTGTATTTCTGTGTAAGTATGTATGTGTGTTTTGGAGATTTTGTCTACAGCACTTTAGAAGAAGTTGAAAATGTATAAAAGGTTTTGTAAGTGTTTAGTGTTTATATCGCTGCTGCACAATCAATCAGACACTTACACAATCAATCAGATACTCACAAAATCAATCAAACACTTCAATTTTAAAGCTTGGAACATGCCACCCTTATAGCTATTCCAAACATGAAATTAAACATTAAATAAACCCTGACTGCACTTTTGGTGCAGTTATCTTTTTGTGATGCAGCATATTTGCACACACACAATGCCTTGTTTCAGTTTCACAGCACGGATAACGTTGATGAAATATTTCAAATACATGCATTGTGACGTTAGTATTTGAGTTTTCGCCAAAGATCACACATGTTGCGCAAATGCTACAGCCGAGATGTATTGCTACAAAGTACTAGAGTTGAGGACATTTGTAAGGGTGGTGAGTGTCAGGGTGCTACATCTTACTTGAGATGTGTGTGTGTTAAACCCTAATTGCACCGTTGGTGCACTTGTCGTTTTGTGATGCAATGTATTTGGGTGCGCACAATACAATGTTCTAGTTTCACAGCGCCGATAAAATATTTGCAGTGTGTAAAATACACAGCACAGAGGGATCAGTATGTGTCAAAGAACATACATGTTGCGCAAATGTTATAGCCGATATTTACCGGTTCAAAGTACTAGAGTTGATGAAATGTGTAAGGGTTGAAAGTGTCAGGGTGTTATTCTGGTCATGAGATGTTTGGGGATGTGTAAAAGTTGGCTTCTGTGCTAGTTTTGTACTTCCAAGTAAGGTGCTACATTTTATTTTATTCTGCATGCAGAGTAGCACAAAACAAAATGTGTCTATGTTCTGTCTGCAAGTGAAGCACAGAGTATTGCCATGCATACTTAGATGTGAAAACTGCAATGTGTATGTTAAAACACACTTGTGAAGTAGAAGTGTGCCAGGACTTTTAAAATACTGTTTGAACGTATTCAATGTTCTGTACAATCTTGACAATGCGTGCAATGTGAAGGCCCAATTTTGGCATATCAGGCATTGTGGGACTCCATTTTTTGCAAAATCTCACTCCTTTGATGAAGTGGTGTAGCTCAGATTATTTTATATAAATGGATTCAAACTTCAATTTCTTAGGGGCCCTGTAACTGATTGTTACATTGGACTTCATATGTTGAAGCTGAGATTGCAACACGTTGTGCAGTCCAACAGTTGTAATATTACTGGTGAATATTTTAAGGCGCTAATGCTTACTGTGTAAAAGATGCTTTATTCTGAATCTATAATTGTTCTTGTATTTTTAGTGACAACTCATACACCAACAAATGGATGGCACAGCTGGCAGAGTCTCTGGAGGTGGATTGTGGCACCAACAACCGACAGCCGTTGGATCCATGGCGAATCATTAATCTAATGCAATACGTCCCATCTGATATAGAGGCCTGCAAGACCGAAGGATGATGGGGTCAGCCACAGTCTCAGAATGACCTATGGTGGAACTTTAACACAGTGAACGGATGGGGCAATTCAAAGATGGACATTGTTTATTTTTATTTCCTAAATGGAGCTCGGTAATCGGTGTCGCAGGGATGTCTCGGCTTATGGATGCAGGCCCAAGGAACCGCCATGGATTTTTCTTCCTTGTTGTCACAAGGGGTTATATATTTGGGGCAGCAGAGCAACCAGGACTCAATCATGGAACACCATAGGTAGTGGTTTTGAGACCCAACCGGCACTACAGGGTGTGACGGATGCCACAACAGTTTTTAAGTGTGAAGCATAGTCCTGTTGACACTGCAGGGGATCATCAGGCTGGCGCTCTGCCATTGGGGTTGATAATACCCTTGGTGGTCAAGGACCCTTTTAAAGGGTGAAAGCTCAATGTGTTTTAATGATCAACAATGCACAGATTTATGTATTTCTACTTACTTTGCAATAATTATAGAGTGGTACCATAGATTGTGATTAGTTTGCTTCCTGTATCCTTATAGCAACATCTAAAATTAAGTTCAGCCTGAAGATGTTCCCTGGGTCCAGTGCCATTTTTCTTATCAACAGAAGCACAGCATTCTATTTCCTGCATACTCAGGAAGAATTAGCGAGTGGTTCTAGCCCAGGAAACATCTAAAATTAAGTTCAGCATGCAGATGTTTCCTGTGCCGTCCTGTGCGTCCTTCAATCAAAAGTGCTTTGTCTTAAGGGATTTAATAAAATACGAATAAAATACAAAATAGTTAAAAATAGTATTGCTAACTACTGTTGGTTTTAGTTGATAAACATTGTCTGTGTGTATTTTCATGGGTGGTTTGTTTATACAGCTGGCACAAAACATCCTGTATTCCGGCGAGCTAAATATAGAGATCCATGTGCTTTCTGCTGATGTGGATATAATGCTGCTCTGTGTGTCAGCACATTCCTGGGATTCCACAGGCCTTGTCGTAGATATAAAAAGCCCCAACAGTGTTTGCAGCTCTTTGGTGGCCAAAGCACGGCAGAAGGGACACGTGCAAGCCACACACTAGATGATGTAGCCACCTCCACCCCACACAACACACTACACCAACACAAAACACTACCAGACACCAAGGCACTGAATCTTACCGATACAGCTACAATGCACGAGGCCTCTCATACGAACTCCCACATGCAAAACAACACTCACAGATGCCAGTTCCTCCTGGTTCTGAACCTATCCTCTCACCCTGACCCATCTCTTGCAGAGCGACTCAAGTGCCTGGAAACTGCCCTTGGGTGGTAGCGGTACATGGTATAAATCTACATAACCTAACATAACGTTAATACAGGCTCTTGGAAGCACAGTTTACATGTAAAGTAAACTGTTTTTCATTATTACACTCTGTATCAAAGCCAGTTCATATACGATTGGTATACATTTTCCTATTAAAATTGATATCAAAACATTTTTATATCAACATTTTTGGGGAAATTTATATACAAAATGTAAATGAATATGTTATATAAAAATATTATTTGTATATAAATGCCTATATAAAAAAATTCATATTGTTATATACATTTCTATTTCAAAAATATGTTTTTTAATATCATTTTTATATACATTTTTATATCCAAAAAGATGATTTTATATATTGATTTTTATACACATGTGCATAGCAAACAATGTTTTTTATTATTTTGTATATACATGTGTATATCAAAAAGATACCGAAATAGTTTGATATCATTTTTCACTTCCTATAAAGTTTATTAAAAAATTATTGGGTTCAAAATAATTGCTTTACCAAATGTTGGGGGGCTTATCAATTTGATATAAAATGTATATCTGTTTCCTAACACACCGAGCGGAAACCCTCTGTGACATCTAATGTCATCAACGTGTCACTCTGCAAAACCCTAGATTCACAATCCTTGTCTTCAGAGCTCACTTCGCTCGTGGCGCTCGACCGAGCAACATCATTGAGGGCTGCTCCCATCTTTATAGATATTTCATGTAAAATATATATTCCCTTGAAATCAACACCAATATAAATTAGAAAACACTTTATAGCCAATATACATTGGATATAAAATCGATATCAAACATTTTTGACATTTTTATATCAAATTTATATTAGGTTTCTATCAAAGCACATCAAAAGGGGGAGAGACTAAGACCGGAAGCAGGGGGCATGATCACATGTCAAAATCTTGACTTGTGAAAAATGGGGCCCTTCTGCTACTCATCTGCCTGTTCCTTGCCTGTTACAGTGCAATTGGCAGTTTATCCACAGTGATACTTCAGTTTCCGCAGCTGCCTCTGTGTTTGTGCAGTCAGTGGCAGAGCCAGAGGAGCAGAGAGGACAGCCACTCCCCCTGTGTACCCACCTGGAGCCCAGTGCGCCCCCCATCCTCCCGCTGGCACCCTATCATCTGCCCCACCTAGCACCAAAAGCTGCCTCTGCTACTGCATGCTGTGTTCTGCACATAGACAATGCATAATGTTGCCTACCGACGATCCCGTGGACAGAAGGGGAGACATCAATATCACAGCTGCATCAAACACAATCCTGCTAAAGTTGGGGAGTGGGGTGTTTTGCACTCCCACAAAATGGAGGGGAACCATCTCCAGCATCCCCCTTACCTGGAAATTCCTGTGATTGGCTGCTCAAGGACTATGGCTCATGGCAGCATAAGAGGTTGGATTATTGTCTCCACCCTGCCCTCCCTTGAAGTTCAAAGAACGCATTGTGGAAAATAAAACACAGATTTTTGGCTCCCTTTGTCAAAGGCAGTAAGAACTTAAGGGTACATCACCCCCCTATTTTACCTGGAATCCATGACATGTGTCAGGATTACCAGACTCTTCCGCATAAAGGATCCATAGTATGCATGCAATGAAAAGGCCTGGATTTTTCTCCTCGAAACACAGGCGGTCCCAAACCCTTCCTTCTAGGATCCAATGTTAATCCTTACACGTTGCCTATGATTGACAATCAGCCCTCAGAGTGGCACCAAATACCAGATGGATACGAATGGGAAATTGAGATCACGAACACCAGATGGTGGCTGAGAATAATTTATTTCACTGAGTTCATGTTGCAAAGGGCACTCATTCACAATGTGAAGGGCCTCCTGGCAATGGGAGGATTGACTGAGTTTATAGCTGATTATAAGTGCACACCTATTAATGCAAAACAATG
Organism: Ambystoma mexicanum; assembly: GCF_040938575.1. NCBI lineage: Eukaryota > Metazoa > Chordata > Amphibia > Caudata > Ambystomatidae > Ambystoma > Ambystoma mexicanum. The sequence goes on along the minus strand of NC_090927.1, from coordinate 1,051,400,144 downwards.
ATGAATAGACCATGGGACGAGTCTATGGTGAAATGGGATGAAGATACCAATTGTTCTTGAAACAAGTCCAACCAGCGTAATAGAAGATGGAGAATGATCCATAACTAGGACATCCACCCACAGCATTAAAATAATGAAGAGTAAATGTGTGGCAATCATCTCCCAACCCACATCCGATCTCACTGCATGCCGGGATGTACTAGCGCTCCTGCCAACACTGTGCACACCGAAACACTCCACCAGAGAGCTCCAGCACTGTGAGGACCCGCCAAGCTACAGGGTGGCAGCACAGATCGTCCTCAGTGTCACAGCTGGAATATTGCTAAATTCCTGCAGGCTGCCCGAGAATGGAGTACAGCACCACACTCCCACTCAGTTTCTGCCAAGAATTCCTGACGTCTGACCATGCTCCGACTGGACGACGGGGCAAAAGGGCAATGCCCGTATTGCAGGTCCAACGTGCTACCGTGAGCCTGTTTTTGGGTCAAAATGGGTCTGTTTTTTGGCCAAGGTGGGGCACTTTGATGAGTTACTTCACTATGCGGCAAGTAGTTTTCAACAGTCTTACTGAACATGTATCCTTTAAAATGCAGAATTTGTAACACTTTGACTAAAACACTCACCCTTGGGCACTACTCAAACAGTCTGTCACAAAAGGAATTCATTGCTATTTTCAACTGTGGGACACTTTTTCATTGGTGCCCATGCCAGTTTTGTGCCCCAGTGCGACACTGTGTCAGACACCTTTCAACGTGGACCTTGGCAGCTCTCTTATCCACACAATGAAGTATTCCAAGTGCAGAGAGGGCGAGGAAAGAGTCGTGATGGGCTGGCCGTTCAGCGTGGGCAAGCCGCGCCTCATCCGTGGCCTCTTGTGCCATGGAGTGTTTCCGTGGGCCACCTTTGCTCTCAGCACCACTTATCTTCCATCAGCGCTGCAGCCAAGCTCCTACAGAGCTTCACAGCAAGGCAATGAGGCAAGTACGCAAGGTCCTACATCTCTCCATCCAGGAGGCTAACAGTTAGAGCTTGAGTTCTAAGGAACTATTTCCCAGTGGTTGCAGGCTTACAAAGATTCTGGGATTCTCCAATATGTAACTATGCAGAGGACCTTAAAGCGACATTGAATGGGCCTGCAAATGATGACAGGACACGCCAGATGCCATTTTATGTGATTTAAGCATGCACCACTAAGAAAGACAGGGATGTGATTTAGGGGTCGCCAGAGGTCGCAACTGCGATCTCTGAAGTCTCCCTTGCGACCTCTAAAAAAAAATATATATATATACTATTTTTTTTTGTAATGCAAGCTCCTGGGCTATGGCCAGAACCATGTGGCTCTTTACTTCTGAAGTGGCTGGCTTTCTTGTTCAGGCCCCTTAAAAAAGAAGAAAAATAAGAACAGGAGTGCCACAAGTCTAACACTTTCAGCACTGACCCTAAATAAGAAAGAATAGGACTACGAAATAATGTGTCTTTCTGGAATTCTATACAATAATTGCTAGACTCATCAAAGGTTTTTTCAGGCACACTCCAGGGGGTGAGTCACTGATTTAGTCTGTTCTTAAACGCCTCAACTCAGCCTTTCATCCTTCTGAGGTCGATAAATGAGTACCAACACAGGTTGGGTGATATTGGGCGTATATTTTTTCTATATAAAGTGCTTAAGCGTAAGTGCTATATAATAACACATCATTATCATTTGGTGATGGACGTCTGCTTGCATTCACAGTAATTTGGTAATATGGGCCTATAAACACTGATCTTAACGATACATATGGTGATCCATTCTTGTATGAAATGTACATCACATTATAGTGATATCATAACCATATTTTTCATAGTGTACAATGCTATGTGATGCCACTTCCTGTTTTGTCAACGGGTGAAAGGTCGCGTTCCATCACTTCGCGCGATATCACTTTGGGTGGGGTCAAATGACATCACTTCCTGTGATGTCAACTGGGGGTCAAGGGTCGTGTGATGTCACTTCCGCTACCCCTGGCATTTTGGTGTAATGACGTCCCTGAAGAAAGACAATTTGCTTCACATTGTGCACACAGACAGACATCACATGAAGGAGGCCAGGGAAGGAAAGAAGGGAATCCAATGTGCCATTCACAGCGATATGCAGAATAACAGCCTGGGGAGTGTTTCTAGTGCTCATGGCATGAAAATGCTCTCTGCAGTTTCAGGTAAAATGTTCTTGCTATGTAAGTGTTCATGCAAGGCTCTTGGTATACATTAGTAAATGTTCTTTTGAGAAGCTCTCTTGCAAAATGTGTTTGCTTGCGTAGTTTACGCAGGATCTTGTTTAATCGTGAATGACCTTGTTAAGCCAGTAGTCTTGAGCCAATCTTTGTTTTGTTCAAGGCTGAATTCTTTTTTAGTGGTTTTGCTATATAATGAACTCAATGGGACTCATTACAAGTTTGTCGATATCCCACCGGTGTTACCGTTGAGATACCAGCAAACTATAATACAGTTTCCCCCACTTGGTCTGTCAGATTCCAAGTGGAGGAAAAACCGGTAAATCCACATTCTATGGTGTCCCAAAGGACTCTATTGAGGGATTTGCTGATATTACCGCCACCATTATTACTGGCAGTTTTTTGCTGGTAGGGTGGAGGTAAATCAACCATCCTACCGGCAAACTTGGAGTGGGCCGATGCGGTAATGTGTTGGTATGTGGTAATACCGACACATTATTACCGCACCCGCACATTCGTAATGAGGCCTAAAGTTCTTTTTGGCTCATATTGAGATTCTCAGTTGGATAAGTATTTGGGTCCCATATTCATAAATAGCCAGGATATGGGTGCAATTAAGGCATGAGCCAACTATTATTTTAATTATTCAGAAGTTTCTCTCTTTGAAAAAATAGCTACAAAATGGCATTAGGCAGTGCAGAAAATGGGCACTATTTCCCTGGATCTGAAATCTGGCAAAAATTGTCTCTCTGAATCCCAGAGCTGGGGGGAACCAAAAGCCCATAGACAGCCACTGTAAAATAATGCACCCGCAGTGATGAAGTAATCATCTGCTCAACACTCTGAGACGTTCTGAGCTCAGGAAAGCCCTGCTGTGTTTTGTCTTTGCATTCAAGCATTTTAAAGGTTGATTGACATTAGATTTTAACAGTCACAAAAGTAAGTGTGTCTTTGGGGCGTGCTATGGTCTGTGGCATGTCAATTAAGAAGGTCAAATGTCAGGTGCATGAAGCAGCATCCTGCTTGACTAAATGATTACAAGCAGGTGATTGATCAATGCATTTTTGTTCACTGAGTTTCTTTAAAACATAGAAGGGATTTGTTTAGGATATTCTTACTATTTTTGCAAGTAGTTGTAGGCTTCCAATCATGGTGGAGAAAACAAAGCTGCCACAATAGGTTCTATTAGGTTTCATCATGTGGGGTAAATAGACAACCCCAGAGCGACAGAGGTGTCGAGGCAACGCTAGGCCCCAATTGTGAGAGTGAAGCTGGCTAATTTGGAGTTCCATTGGCATATAAAATCCGGTACAAAACAGTGATTTTGACATAAGGCCTGGTGAAATGGAAACAAATTATATGAAACTGCAGCAGTGCACGTGGAAAGAAAAGACTCATTGGAAACAGTGAGCATTTGGAAAATAAAAAGGAGGAATGATGCCTGACATTTAAGAAATAAACTCAAGTGACATATTGCATTATTCAGGAATAAAGAGACTTAATTTCCACCATATAAAATAATAGCCTGTAAAGAGAACGACCTATTTCATTTTTGTAGCAGTAACACTGGTTTGCAATGTTAACTATGGCCTATTTATGTGCATTAGATTAAGAATGAATCTACCTCTGTTCTAATATAATAGAAAATAAATATTGTATGTTTAACCCCCACGCCCAAATATAATGCTAACATGTTACATGTAAGCACATCTTGTCGATTTAAAGCTGTATTTTCTGAAGTGTGCTTGCAACTGGTGTTCCCCACACTGAACTGATAGGTCTATGCCTTTGATAACTTGACCTCAAGACCTGTGACTGAGGACCCCTAGGAGAAGAAGGTCTGGTTTTAAATTTAGATGCCAAGATCTACAAAGAAGTAGATCGAAATGATAGGATTTACAGATAACACAGCCAGCAGAAATGACATTTAAGGTCAAACCTCCCCATAAATTGTGCATTAGCTCAGAGCAAAGACCTTTGAAGCTCAGGAGTGGAGGGCAGAATCACATGGGCTGAAAATCCAGATGTACCAGTCATGTGGTTTGGAGAAAATGAAACTTCTTTGGTTTGATCTGAATGTGAAACTGTAGGTCCCACATAATGCATGCCATATGTTTAACATTGAATACATTTTCCAAAATAAAAAAAGCATTGTGTGTTTCCCTGAGCTCACCCGAGACTCATTGTAAAGGGGATAACAATCCAGTTGGGACCATGTAAAAATGAAATGTCTATGATGGAGACAACTGGAGTTATGATAATAATTATCATTCTGGCATTTTCATAAATCTGAGGAACTGGAAAATTGGGGAGGTGATAGACTGATAAATTAAGGTTGGAAGTGGAAAACGGCAGATGCGTGACAATAGCTCATGAGCAAATCACGAAAAATGATAGTTCCAGCCCGCAAGGGCGTGCCGAAATAAAAATTATTGTTGTCCGACTCGCCATAATATGTAGAATCCAAAAAGATATAGATTAATGTAATTATCTCAAAAATGTGAATAGCTGCCATGTTGTCAGATTTTTAGAACCCAAAAAGGTAAAACCCACCTGTCATTTTCAAATGATGTATTTTCCTCCTCCCTCAGCTTCCATAACCCACACCTCCCAACTCCTAGTTCTATTAGCAGCCAGTGGGCGTCTTGGTGGGAGGTGAAGGTAGAGTGCTTGCCAATCCTTATCATGGGAATTATGATAATGTACGAGTGTCATCAGCCCTATAAGAGGTAAATTCTGCTTCAGAACAGGGCTTTTTCTACTTATTTCCTAGAGGTATTCTACTGCTGGACTCTGGCGAGGAACAACCAGCAGAACGGCCCCAATCCTTGCATTGGAGATAGTGACATGAAAATGTAGAAGGTAGCTAGGACCCCATCAGAGGAGCCAGAAGAAGTCTGGGTGGTTTATAGTGATTATTTCAACAAAGTTTCAAATGCAAAGGTTTTGACAAAAAATCGTCGAAAAAATGCATTTTTTTAAAAATAAATTTAATGGGGGGAGTCCCCCCAACCCGTTTTTTTTTACCCTTAACACTCACTTTAGTAAAAAAAAACTTTACCTGCAAAATAAATGCATTTTTTCGATGCATTATTTTTCAAAACTTTTGTATTTGAAATTTTTTTTTCGAAACAATGCCTGGATACCATCTGCGTGCCAGAGAAAATCCTTGACTGAAGCCCTTGACTAGATCTGTGATGACTTCAGAGGAGCCCTGCTATTTTTCCCTGGATGCCACATAACCCAGGCCTCCCATGTAAGTAGACAAATACAAAGGTTATCAATTGTGTGGGGGCAGAAGATCTGTTAAACCTGTGTTAGTAAATTGGTGCAAGAAATTTGAAATTATGATATTGTGTAGTGCCACAGCATTGGTGGCTGATTTTAGGTCGTTATTAAATTTTGTCAAACCTTAAATAAATATATATACTTTTACTATACATTGGCCTGGTTCGTAGCTCATTGGTGGCATAGAGGGTGTTTGTTGGGGTGGTGCGAGGCGGGTTGGAGGCCTCCCTAAAGTTGAATCTGTATAAGGGCTTTGGGTGCGTGCCACCTTGCTTGACCACCTATTAAACCGCAAAAATCAACCACATTTACTTAGACTACCTTTTGGTTGACTTACATTGTTTGTAGACATTTATTTATAATGGGTTTCAATCACAACCCCCAACCCCACATACCTCATATCCACCTAAGCATGTATACACATATATTGATTGTACATCTAACAATAGTTGAAAAAGGTTGGTTATTGTATCTGTGATTGTTGAAACCTCAGATTACCACCACAATCATACTTTTTTGCTCAGCATGTTTCTATAACAGTGTATACATTTTCAGGTTGGTTTATTATGTAAAGTTGTGCACGTTATTGAGGTCAGCTCTATAAAACTTTGTTATTTTAACCCTGTATTTTTTACACTTTTTACAAAAATAGCACTTGCCTGCCATGACTTTACTTTATCCACACCTGATTGTTTCGCCCACTGCCCCTACCTCAGAGAAGATCGGATGCGGGAGTACATTTTTTCATTTTTTAGCACTGGCATTAAGGTGATTTCAGGCTGCAGTCAGGGTGTAATGCCTTCTCCGACCCCCCTTTGTAGCTAAAATGTCACAGATTCCCTTTGAAATTCAGTTCCCATCGAACGATAATCTTAAAACATTAATAGACTAAATAAATTTAAGAGTCATTATCCCAATGAGGGGCAGAACGTCACAGATGGGTGATAAGCACTCCTTTGTTTCCTGTGTGCTTTTCAATGTGTTGTACACCGTTTGCTTCTCTCCATATTGAGCAGAGGAACTGAAGTTACTGTGGCACAATTATAATAGACCCAGTCACTTTCTTCAACTAGTGTTGGAGTATTGGTATGGTAAAATGTCAGCTCTCCATGTAGGAGAATTCAAGGAACACGTTTGCTGATCAGGTCTGTCTCACAATTGTTTCCTTGGTGAGTAGATATATTAGCCAGGATGTGCCAAGAAAGCCTCACTAAGGAACTATGCCTACAGAGTCTTCTGAATAGTCAGTCACTGAATGGTCCTCACGTGGGAGACGTCCTAGACAGGAACCATGCCAGTGTATGGAAAACAGCACTGGCGTAGCAGGGCCCCTGAAGTTGGGGGGGTCCTCTGGTGTGACGTGCCCGGTGGCTGCCCCCCTCAGACTTTCTGAAGTCAGAGTTCAGGCCCTATGATTTCGGAAAGAAGTTATTTAAGTTGAGGCACTCTGGCTCCACTGCACATGTCAGGAACCAGGAAGCTTTTTCTGCTTCCTGGTTCCTGTCTGCGTGCAGTGCGGCAGCCAGAGGCATGCCTGGAGAGGAGTACCTCAAGGTGATGGATTCGGGAAACAGGTAAGAAAATACATCTTTTGTGTGAGAGGTTGTGCAATGGTGTTGGATGTTTATGATGTATGTATGTATGTATCTATGCACGAGTGCATGCAAGGGTGTGTATTATGCATTATGTAATGTGTGAATGGATTGGTGTATGATGTACGCTTCACTCAGGCCTACCTTAGCTCGGGTTGGCGGACCATTACCAGCCATGTCTGTCCCCTGCCGGGGTCGTGAAAGCCATATTCTTAGATAAAGAGCTTTGTGTTATAAATCCCTTTCAATTAAAAAACCTCTTCCTCACATTCAAACAGAGCCAGAAATTAAGAGTGGGTTGTGGTAAGCTTATAGCACTGCCCATTCTCTTTTGTGATGGGCCGAGCCTTGCCACATGAACTGGTATGGCCTGGCTAGTGCTCCCCTATGTGCCTCCAAGACTTGGATTAAGAGGCATCCTGCAGGTTTGCCATCCCATTAAGGCAGAGTAACAACCTAACGGGGACAAGCCTGTCATGAACTACAGACTCCTGAACAGTTTAATTTAAGGAGAAAATACTTCAGACAAAAACCGAGAGATTTGAACAGACTCTCCACCCTAATTCGCAAACCTGCAGAGTTTGCGCACCCGACTGTAGGGCTTCCATCAGTTACCCGCAGGAAGGAGAGAGGCAGATAGGCGACCACGGAAAGTGCAGCAGATCTGATCTGAGACGCAGCAGACGCACACTCCAAAAGCACCAGGAGGTGCGGAACGCGGAGAAGCATGGAAGAGATGACATCTGAAATCCAAAATGGCACCTGGAAGTTTTCCTAAGGTTTACAGACCGCTCAGGTTCGAGTTAGACACCAGCAGGTTCCAACCAACAAATACTGCTACAAAATCAAGACCGAAATGATTTGTGGCAGTTAAACTTCCTAAAGGCCCTATTTTAACAGAGACGTTATAGTTAAAGCAAACTTTATCGAAGATTAAGAACATGCAGCAAAAGAGCTGCATTACCCACTTAGACTATTGTTATAGTAAATTTACTAACTTTCATAATTAAAGTGGATTGTAAAGAAAGCAATGTACTTTTTAAATGGCTTCACCTTGCCCTGAGGGAGCTATTTTTGGAGTGAAAAATGTACACCAGAAGCATTTCCATTTTAGAAGCATACATAATAGATTTCATTTCATATGATTTATACCAGCATGACCCTGTAAAGTAGGGCCAGAAGTATTTGCAGGTTGTAAACATACATAGTCGATTCTATTCTATATGATTTCAGTCAGAAGGACTCTGATAAACGAATGGCAATATAGCCTTACAGACAGAGAGAGGAGTCATTATAGCAGGAGAATGACTTGTAGACCTCAGGAGAGGTCATTATCCCAAGCGATAATGACCTCTCCTGATGTCTACAAGGCTATTAGCACATACTGTTGGTAGCAATACATGGCTTGGCCTTTAGGTGGGAAAGTAAAAAGGTTACTTTAATAGTGAGTAAAGTGCATAGACCTTCTCAATAAATGAAATGTGGTTTTATTTTGTAGTGTTTAAATAACAGGGCTGTCTTCATAAATTAGATATTTTAATTGCACATTTATTTAAACTGGTATTGGTTTAACATGAGCATGCATGCAGCATCATTTAAAAGTAAATGGTTAATCTATAAAAAAAAAAGTGAAAGCATGTTTATTCACATGTTTGAGCTTTCTGGTGTTTTAAATAGGATGTTGCAGCTCAAAAAAGGTCCTCCTTTGTCAAAAGAAACCTTGTCTGGAAATTGCATTGGGATTTCCTTCACTGCCTTTGAAGTCAGAATGTTCATGATGCAGTCAATACCAGTAGTTATTGACTGCACTCTAAACATTCTGATTGTAGAAAGGAGGTCAATACCAATCTCGTTGTGCTAATTAAGCAATAACCACCCGTTCAGGGGTCTTCACCGGCTGTTAACAGCTGAAGGCCTTGCAAAGAGAAGCAAGAACCTTAACGCCGGGCCCCAGCGCAGTTACCAGGAAATGAAGCCCCCCTGAATGGCTGCATATTGATATTAGCATCATAGGCAAACCCTTGGAGTAATGTATTGGTGAGAAACAATGGGTCACGGTGATGCAACCCATTGTTTCTTGCAAATACTTACCGCAACATGGCAGCCACAGAAATAAATCGAGGATGGGGCTCTCCCCTCTTTCATTTCCATGGCACACAGGTGCATGAGGTGAGGAGCAGAGAGGCGCAGAAGCACCAGGACCAGGGAGGGGTGTGGGCAGACGAGGAAGGTTGGCAGGGGAGCTAAAGGGAAAATGGCCGGCGGGCGCGTAAAGCACTAGTGTTCACCCGAACCTGAGCTTAGATCGTTAGATTCAGCCCGTTTTGGAGCAACCTAATTCCTCCAAACTGACCGGATGCACCCGCCGAGAGTGCTAATTACTGATATTCCTATTCTTGACTCATATTATGTACTTTTCCCAGAACCCGCAATACATTTTGTGGGACAGGAAAAAGGATTTTTTTTCTTCTAGCTCCTCTAATACTGACACTTAGGATAAGGGTGTTGACTCTGTAATGCTTTTCAGCCAACATTTCATCAAAGTTTCTTTATACTAGTGCTGAGTCAGAGGGCCTGATTCATGGAATTTTTACCACAGTGCAAAGTGACTTTTCACTACCAACAGACACCCTGATCCAGAGAGCGGTGCAAAGCACGCACACACACGGCCGCAACGCTGCAGCACAACAATGCAAACCAGTTAACTTCAACCTGCAGCCCTTCCATCAGAATGTAGTGCACAAGACAGCTAATTATGAGTCATTAGTGACTTAATGGTTTTGTGCAGGCATTCTGATGGGAGGGGGGTGCAGTAGGGTGTGGGAGTTGGTGTGCCCCCTCTAAAATTCCTGGCGACGCCATAGACAATATATAAATACACACGCCCACAAATAATATTCTTCCTTCACGTACCTGCTCTCGCCAGTACCGCCTCAGCACCCTCGCTGCCCCGCGCTGAACCGGTTGGCAGCCCCATTCATCTTCCGACAGGCCCAGTCGCCTGTCAATCAGACTGAGAGGCAGCTGAAGCCCCAATGGCTACTCAATGCACACATCTGTGACTTCTGCGTGCAGCCTTTCAGGCACTGTACTGAAGATCAGGAACATGGTGCGCTGTGCAACTCGTCCATGCTCAGTGCCTGTCGCCCTACGCAGTACCAGGCGACCTGCTCAGTGCCAGGCGCGCGCCATTATTAGACCCAGTCCTGTGGCTGCCCGCGCCAGGTGATAGAAGAAGTAAGTTTCGATGCTAAACAGAATGAATGTTTCACGAAGCCTAAAATATATGGCAGGGGCTGTGCCCTTGCGCCCTAACGCACCAGCCATCACTGCTGGTCGGCGCGGCCTGCCAGCCTGCCCACAGAGGCGCAGTGTGCTGCCTCCCTGCACTGCGGGCCGAGCTGGAGGAGGTTGCCATGCCCCCGGCCCTCTTTCAAAGAGCCATCGCAGTAAGAAATGTCATACTTTAGTTGGTTTCTGTGGGACTCATTAACAGTTTAGACGGTGTCGGAATCATTTTGCAGAAATCGATAGCTAAGCTGATTGGTTTCACGTTCCCTGTGGGTGAAACATCAGAAGAGTTCTCATTCCTAAAAGCGGGGACAGTCAATTTACTTTCTTTTGGAGAGAATTTATCTAGGAAAGCCACAAGATCCACAGCAGTGCACAAAATATACAAAGTTTAAAAAACAGGTAGCATACTTTTACAAACAAAAACACACGCCACGTGACGGCTATTTCCTTGGAGGCGATATCATTTCCATTGCTTCCTACCAGTGGAAAGAGGCAATCCGAGGAGAGAGGGGAGAGATGGGGGGCTTCTATGGAAATGACAGAGAAGGCCGATATTGATTCGAACCTCTGACAACAGAGGAAAGGAGGGGGAGAGCTGGAGGAATAGGGGCAGAGACCAAGAAAGACTTCTTCAGGTCCTGGAACACCTCTGACGTAGGTACTTGATTCCAATGCGAAACAGCCATTGACCATCGTTCATGTTACTCATGGCAAATACCTGAGCAAACAGAGTTTACTCATGGTTGTGATGGGCGAGCCGGTGCCTCGGGCCGCTCTGTACTAACACGCGCACGCACACAATCACTGAGACTTGACACATGCGTCCCTGCTTTCCAAGGTCCCGGCGGCAACTCCCGCACGGACGTTCCTTATTCAAAACGCGCAGGCGCGACCCAAAACGAGGCTCGCGCATGCGTCGTGTACACTGACGACGTCACATCCCTTTTTTTCTTTAATGAAAACAAACTTACATCAACCACAACAATACAACATGGAAAACAATAACTGTACCCAGCGTGGGTTGCTGACCTGACTCTGACGCCAGCTCAGTCTCCTGAGTCTAAGACATAGTCCTTGAGACGAGCCGGCGGCTTCCGATTATGTCGCACAGGATATCGGTGGCTGTTCTGGGGGATCGCTCCGGGGCACTCCACCTGCGGCAGCACCTCCGGTGGGGCATCCGCTCCGGGGCTCTCTGCCCCCGCTTCCAATGAGGCTCCATCGTCGGGGCCCGCCTCCTCATCGAAAACGTCCACTTTCTTAAAAAAAGATTGGTTGCGGGTGATTGTCCCTCGTTCATTGGCCACGGTGACCATGGTCCCCTTCACGTGGCTGACGGTCCACGGCTTGGGTTCGTATGGTAGTGACAGCTTCCCTTCAGGTCGACGATTCCGCACTAACACCGAATCACCTACGGCCACCTCCTTGTCTTGCAACCATCTCCTCGCACTCTCCTTCATGTTGCCTGCCGCTCGCTCCTCCCGGCCTTTCTTGTTGTCAATAACCTCGGGTTCCCGGCCCTCCATCTCGGGTATCAAACCTCTCGGGCAGCTCCCAAACAGCGCTTCGGCTGGGGCGACCCCCGTGGACTGGTGGGGCGTGGTTCTGTATTCCCTTAGGAACTTCACCAATTTCTGCCGTAGATCACTTCCTCCATTGGCAGATAGTCTGAACACTTTATTAAGGGTCCGCATCATTCGCTCAGCTTCACCATTCGCCTGAGGCCAGAGGGGTGAGACCTTCCGATGTTAGATGCCTTTTTCCTTCAAGTACTGCGCAAACTGGTTTCCCGTGAATGGGGGTCCATTGTCCGAGCACAACATTTCAGGGAAACCATGCGTGGCAAACATTCTGTCCAACGCCCTGGTAGTGTGTTGAGTCACTGTCGATTCCACCACTTCCACCTCTGGGTCCTCGACCATTGGTCGACCACCGCCAAAAAGTACATGCCCCTTCCCGTTGATCCAAAATCAGCATGGATGGTGCCCCACGGCTTCTCACTCCTTTCCATGGAACTGATGGGCGAAGCCCTCTCAACCGGACTTGCCGCTTGGCACGGTAAACACCTTTTCACATACAATTCCACCAGATTTTCCAGATCGGGGAACCATACCTTGGGTCTGAGCCACGCCTTTGCCTTGGCGATACCTTGGTGCCCCGTATGGGCCAGTTCCAGGACGCGGTTCCTCAGGGCTTGTGGAATTACTATTTGCCTTCCCCGCAGCAGTAGTCCATCTTCCGATATCGATAGTTTGTCCCTCACCCTCCAGAGAGCCTGAAGGTCCTTCTGAGCCTTCTGTTCCCGCCTGGAGTTGGTTTTCAGCACCTCCTTCCAGTCACCACTTCTCACCGCAGCCTTGACAATCTGGAACACTTCGTCCATCGACGACTCCTCCGCCACGGCTACCCTGGATAGAGCCATAGGCATCGCGCTCTCCACCACGTGGCACACCAACTCTTGACAGTCTAACACTTCACTGGTGCCTTCCGCCCGCTCATGATTCGGGTGGCGTGAGAGGTAGTCTGCCGGATTATTAGTCCACGGTCTGTAGACAAGCTTGACCCCGTACTCGATGAGTGCTAGCACCCAGCGCTCTATCCTTGGGGGAGGTTTCGACAACTCACCCGCCAGGATGGGCAGGAGCGGCTTGTGGTCGGTCCCAACCATGACTGGCTTGCCCAGAATGTACAGACGAAAATGGCGGGAGCCCCACAGAATGGCCAATGCCTCTCTCTCGATCTGCGAGTAGCGCTTTTCCGTGTCCGTGAGAGCTTTACTCGCATAGGCAATGGGGTGCATGTCTCCTCTGTTATCAGCCTGCATAAGGACCGCCCCCAGACCCACCGGGCTGGAATCAACGACAATCTACGCTTCTGCGGTGGGGTCAAAGTATGCCATTGTGTCCCGATCAGTCAGAGCTTTCTTGATCTCCTGAAACGCCTCATGCTCTCTCCTGTCCCACACCCAGACAGCCTCATTCTTGGTCAAGGCCCTGAGAGGCTCGGACAGGGACGCCGGCCCCTTGATGAATCGCCCGCAGTAGTTAACCATCCCCAGGAAGCTACGTACCTCCGTGGGGGACTGGGGCGCCGCCGCTTCGCGGATGTCCTTGACCTTTTCAGGATCTAGCGAGATGCCGCTGGCATGGAAGATGAAACCAAAAAACTCAATCCACAATAATCATATACAGCTCTTCTAATGGCAAGGGCTCTCTTTCTCTACACAGCATCCTTGTTGTCCGGCCCGTTGTCCTATGCTATCTTACATAGATTTTATACTCTGTCAATCACCAATGGAGTGGCCTAAAGTAACAGTAACTTGTTTGAGAAAATAGAGTATTGTGTACCCACCCCCGGGGTACCCAGACTGTACGTGGCCACTCCATATGTGTCCCTCCAGATGTTTCACTCCCATGACGCCAAGCCAACAAAGTCTGCCGTGATGAATCATGGGAGTTGTAGTCAAAACACGTAAAGGGCCACATAAGGAGTAACCATGCATGAAAGAAGAAGAAAGGAATACAGGGCAAAAAGTGGGAGCGGACATAAGGAGGAATGGGATATGTATGAACGGTCATAAGCTCTCGAAATACAAATGTTGGACGTCCATGCTGTTCTGATCAGGTCTCCGGTGTTGAGGAGACTCGATTGAGGCCCCCGTGGGTCGGTAACACGCAGCACAGATAAATAACACAATGACCAGCTCGTAGGATGCATAAACCCGGCAGTTCCGGTGATTCCTTTATTTCGGGGCACGCCACAGCACGTGACCCGGTCTCCCGCGATACACGTGACATCACACATGCAATGTCACACTGACAAAAGTCAAAGTAGGCCGCAAGGATCATGGACCACGCTGGGAAATGTGGCCTTAGAAAGTAAAAGGAGCGTATGGTGTGTTATGATTGACAACTTGGCACATTGCAGTGCTCCTCTTCCTCCTCAGACCTTATGGAAGACAGATCTCGAAATTATAGTCAGGTAATATCCATGAAAAGTCAGTTTAAACCTCTATGCCACCCCACCCCACACAACGCCCCCCCAACCCCCGCATCCCTTCACTTGGTACACGCAGAGGCCTCGCAGGCGCCTGCTGGGCAGGAAGTGCTCTCGCGCAGTCATTCCTCAATGCTCTGGCAAGTAATGGCTGCCAGTGATGTGTCTTGAGCAGGATTGATGTTCAGTTTTATGAGGGTCACAGCTGCCAACATATCTAAACGGACAGAAAGTGCTCCATTACAAGTGTACACGCGGGCACTGTTAGTAAAAGGCTTTGCCTGAAACCTGGAGGGCTCGCCCTGATTTATTACTGCTGCGCCATTACGGCGGATCAGATTAGAGGGGACATCCGGGTGCACAGGTGCAGCTGAAGGTAAATCAGAATATAAAGTGTGGCGAACGGCCTGGGGGCAGTCCTGGCGTCACCACTGTAGTGGTCTTACAGCACCTGAAACATGTCCAAGAGGTAGCATGTTGCGAGCTCACCAGGGTGCAGTGGCGTCGCCAGGAATCAAATTTAGGAGGGGCACAGAGGGGGCCACAGACAAAAGTAGGGGGGGCCATAGACAAAAGTGGGGGGTCCGCCTATGAAAGGTGTGTGACGTCACACACACTCCTGCAGAGAGGCTTTTGTACACAACAAAAAAGAAACTGCTCTGCACACTATTGAGCTCTCTGTGCAGAAGCTGGGCAGCACACCTGAGAAGTGGCTCGTGCTCATCATACAGATGCCAGAATGCATTCCAAGATCACTGCTGGCTTTCAGACAAAAGGAGAGTATTTGCTGCGTGTGATATGCAGACATTTGCCTTAGTGTGTCACAAATAACACGCGAACAGAGAACACGGTCACTGCTCCCCTTAGGTGTAGGTGCAAAAGGTGGGACACAGGACTTCAGTGGGTGGGCGGGGCCCCCCCAGACCTCACCTAGCGACGCCACTGTCAGGGTGTCACAAGACCTTAGTCTGTGGATAGCAAAGCGGAGGTTTGGGGGTGAGATAGGAAAGGGGGATCACCAGCAGACGGGCAGCGATACAAGCCCTTAAGGGGGAGGTAATAGGCTAATGGTGGAAGGGATGCATGCTTGCCAACTGTGATTAGTTGTCGGGAAGCATGAGAGAACATTTCAGGAATGTAAATATCACTTTAAAACAGAGGCTTTAGTGTGGTGGCAATATCTAGACCCGGGGGTGCCAGGTCCTAGATGTAGTTGGTGTGTGGTTGTGCGATGCACCTGAGATGTGCGCAAGCATGCCCTTGTATATCTAGGACTAGACCGAAGAACCTCAGTGGTATAGCAGGTGCGAGGAAGTGGGCATATATCACCCACTGCAGTGTGCATCGCAAGGGATTCCAGGGCCATGGTCAGCATGACGGAAGATAGTGGCTGATTGCAGTACCCTGGAAAATAGACTTGTCTTCTGATTCTGGAGAGATAGCCCATCATTAATGGCTGCTGGGGTCTTGCAATGCACCCTGGGAAAGGTTGGCTTTCCACTATACCCATATGTACATCTGGACACCATAGACTAAGTAGTTGATTCATGGAATTATTTGCGCCGAAAAACGTGGATTTGTGCGCCATTCTGCCCGCAAATCCCCATTTGTTAAACAAGAATTTTCAGGCAGAATGGCGCACAAATCCCTGTTTTTCAGCGCAATTAATTCCATGAATCAGCCCCTAAATGTGGCCAGTCGAAGATCGTGAATAATGCTAAAGTACGTCTCCATATCTACTTTCCTGGCCCTTTGATGCAAGCTAACAAGTTCTAAGACTACACACAACATGGCAAACTATTGGCAACATGGTGTAAAAGCATGTGGTGAGCGAAACCCGAGTGCTGACACAAGCTCCTTCTACCCCCCCTGCTTGCTCACACTGCCCATGTCGGAGTGACCTTGGGATAGAGAGCAGGGCAAGAAGGTGTCGGAATAGAAAGTATATCGTGCCTCCTATTGTAAGAAATATATTAATATTGGCCGACGCCAAGTTGCTTGAAAGTGGCTTGCAAAAGAAATCTGTGTTGCAAGGTCCTGACCTTAAATCTATGTAAGCCGCCGTTTTAGGTCAAACCGCCATTTTAGGATTCGTTGTGTAAAAGTCACCCTGTGAGCTAAAATGGTGGACGATGTCATTGCAGAATACAACATGGCCGTCTTGACCTCTGTACATAACTAATGTGTAATTTGCCTGCAGGCCACTTGTTGAGGTCATGAACTGAGACCTTGTCCTTCGTTGACCTATGTGCAGAAGGATGACTAGTGCAATGAAACCAATCTACGAGCATATATTGAGACAATGGCCCTCATTACAACCCAGGCATTAAGGGGTTAACGGCGCCGTAAAAGGTGGCAGCGCCGTTAAACCCTTAACGCCTGATTACGAGGTCCCTTTGCGGGTGGCACTTTAACGCCTGCTTTTAGCAGGCATTAAAAAACCAACCCGCAAAGGGACCTTGGTGCCAAGTACAGTGCTGCAATTTGCGGCACCGTACTTAGCGCCTTCCCCATTCCCATTGAGCCCTATGGGGCAAAAATGGGAATGGGGAAGGGCCATGGCGGCATGGGGAATTACCGCCCCGCCAACCTCGGAATGGGGCGGTAATTCCCCATTCCGCCATGGCGGAGTCGGTAAGTTACCGGCATGGACCATGGTGCTATTATCACCATGGTCCAACGCCTGGGTCGTAATGAGGGCCAATGTATTCAAATACTGAACGAAGAACATCTGTTTAACTACATTGTATTAATGTTTAAGAAGGCCTGCATGAAAAACTTTAAAATACACAGTTAATGCATACGCTTGTTGTTACATGTATTAAAGACAAACCAGTTATATGCGGTTATTTGAGACTTGGCACAGACCCTAGATTGGTGTTGTATAAAGTGGAATATTAACCCGAAGTGGGGCTGGACATAGTGCCCACAATGTGTATAAAAAGCGAATGCATTCTAATGTACAGCGTCTCTCACTGAACACAATGAACCACGCTGGAGTTCGTTGTGTCGTACTGAGGGCCGATAGCTATCTGATTTTGCTCTGATTTTGTAACTGGACTCAGTATAAAATAAAGTACTTTGTATGTTCCTTTGTAACCCGTGTGTTCGGTGTATTTCCTTTTGGGGTACTCAGCCTCGATATTTTATTTCTGTTTTCACAGTTGGCGCCCGAATAGGGACCCTCAAGATTGATGCTGGATTGTTGAAGGTTGACGCACGCTATCAGACTGGGATCGGACGGTGTGACATAAAGGGGCCCGTGGATGAGACGCAACACCTCAGCAACGCTGCACGACCCGATCCCTGTACGATTAGCTTGTGGTCCGAGACGGCATCTTGACGAGGGTCCACTTGTCGAGGCGGGCAGATTTGCCGAAATCACCATACACGAGGTAAGATTAGTTAGGTAAGATTCTTAGAAGTACCGATCGGTCCTCCTTAGGTTTGGTCAGGTGAGTCGTGACCCGATTCTTAATTCAACCCTGACAATTTGAATTTTGGCGCATTGTATCTGCAGACACAATTATTGACCAGGTAACACCAAGAATTTGAGATATGCCTGGGAAATTGTCTACCTGCTTTAGGGCATTATTCCGCAGTGATAGACAATCTTTGGAATTTGGCCATCCAGCACCACAGGAGGGGTCGCTGGCATGTACTATGTACTGTAAGCATGGCATTGGAAGTATAGTATTTAATGATATTTGGCACAGACAAACCAGACATGCCTCCGAATTTCAGTGGCCAATCAATGGTAGTTTTGAGATCCCTCGTATTGAATATTTGGAGTCAGTCTTGTTAAAGAAAAAGGCTAGACCTGCAGCATTTGATGTTTTGCAGAATTGGAAAAATGAAACGTTACAACAGCTTAAGAGTAGAGAGAAACATGCGCGCCGTCATAAAATGAATGCCGAAAAAGAGTTGTTATATGACCAGGACAAACAGTCTGAGTCGGTTAGAAATATGGATAGGGCTTTCTCAGTTGGTATTCTGAAAATCTATCCTTCTAAAGATCTTCATGTTTCTGATGAGTTTATTGACAAATTGCTAAATGAACGAAGGCCTGGTGCCTCTGCACCACCTCCGTATGTTCCTCTTCCCGCTGCTGTACCTCTTCCTGCTGTTATTCCTGCTCTTCCTCCTCAACCTGTTGCTCCTATTCCTCCGGTATTTGTCCCTCCACCTGCTCCTCCGCCTCTTTTTATTGCACCAGTTATAGTACCTCCATCGAATTTGCCTGTTCTCTCTCTTCCAAGTGGTCCTGAGCCGCTTGTAATGGATCGAGGTACAGGAACAAAAGTTGTCACTCGCAATACTGTACCACCGGAGAAGAAACGTGAGTTAATTGCATGGGCTTAGCATTGTATGGAGAAGGATGATCAAGCTAGCGTTTTTGCCACACTTTGCAATACGGAAAATTTCCTGAGAAAAATGTTTTTATTGAAGGTTTAGGGATTCAGTTATGTATAATGTGGGGAAGATTAAATAATGCGGATGTTCTGCAAGGGTTAAGGGATCTAAATACTCTACCGCTTTCTAGAGACACTGTGGAGAAGGTAAATGAGCATGTCGAGAGGTTATTTGAGTATAGAAAGGAGTTAGAAAAGTTACAGAATGAGGATGATTAAGAGGAAAATATGTATGTACAGAAACGGTTCCTTCCGTGTCGTAAACCGATATCGGAGGAAATGCGAATTTGTAAGAAAGACACGATTAGATGGATTTCAGACATATCGATAACTCCAGTTGAGTTATATGACACATACAGTCAATATACGCTAGAAATGCAGCGGAAAGTGATACAGGTAATGGTAGAGTACCTGCAGGATGAATGTGTAAAGAGAAAGATTAGTTGTCCCACAGAGTTACTGGGTATTTATAAGAGGGCTTTTTCACTTGACACTTCTTCGACTGCTTTAGCGCTCGACTTAGCTCTGTTGCTTAGTAAGCGTTCGGAGTTGCCTACTTCTCAGTTGCCTATGAGAGAGGTACCTCCGACATTTGTCCCGAAGGTTGAAATTCCCACTAATGTTGCAGCAGGTACGCCTGCTGTGGACATACCCGCACATTATGTATCGCAATTTGTTCACGTCCTGTTTTCTCGACAGGAAGTGAACACTATTAGACAATCCATTCCCGACATTAGGAAAAATCCGACAGGGTTCTATAAAGTAATAGAGTCCGTCTTGCAGTCCTCAGTATTCACCATAGGTGATATTGATTTGTTATTTCCTGTACTCCTGCCCGTAGATTTGTGGAAACAACTTAGGACTATAGACGATGTACCAGGGTTGGGAGATACATGGGCTAACATAGTTAGCTCGATGGGGAAAGGCCAGCTGGTGAGAGACCGCCACAGTTGATACTAACTTTGCCTGACAGAATCATTGCCAAATTAAAAACTATAATTCCCGAAAAGAGAATTATTTGGGACAAGCTTACGGCCTGTGTCCAAGGAAAGTCTGAGGGTGCTACCGAGTTCTTTAATCAGTTCGAGCAGGTATTCTCGGATTTCAGTGGACAGGACTTAGGCACAGAGTCTGGGAAAAGATTATTGGTAGACAAATTTGTGCGTGGATTGCTACCTGACATCCAGTCACAAATTATGTCTTCTGAGAGCGCTTGGCAGGCGAAATCGCAATCAGAAGTACTGCATATGGCTCAGTATTACGAGAACCGTGTCAATAATGAAAAAAATAGAGTCGAGAAGAGAAAAGGTGATTTAAAGATTAAAGTATTGTTGCAACAAATTGTTAGATGCCCCATAGGGGGTAGTTCTCAGGTTAGAGGTCAGTATGTCCCGCAAGGGAATGTACCCTTGGGTCCTGTGAACATTAACCAGTGTGCTTATTGTCGTCAGGAGGGTCATTGGCGTGCACAATGCCCCGCCCTTCGACAGAGGTCGAGTAATACATTTGGTAATATGGGTAGGCGATCCAGAGGTCACCCGGGCGTAGGGGGCCCTGGTAGAGGTCAGTTTACACAGGACCCTCAGCAACCTTTTTCGCAGGACAATCAGACTCCGAGTGTGGACACCAGGAACATATTTGATCATCCTTCTTCTGCATATTTAACTGAGGAGCTTCCTTTTGATGATATTTTGTTTTGTTAGGATTGCCCGAAGCAGGGTTTGGAACCTACACCTATTCCCGTTAATCAGAAAGGTCCCTACGTTGAAATGGTAGTGGGAAATAGGAAACATCAGTTTTTGATAGACACTGGAGCACAGAAGTGTTCCATTGATCATTCTAGGGTTCCAAACATTCCACTGTCAGGGCAAACCAAAGTTTCCGTAGGGTTTTCTGGCACACCAGTTGCTTGTCCGGTTTCTTCGCCGGTACCTATCTCTTTGGGTCCCTTTACAGACCACTGTCCATTTCTTTTGACTTCGAATTGTGGAGAGAATTTGTTGGGGTTGAATCTGTTGAAGGAATTAAATGCGGTAATTCATTGTTCTTCTGATGGAGTGCGTTTGACGATTTCACCACAGCAATTTTCTGTCTCTCAATTCTTGACTAGACCTTTGCCGCCAGAATTCATTGATGTACCAGAGTGTTTATTGGCAACTGACGACAATGATGTCGGTGTTCTACAGATTGAGCCTGTTAAAATAGTCTTGAAACAGGGAATTAAGCTGCCACGCATTCCACAGTACAAGATCTCAGTTGAGGGCGAGCGAGCTTTGAAGTGCATTGTTTCCGATTTTGGGCATCGTGGGGTGATTGAGGAAATTGCAGGTAGTTTGTGCAATAGTCAGATTTTACCTGTGTACAAGAAAGGCGATAATGCAATTCCATTCCGTTTCATAATTGATTTACATGCCATTAATAAAGTTGTGGCACCGCAATTTCCAATTGTGCCTGATGTAACGATAATCCTAACCATGATTCCAGCTACAGCTACTTACTTTAGTGTTGTGGACCTGAAGAATGCATTCATCAGTATTCCTATACATAAGGATAGTAGATATTTGTTCACGTTCACCCTAGTGGGACGCTCGTTCACATTCACCCGTGCACCTCAAGGTTACACCGAGAGTCCTAGCATTTATAGTAGGGCTTTGAAAGAACAGCTTGATACTCTTGAATTACCCTCTGCTTGTACGCTGCTCCATTACATTGACGGCTTGCTTTTAGCTGCAGATTCTGAGAGCTCTTGTAAAGAGGGCACTGTATTGTTGCTTATCCATCTAGCTAAGCATGGTCACAAAGCTTTGCTTAAAAAGTTTCAATATTGTTGCCAGGAGGTCGCCTATTTAGGCTACCTCCTGTCAAAGGAGGGAAGAAGATTGACACCTGAAAGAATAAAACACATTTCTGGCATGTCTGTCCCAAATACGCAGAAGAACGTTAGAGCCTTGATAGGTATGGCTTCTTACTGTAGGTTATGGATCCCAAACTTCTCACTAGTGATAAAACCGATGTTGGCCTTGACGAAGAAGGGCATTTCTTCGCCATTGCCATGGACCTCGGAACACCAGCAGTCATTTGACTTGCTTAAGACTGCATTATGCTCTGCACCAGTTTTGGGCACACCAAACTATGAAAAGGCCTTTGTGTTGTTTGTGCATGAATATGATGGATGTGCTTTGGCTATATTAACGCGGGAACATGGAGGGAAGAATAGGCCGTGCGGTTACTTTTCTTCCGCCCTTGATCCTGTAGCATGCGCTTTGCCAAGATGTTTGCGAGCTGTCGCTGTTGCTGCTGCGTCTGTTACAGAGTGAGGGAATGGTCCTAGGCCATGATCTAACCCTGATGGTGCCTCACTCTGTAGATGTTCTATTGAACCGAACTCAAATGCAACACCTCACTTCCGCACGGTTGACGAGATATGAATTGATTTTGTTTTCCCCTCACATTCAAATTAAGAGGTGTTGTGTTCTTAATCCGGCTGAACTCTTACCTTTCCCGCAAAATACTGTTTGCGGTGACGAAGAGTCACATGATTGTCTGTATGCTACCGAACAAGAAACAAAAGGTAGAATTGATCTAAAGGATACTCCTTTGGTTAATGCACAAGGGGAGCTGTTTTGTGATGGCTCCTGTTTCAAACTTCCGGATGGTACATCCACAGCTGCTTATGCAATCACTACATTGAGCACGGTTGTGGGAACCAAGAGAATCATGCATAACTCTGCGCAGGCCGCAGAGATTATAGCATTGACCCGAGCTGGTGAACTTTCCAAAGGGCTTAAAGTAAATATATATACTGATAGTCAGTATGCCTTTGGGGTGGTTCACAACTTTGGGAGACTTTGGTCAGAAAGAGGGTTTTTAACTTCACATGGCACCAAGATTCAACATGGCTCCCTAATAGTACAACTACTCTCAGCGCATGCGCTCCCTACTCAGTTAGCAGTTATGAAGTGTGCAGCTCATCGAAAGATTGTAGATGATATTGGAAAAGGGAATGCTTTCGCTGACCAGATAGCTAGACAAACTGCCACTGATCTCCTTACAGAGATATATGTTTCAAGGGAGACTGTAGATGCCTATGTAATGGATGAGGGTGTTGGGTCTGTATGGGATATCCAAGCCGATGCCACATTAGAAGAATCCAAGAGGTGGGCTGAGGGCTTGGGGAAACTCGATGACGATGGGTGTTGGGTGGACACGGTTGATGGAAAATGGCTACTTCCTGATGCTTATGTGATGATGATGGTCATCATGGCACATGGTCCTACGCATGTGTGTGCCCAGCAGATAACGAAAATGTTAGAGAAAGTTTGAGTAAACAACAACATTTTGAAAATTGCTCAGCATTACGTCCAGAACTGCATGATTTGCCTACAACACAATGTGGGAAAGGGGACAGAAACTCCAAGGGGAAGTTTTGGGCCACCCTCTGTCCCATTCGAAGTAATCCACTTTGATTTTATTGAAATGGAACGATGCAACAATCTAAAGTATGTCCTTGTGGTCATTTGTGCTTTCAGTAAGTGGGTTGAGGCTTTCCCTGTCAAAGATGCTACAGCCATGACCACTGCAAAGACCATGTTAAAGGAATTCGTCCCGCGGTTCGGTTTGCCGAGAGTTATCTGGTCGGATAATGGTCCACATTTTATCGTGGCTGTAATCCTACAGATATGTGCGGCATTGCAAATTGACAAATGATTCCATTCGGCCAGACATGCTCAGAGTGCCGGACTAGTGGAAAGACACAATGGTATCATCAAGAACAAGCTCGCTAAGACGTGTGCCGGCACCAAACTAAAATGGCCGGACGCCTTACCGATCGTGTTACTAGCCAAGCGTACAACCCCTCAAACTAAGACTGGGCTCTCTCCATTTGAGGTGGTAATGGGGAGACCTGCTAATATCTGGAATCTTCCAAAATGTCGAAGTTTAAAGAATGTTGAAAATGTATTACTTTCAGACTATTGTAGTCAGTTGACTAAAAACCTGTATTTGATTTATCACCAGGTACGAGAGGCTTTACCTGTGCGATACGAGGGCCCGGATCACAGCATACGGCCAGGGGAGTGGGTGCTCGTGAAGTCCTTCGAGCGCTCCACCTGCCTTGAACCTCGGTGGAGGGGCCCATTCCAGGTCCTGCTGGTCACTCAGACAGCGGTGCGCGTCGCAGGCCGGAAGCATTGGATCCATGCATCGCATGTCAAGAAACTTCCTCACCCAGTGCCAAACGTTACAGAAGAAACAGAACCCCTCGCTAATGCTGCAACTAACGACCCCAAAGCAGTGAGTAGAACTGAGACTGTGTCGGAGAATCTCTCTGAGCCCGTGAGGCTTGGGGAAGCTGCCATTTTGTCTCCACACTCTCCAAATATTTTGCTCCCGGAAATTGCTGTTCCAACTTCACTTGTCTCTGATACGTTGCTTCCAACGGGAAGTGACGACACATTGTTTCTGGATCAATCAGTACCAGGAACAGCCAGATATCATCTGCGTTCGAGAAAATAGACATACGGCACGGTTCTGCTGTGCATCTGATAGACATACGGCATGGTTCTGCTGTGCATTCAAGGATGGAAAGGATCATCAAGGGCTTGCTTTTGCCCAAATTTCAGGAATGGGATTCTGTTGGCTAGGGTTGTGGAAGGACTAAGAAGTCGCGCGACCGGGGGGTCGCCAGCAACGGACATTGGGGTTTTCCATCCAAAGACTACAATGCCTGCCACCGCCACCGCTTGTATTGGACTTGTAAATGATCGGGTGACCAGCCAGGACAATGGACAGAAAATCTGGGCCCCGAAAACGTATTGCTGTGTTTTTATGATAATATTTGGTTTTATAATAGTCACTGTTTTAGGCCTTTGGTACTTTAAAGAAACTCATCCTTTAGAGTTTTTGCTACCGACTGAAATTGTATCCACTGTCCCTACACCTTTTGTACATTCGCATACTATGTCTCCTAGAGATTTCCAGCATAGGAAAAGATATCATAATAATACTTTGCTACTTATTATGAATGCTCCACATGCCATTTTTAATACATCCAACTGCTGGGTCTGCTCACATTTACCGCAACACGGCGATAAGGGGCTAGGTTGGTATATTCATCCTTTACCGTTGACAACTGCCTGCTATGCTTCTCTTAGAGCACTGTTCTTTGGCCGATGGAATGATAGCGTCTCAGGGAACTTTGATGGCACCAATTTGAATAGTTTTGAGAAACGTGTTTTGACTCCCCTGGAATGCTCGCTTTTTGCAAATAGGAGTAAACCGAATGTTGCTTCTATTAGACCTTCTGATAAACTGTCTCGTCCTTTTCAATCTTTGATTTCCTTTAAAATGGCTCTGATAGGCAATAAGGATGCCATGCCTCCTTCCTACACTGTTAACCATAGCCCCGATTCAGTTTCTTTCTGCATACAGGGGAATGGCACTCAGTCAATGGGAGATTTTAAAGGTTGTGCCAACGTTGCAAATTTGACTGGGGAAGACAGGCCTTTGTATGTAGGTGAACCTGTCTATTTCGTTTGCGGTAATGTAGCATTTCCATGGTTGCCCAGGGATTGGCAGGGAACCTGTTATTTAGGGATCCTGTTACCTGGGGTGTTCATAGCGAGTACTGTAGACGTTTCAAAGGCTCGTCCACAGCGAGACGAGAATGTTGACACCCCAGCACAAGTCTTGGGAGATATAGCAAAATCAGTTGTGCCATTTTGGGGGCAGATAGCGAATTCCGAGGATATCAGGAGACTAGCGAGAGTACTGGAGACAATGATCAATCGGACCACGGATATACTCTACACATGACAGAGCACAAAGCAATAAGATTAGTAGCACTTCAGAACCGGATGGCATTAGATGTCATTCTGGCTGAATGTGGTGTATTATGTAAATTAGTGGGGTCCGCTTGCTGTGTTTTCGTACCAAATTCCTCCCCAACTATCTTCAAGGCAATACAGAATCTGCACGTCCTTAGTTCCGAAGTGCATGTTCCCGAGGGAAACTGGGATCTTAGCGCTTGGTTCTGGGACTTCTTGCGATCTTGGGGTTGGAAGGTACTTTCGGTCTTATTCATTATTTTGGGAATCCTGTTGTTTCGTTGTTGCTGTATTCAGTGTCTGCCTGGTATGTGTTCGATGCTAGGGGGATGTTGCGCACAAGCGATAGGTTCGATAGGACATAAAGTGTATGCCTCAGATAAGACTTCCAAACAATATGTTTTAAAGGATATTTTAGCAAAATACCTAATGGCAATAGATATTTCTGATAGTCATTCAGGGTGCATGGACAATGATGCATGGAGTTATTTGCAAGGAGACCCAAAGTAGTTCTTAGCACTTGGCATAGGCCAAAAGGAGGGTTTGTCGTATAAGAAAGTATATCATGCCTCCTATTGTAAGAAATATATTAATATTGGCCTACGCCAAGTTGCTTGAAAGTCGCTTGCAAAAGAAATCTGTGTTGCAAGGTCCTGACCTTAAATCTATGTAGGCCGCCATTTTAGGTCAAACCGCCATTTTAGGATTTGTTGTTTAAAAGTCACTCTGTGAGCTAAAATGGTGGACGATGTCATTGCAGAATACAACATGGCCGTCTTGACCTCTGTACATAGCTAATGTGTAATTTGCCTGCAGGCCACTTGTTGAGGTCATGAACTGAGACCTTGTCCTTCGTTGATCTATGTGTAGAAGGATTACTAGTGCAATGAAACCAATCCACAAGCATATATTGAGACAATGTATTCAAATACTGAACGAAGAACATCTGTTTAACTACATTGTATTAATGTTTAAGAAGGCCTGCATGGAAAAATTTAAAATACACAGTTAATGCATACGCTTGTTGTTACATGTATTAAAGACAAACCAGTTATATGCGGTTATTTGAGACTTGGCGCGGACCCTAGATTGGTGATGTATAAAGTGGAATATTAACCCGAAGTGGGGCTGGACATAGTGCCCACAATGTGTATAAAAAGCGAATGCATTCTAATGTACAGCGTCTCTCACTGAACACACTGAACCACGCTGGAGTTCATTGTGTTGTACTGAGGGCCGATAGCTATCTGATTTTGCTCTGCTTTTGTAACTGGATTCAGTATAAAATAAAGTACTTTGTATGTTCCTTTGTAACCCGTGTTCAGTGTATTTCCTTTTGGGGTACTCAGCCTCGATATTTTATTTCTGTTTTCACAAAGGTAGCGTGCTTGGTGTGAGAGTGAGTGGTGGGTAGAGGCAACCGGGTCTGGAGAAGTAGGCAGATGAGGTGGGAGAATACCCCAGAGAGCAACGGCAGGGCTATCAGAGAGATCAGGGGGATGGGAGAAAGTCCAGCCATGAGAGTGTGTGGGGTCAGAAAAGAGAGAATGGGTGAGTGTAGGGGTGGCCTGAGGGTTCTATGTTCTTAGATCGCCAGGTTTTCATTTGCAGTTTTTTGCAGAATATTTTCTGCTGAAAAAACTCTGCAATATTTTTTTTTAGGGGGTTCCCCAATCGTCCATTACCTACTCTCTAGCCCCTACTCCCTCCAGAGCTCCCTCCATTTTCTCCGACAGTGACCCACAACACCCTCCCTTTATGACTGTAAGTGCTAATTCCGCACCTATCAACTACTTACCACTGAACATCTCGCAGCTTTGCCTCCACATCTCCTTCATCCAGCTAATACAATCATCTCCACAGTGGGGCTCAATACACGTGACTGCTGCAACAACCTAGTCCACGGACTCACCCTCCACCCAGCCACGGGCCAAAATCGTCAACTCCGCCACTCACAACTTTTAGCAGACTATGAGGGTCATTATGAGTTGGGCGGTAAGGGATACTGGGCACCGGTAAGGAGGCTGGTGCCGGGAATCCCTTACCGCCAAATTCTGAGGTCCCTTAGCGGGAACCGGGCTATTTGCAGGCCCGTTATTAGCACCTTCCCCATTCCCACTTAACCCTATGGGGGCTAAATGGGAATGGGGAATGGTTGGTTGAATGGGGACTTACCGGGTCCACACAGGTCGGAATGTCCCGGTAAGTCCCCATTCAACCAGACCGGTGCCGGACCCGGTATTGGAGGCAGCCATGGCGCAAACAGCGGCATGGATACCTCCAATCTCGGAATGAGGGCCTATATGTTTCTAACCTGTGTCTACATGCTCACCAATACGCTTCTGTCAGTCACCAGACCCCAATCGAGCCCTCAAACCTGTGTCCTCCACCATTGCATTGTCCCAAAAGACCCCATGCCTCCTACCTATTCATGGACGTCACACCTCTAGAAGTCAGAATGCCCCATTGCTCAATGGTACATAATATAGAGAACTCCACAAAAATAAAGAGTTATAAATAAAGCTTACCAAAAATAACCAAGCATGAAATGATGAAAGGAAAAAAAAACACCAGAGAATATGTAATACCAAAATATCAAATAGTTCAAAACGAAAAGAATAGCGTTGTTTATAGCAGCTGAGGGGTGCTGGAAAGGCGTTTAAGGGTATGGAGACCCCTCCATTTTAAAATGATACGGATTGGAATAGGAAATTGTAAAGGAAGAGGGGCTAAGCAGTGCTGCAAGGGCTTGAGCTGGCGAGGGGGTCCAAAGTACTATTGACTTGCCAAGAACCACACTACTGACTTAATAAGAAATTCAAAAGAATGTTTTGAATTAAAATACATATATTTGGGCATCATTTTATTTTTAAGAAAACAACAGATTAAACATGACATTTAGCTATTTTTGTTTTTTTAATTTAAAGTATATATATTTTTATCTCATTGTTTATACCTCTTCATTTTATTTCCAGGTTATTATTCCTCAGGTATTATTTCACAGAACATGCTCAACACATTCAACAAGAGCCTGAAACTGTATCTCCTCGGTCGAACTGAAAACACCAGAGACGTATGCTAATTTCTCCTCACGCTCAACAATGAAAGACTATCCCATGGCCACATCCTCTACCCAAACACATTAGTGGCGCAAGCCCCTTGCTCCTCACCCTCAACAATGAAAGACTATCCCATGGCCACCTCCTCTACCCAAACACATTAGTGGCACAGGCCCCTTGCTCCTTGCCCTCAGCAATGAAAGACTATCCCATGGCCACCTCCTCTACCCGAACACATCAGTGGCGCAGGCTCCTTGCTCCTTGCCCTCAACAATGAAAGACTATCCCATGGCCATCTCCTCTACCCGAACACAACAGTTGCGCAGGCCCTTTGCTCCTCGCCGTCAACAATGAAAGAATATCCTGTGGCCACCTGCTCTACCTGAACACATTAGTGGTGCAGGTCTCTTACTCCTCACCCTCAACAATGAAAGACTATCCCATGACCACCTCCTCTACCCAAACACATTAATGGTGCAGGCCCCTTGCTCCTCGCCCTCAACAATGAAAGACTATTCCATGGCCACCTCCTCTACCCGAACACATCACTGGCACAGGCCCCTTGCTCTTCACCCCAACAATGAAAGACTACCCCATGGCCACCTGCTCTACCTGAACACATTAGTGGCGCAGGCCCTTTGCTCCTCACCTTCAACATTGAAAGACTATCCCATGGCCACCTACTCTACCTGAACACATTAGGGGTGCAGGCCCCTAACTCCTCACCCTCAATAAAGAAAGACTATCCCATGGCCACCTCCTCTACCTGAACACATCAGGGGTGCAGGCCCCTTACTCCTCGCCCTCAACAATGAAAGACTATTCCATGGCCACCTCTTCTACCCGAACACATCACTGGCGCAGGCCCTTTGCTCCTCACCTTCAACAATGAAAGACTACCCCATGGCCACCTGCTCTACCTGAACACATTAGGGGTGCAGGCCCCTAACACCTCACCCTCAATAAAGAAAGACTATCCCATGGCCACCTCCTCTACCTGAACACATCAGGGGTGCAGGCCCCTTACTCCTCACCCTCAATAAAGAAAGACTATCCCATGACCACCTCCTCTACCTGAACACATCAGGGGTGCAGGCCCCTTACTCCTCACCCTCAATAATGAAAGACTTTACTTTGGCCACCTCCTCTACCGGAACACATCAGGGCTGCAGGCCCCTTACTCCTCACCCTCAACAAAGAAATACTATCCCATGGCCAAGTCCTCTACCTGAACACATTAGTGGTGCAGGCCCCTTGCTCCTCCACCTCAACAATGAAAGACTATGCCATGGCCATCTCCTCTACCTGAACACATCAGGGGTGCAGGCCCCAGACTCCTCACACTCAACAATGAAAGACTATCCAAAGGCCACCTCCTCTACCTGAACACGCTAGTGGCACAGGCCCCTTTGTCTTCGCCCTCAACAATGAAAGACTATTTATTTATTTATTTATTTTACTTATTTGGATTTGTATAGCGTACATCTGCCCAGGGGCATCGTGGCGCTGAAAGCAATCTTACTTGTTACAGGCATACATGGTGTATACATAGATACAGTGCAGAGCATATTTACATACAGTTGTGCTTATTTACATATAGTTGTGAAAATACAGTCGGATAGGTAAGGTGGAGCTAGTTAAACAACGTGGTTTTGAGTACTCTGCGGAAGGTATGGTATGAGTTTTCGTTCCTTAGCACGGTGGGGAGTGCGTTCCAGTTTTTAGGTGCTAGGTGTTCAACATTGAACTATAACATTGCCAATGCCTCTAACTGAAAACATTAGGGACGCATGCCCTCACTCCTCACCCTCAACAATCAAAAACTATGCCCTGGCCACATCTACATGAAAACATTAGGGGCGCAGGCTCCTTACTCCTTACCCACTACAATGAAATACTATCCGGTGGCCACTGACTCTACCTGAGCACATTAGGGACAAATGCTCCTTATTCTTTATGCTCAACGTTGAAAGACTCTCCGACTCCATATCTCATCATCTTCTCTGTCCCTATGCACTGTAGGTGCTGTGCACGCATATGTATGTGCAGGATTTTATATCTTGAGACCCTAGCTTTGAAGTAATAGGCAGAACAATAGGGATACAATTAGAAGGATGGACTGAGACGGGCACACGCCGAAGGTCATGGCGGGGACACATAGGGTTACAGGCAGGGGATACAGTTTAGGGTGGGAAAGGGAGATCCATCCTTTCTTGATTTTTGGTGGATTGGCAGCTATGCTCCTGAAGAAGCTATGTTCCTGAGAATTTCATGCAATTTGGACTTTCTAACTGGACTGTTGAGTTCCTGGGTCTCCCTCAGTAGTTCCCAACTTTGCCTTCTTTTTGCCAATCCGCTGCCTCATTTCTACCCTGGTTTATTTATTCATTTATTTTTGCATTTATAGCAGCACACCAAGCCCTCTGGGATCTGGGCACTAGTTACATAGGTAGGCACAGTTACATAGGTGGGTATAGACCAAGCCGGTGGAAGAGGCTGAGGATAGTTAGATGATCAGGGGAGTCTTTTGTTTTTTCTGAAACGCTGGTAGGACGTCTCGGAGCGCAGATGGAGCGGGAGATTGTTCCAGAGGTTAGCCATGACGGTGGGGAAGCTTGAGCCACCTGCACGTTTCCGTCTGAAGCTGACAGTGAGTAGTCGCTGGCTGTTGGAGGATCTGAGCGGTCTGGCTGGTGAGTATTTCTTGATCCTCTAGGCGAAGTAAGCCGGGGGCATTGTTCGCCAGGCAACGGTGAATGCAATCATGAGGATTTTAAATGCGATTCTTTCCCGGATAGAGAGCCAATGGACTGAGCGCCTTAACTCAGAGATATGGTCAGATGTGATCAGGTCCACGGCTGCTCTGAGAGCATTGCTTTGATTGATCTGGAGCCTATTCAAGTTTCTGTCTGAGGTCCCACAGAGTAAGATGTTACAGTAGTCTAGCTTGGACGGCACAAGAGCGGAGGCCACTCAGAGGCGGTTGGCAGTGGATAAGAAAGGTCTGCTTGATCGAATATGTTTTGTGGTGTTGGCTGTTGTAGAGGCAATGTTATTGATTTGGCAAGTCATATTGAGTGAAGCGTCAAGGTAGGTACCAAGCATTTTGACTGAAGCAGAGGCAGGAATGTTGTGGCCAACTATGGAGAAGTGCTGGTATGCTGGGTCAAGGTTTGGGAAATGGGTTGAGGGGCCAACAAGAAGCAGCTCAGCCTTCTCGTAATTAAGACATGGGCTGTGTTGGGACATCCAGGTTTGGATGGTTTCGTAAAAAGGCATTTACAGTGCTGCTTTGTCAGGGGGATGAGTATTTTTTTTTTATTTATTTATTTGATTTATATTTCAGGCCGAGACCTGTAATTTTATCAAAAAGATCTACGCATTTAACTCTTCCAGATTCTCCGGAGAGTTGGCTTTCGACAGATCGAGGTACATCTTTTTATGAACAATAGATACGTTTCCAATGTCATTGTTCCGATACTCCTTAGGTTTGTATTAATGAGGCGTCTTCAATGAGAAGAATTTCATTTATCTGTTTGAAAGCCAACTCGATTAGGTTTGTCATGGCCATTGTCCACCGCGTAGCTTCACCTGAGATCAATCTGTTCCATATGTTATCCTCTTCGAACATCCAAGGATTTGTAATCAACGGAGATAGATAAGTGATTCTGTTCTGTTTGGTGTATGGACAGTTTAAAACCAGGTGCCTAATCGTTTCCACGGTGTCCACATTTTTACATAACCTGCATGCTTGGTTTTCCACCAAACCTCGGATGGCAAGTATTTGCTTTGTGTGAAGTGTATTTAGTCTCGCTTTCATAAACAAGTGTCTTTTTTTCTTTTCTGGAAATTTGCTGACGTATTTTATGGGTACCTTTAATTTGTTGCATGTAGGCGGAAGATGCTGTAGCAATTTGTTGTCTGCTGCTATTTCTATTGTTTTAATCCAGTCCATTTCCTGCATTTTCCGCTTGATTTTGTCTGGATTTTCTTTTAAATCTGTTTCCGTGCACATTATTTGCGACAGTCTTTCTTTTCTAGTTTCTGCCCAATTTCTAAATATCGTGCAATTCCCGTTTAACATTTCTTCTTTGACTACAGCGTAGATCGGGAGGGAGTCTGCCAGAATGATTTTTCTAAATAACCTCATTGCGCTAACGTCGACTATCGAAGCCAAAGACGTTAGCCCAAGTTCCCTTCTAATGGCTGCAATTGCCGTTGATTTGGGCAATCCCAAAACAGATCTCC
Organism: Ambystoma mexicanum; assembly: GCF_040938575.1. Taxonomy (NCBI): domain Eukaryota; kingdom Metazoa; phylum Chordata; class Amphibia; order Caudata; family Ambystomatidae; genus Ambystoma; species Ambystoma mexicanum. The sequence continues at coordinate 1,051,367,221 of NC_090927.1, read as the reverse complement.
AGACCATACCTTCTATCTTATTCCAAATGTTCTCCGGAATACAGAGAGAGGCTTCCATACCGCTTGTTAGCGAGGGCACTACTTTCATTTTATAGAAGTTGATTGCCGGAGTTAAGGTGAATTTGCCAAATTTCTTGTCTATTGTTCTCATTTGTGCTATCAAGCTCTTCACTTTGTCCCAGAGTACTGTTTGCATAGCTTTGTCTGTTGTTGTATTGTCTATTTCAAACCCCAGATATCTGATATTTTTTACTTTTTCAATTTTTATGTCATCCAGATACCATGCTTCCTTGGTTGTTAGGTTCTTTCTATGTTTCTCAAGGATCATGATTTTTGTTTTATTTCTATTTATCTCCAGAAGGTTTTCCTCTGTGTATTTTTTCAAGTTTGTTAATTTTCGTTGTAAACCCACTTTGGTCTGGTCGACGAGAATCACGTCGTCCGCGTATAGGAGACGGGGAATATGAGTTTTCCCTAGTTTCGGAGGGAACGTTCTGATCTCATTTTCCGAGTATTGCAAATCTCCCAGAAAGGCGATAAAAAGTGCGGGCGCAAGAGGACAACCCTGTTTTACGCCTCTTTTTACTTGAATTTCCTCCGAGAGAATTCCCTGTTGGTTTAATTTCACTCTTACCGTTGTATTTGAGTGCAGGGCGATTAGTGGATCTAACAGTGATCTTGGGCATCCCCATCCATTCAATTTTCCCCAAAGCATGTTTCTGTCCACTTTGTCGAATGCTTTTGACATGTCCACAAAGGCCAGATATATTTTTGGTGCTCCTTCTTTGATTTTTGCTTTGAAAATGTTTATTATCAGAATGTTGATTGCTGTCGTTCCGTTTTTCTGGAAGCCTGTTTGTAATATGTCTTTCGATTTTGATGACCTTTCCCATATCCTCAGGTGGTCCAGGATGAGGGATGAAAAGATCTTTCCCAGAATGTCTAATAAAGCAATCGGTCTATAATTAGCGGGGTCCTCCCGACTACCTTTCTTATAGATTGGGACGATGACTGCTTTTAGCCAAGTATCTGGAATTTGATGGGATTGTTCACAGATCTCGAAAATCTTTCCAATCACTTTTGCCCAGTCTTTAGGGAATTCTTTTAGGATGGTGTTTGTCAATCCGTCCGGGCCGGGTGCTCTAGATGATTTCAAGCTTCTTATTTTTTTTTCAATGTCCTCCACATTGGCTACCGACACCCAAGTCGTGTTTGTTTCAGATTTCTGAACTTTTGTCAGTTTCTGAGGTTCCTCAAATTCATTCGAAATGTACTCCATCCATTTTACTTCTGATACTGCATTTGTAGGTGTTACGTTGTATGATGTGTTACTTTTTTTAATTAAAAACCAGAAGTCGCTAGATTTATTGGTGATCAGTTTTTTCATCATTTCTTCTGCGTCCAACTGGTATTGTGTTGCTTTTGTTTGTTTTCTCCAGGCAGTGTATCTTTTTGCTTCCAATTTCCAGTTTAGCCAGTCTTGTGCCTGATTTGTTTTTTTTGCCTTTCTTTTTAATTGCCGCCCTAATTTCCTTTGTTCTACAAGTTCTTTGTTGTATGCGTGGGCGGCCTGTGGTACAGGCTTCTTTCTAGCGACTATTGGTTTCCGGTATGGTATTAGAAGTGGTAGATAATCCGGTTTCTCAATTGTTTTTGTTTGTTGATTTGCTCTTATTTTTTTATCCCATGCTGATTTTATTTGTTGAATATTTGCCTCCGTTATACGTAGACCTGTTTGTTGCACATTTGTTTCCAGTGTGGCTTTATATACCACTTTAGTTGGTCTCCGGCCATTCCACTTACAAATAAGTAAGTTATGGTCGCTGTTGTTCGTTTTCAGCACTTTAAAGCTCACTATATTCGCTGCCAGTCCAGATGATACAAAGATGTAATCTAGGGTTGCATTTGATTCTCCCCTTTCCCAAGTCGGGATATTCAGTTGATTTGGGAAGAGTGTTGCTATGTTTTGTAAGTCTCTATCGCTTGTTACTTTCATCCAGGCTTTTCCCCGTTCTTGTGTTGCAGTTGTTTCTGTTCTCTCTATTTCTTCATTGCAATTGGCGTTTAAGTCGCCGCATATCATGATCTCGATATCGTCGAAATCTTCGTAGAGCTGGTCAATAGTCGCACTCATTCTTGCACAGAAAGCCTTTGTTGTTGTCCGCTGGGGGTTCCAATAGCAATTTATAATTGCTAAGGTGTTTCTTGTGGTGCCATTTCCCTTTTCCATGGGGGGAGACCATGTGGAAAGGGTCACCAGCATTTCGTATGCTTCACTCCATTTCTTTGGAGGTTCCAGTCCTAGTCCGTTTTTGATGGCTGTAAGCAAGCCAGACGATGGTCTTCCTAAAGGACCTCTAATTGCAGCAGATGTTTCCAAACAGAATCCATCCAGTGAGGGTTTCTCAAGTAGCCACGTCTCTTGAAGGCATATTATATCAAGTGAACCCAGATTTACATCCCCCGGTACTGTTAAATGATTATACCCTCTGGTGTTCCATGAGCCTACCTTGTAGTGGTTTTGTTCGGGCCGTTCCTCTAAGATTGGGGCCGACGACAAAGTCTCGGGACTCCGTCCTATTTGTTGCTATTTTTGTGATTTCTTTGACCAGGTGGATGTAAACCAATCCCACGGACCTCTCTGCGATCTTGATTCTTGTGTTTTAGGTGAACTCTTTTGAGCCATTATTTCTCCTCCGGAATGTTTGAGTTGTTGTGTGGATTTCTCATTTTCTCTGCTTCTATTGGTAGGTCTCCGTTCCTGTGGGTCACTACTGCTTTCTTGGAGGCTACTCAACCGTGCTTTGCTGTTTCCCCACTTGGAGGCTCCCTCCCAATTCAACGGCCCATTTCTTCGGCTATCTTTTGGGTCTTCACGAACGTGCTTGATATCCCTCTTTTCGTTCCATCGCTTATGAGAATACAGCCTTTCAGTTTTTGAATGGTAATGTGTGCTCTGCTCGTTTATTTTTGTTGGATTTCTGCTTCGCTCTTCCCGCTGTGGGTATGTTAGCTCTCTCAAGTAGAAGCCCATATCTTTCAGCTCTTCAAACACTGATTTGTCCAGGTGCGTTATACTCTCCGCTTTTACATGTAAAAATGCTTTTGCTATCTTACCCCTGTGGTACGGTTCGACCAAGTCTAGGTCCTTTGTTCTGAGGTCCCTGAGCGTTTTCGATTTTTTCAGGATCTGCAGAACTGTTGGCCTGTTTAAAATTAAAAAGTCTTCTTTGATGACTTGTTGCTCAAGTTTGAACAATCGGGTTTTGCCTCTTTCTTCTGTTGTCGTTTTCCCATTTCCCCTCACTTGAGCTTGTTTTCTCGGGGTACTTCTGCTTCTTCGCCTCGCTTGAGCTTGTTTTCTCGGGGTACTTCTGCTTCTTCGCCTCACTCTTTGTGGTGATGCTTTGTTGTCTTTCTGATTTTTACTGTTATAATCACTAACATCTCTTTTTTCGGGCAATTTTTCCCTTCGCTTCACAAGCACCCACGTTTCTTCATCATTACTCAGCGATCTTTCTCCTTCTTTGTTGCTTGTTTCATCATTCTTTAACTTGTCTATCGTGGCAGCTGTTAACTCCTGTGACTTCATGGTGGTTTGGATTTGTTTGTCATGTTGTGATATGTTCATCAATGCTGAATCTAAGATGAATTCTTCCACCGTCCTAGGTGATCTCCGATCTGAGGGCGTCTGAGGGGGCTGGGCATCAAGAGTTTGGATGTCATCTTTTTTCATCTCTATTTTGTTTTGACTTTTGGCTAAATGTGGTGGTTTTGCTCTAGCCTCCGATGAGAATGTATGTGAAACCCTCGGTATAGCTGATTTATTTTGAGTCGATGATGGAATTACTGAGCTCTTCTCTGTAATGACCTCCAGGCCATTCCTCTCATAATCTAATTTTTTAAATTTGTCTACCACATGCTTGTCCCCTTTTAAATCTTGTGTTGTTTGCGGGTTATTTTTTTGTTTCTCCAGTAGTTCGATTTTCCTTTCTAGAGTCTCGATTTTATTTTCCCACAGGATCTCTTGAATACTTTTTTGTGCTTCTACTGCTGTTATATAGCTTTCTACATGCGCCATTTTTGCTATCATATTAGAGAGCATTGCTGTGTTGTCCTGGATTTCTTCTTTTAGTGCTTCATATAGCTTGCAAAAAGGTGTTAGAACAATAGACATTGCCGACATAATTGTGGTCATGTCCGGTTTTTTAGTTGAAGAATCTTTATGAATAGCCATGGCAATGTCGCTTAACCGTCGATTTTTTTGTGATGACTGTGGTTTTTCTGTTTTTTTTGGCGTCTCCCGAGTCTGAGGACCCAGGCAGTCCATTTGAGAGATGTTAGCCTGATCTGTTACTTGTTGGCTCTGCCTGGTTGCTCTCCGGTCTTGATTTATGGCTTCGTTGCTTGTTTCAGTCTCTAGGGAGGTTTGAAGTCCTGCAGTCTGGTGGGGTTGCGTCCACGCCAACCGTATGTCTTTTTCTTTATTTGTTTGGGATAGATTTTGTTTTTCCTTCACAGGGTGGCTGTGGATACGGCGTACTTCAGTCGCCTCTGACTCCCCTCCGTTGATCCCTTCTGCAGCTGTTTTTTTTATGATCATTGGGTCCCGGGAATTGTTTTCTCGGTCTAACTGAGGCTCTGTACCTGGAGACTCTAGGTTACTGATCTGAGTTTGGGTTTCATGTTTATTCAACCCTCCGACCTTGGTTGGGGTTTCCACTGTTCTTCTTACTTTCGACCCTGGCATAGTTTCTTGCAACACTTCTAACATTTCTGCGTCAGATACCTCCGAGTCCACTGTTAATTTTCGTTTGAACTGTTGCGTAAAGAAGGTTTTTAAGGAGCACGATAATAGTGGTGCCGGCAGCTTTGTGGTTGCGAGTTTTTTTGTTTTTATCGCATTTCCTTCCACTCTACTCCTCTGATTTTGATTTTTCAAAGTCTTCTTGTTTAGTTGAGGTGTAGTCTTCTTTCGCGGGGACTGATTTTTCTTCGATTTCATTTTTTTCTTTTTTTGTTGGTTACGGCTTGTTTTTATTTGCTCGTAGTCTGTTTCCTTAGTTGAGTCTTCCTGATCGGTTTGTCTGTTATTTGTGCCTGTTGTTTCACTGTCTGTAAACACTTCGTCACTTTCTGATAGTGATTCCGCGAAACTTATCTCTCCTGATCTTTTATTGGCTTTTGGAGTTTCTCTGTCTAATTGACTCCTCTTTAATCTGGCGGATTTGCTTTGATCAGAAATCTGCTCTTTGTAAGTTGAGTGGATCATCGCTTTGACGTTTAGTGTGTTCTGTACCAAGTCTGATTTGTTTGTTGTAGTTTCCCCAATTTCACCAGTTTTTTGACAGGATGGCCTCTCTCCTACGGGTCCCTTTGGATCTTCCCCCGTTTGCTCAAGGTGGAGGTCCTGTTCCTTTGTTGTAATTTTCCCCGGTAATTTACCCTCCGGGTTTGTCGAGGTTCCGTCCACCTCTCCGATCTGACCACCCCCCCCCACTCCACCGCTGTGGCCCCGCGAAGGTGCCGATGCTGGCCATCCTCCGATAGCCAAAGCATCCTCACCTCTCGTCGTCAAGACGGTGTGCGAGCCTCCAGCAGCGGCGTAGGCGGGCTGGACGGGCTGGACGAGCGTGCTGCCTCTCTCGTCTGTTGATTCCCTCTGAATCCTCACATCCGTCACCTGATCCGTCTCCTCAGCCTCATTGGCGAATGCTCCTTCCGGGCGAAACTCTCGGGGTACTCGATTGACCCCCCCGGATTGCCACACGAGGTCTACGTGGTCCACCAGATCCGAAGACTGTTGGTTGGCATCCGGTGGATACTCCTTTGTCGTTTGCCTACTCAATGGCAACAGCGACTGCGCCCATAGTGCCGGTAAACCTGTCTGTGAGAGTTTCTGAGGTTTCAACTGAGTCCTCATTGACGGCTTACCTCTGGTCCGTTTCAGGTTTGATGCTGGATCATCTCTCCCGTGCTCTGTTGGTGTTGTTGGTTCCCTTTCCGGGATGATGTTGGGAGGCAGCAAAGGCTCGTCCACTCCTGCCGGCTCCCGCTCCGATGGTGGGATCACTAGCAGCGGTCGTGCTTCTGGCCGTACCTCGGGTTCCATTTTGCGCTTGCTGCGCGTCTGCAGCGGACTGCCGCAGACTGGCTCACACCTCGGCTCGCAGCTCCGCTCACCGCTCCGCGGTGTTCTGGGGTTTTTAAAAAAAAAACGAACTTCCTCACACAATGATGTGGGCTGGTTGCAGGACTGCCGCAGACTGGCTCACACCTCGGCTCGCAGCTCCGCTCACCGCTCCGCGGTGTTCTGGGGTTTTTAAAAAAAAAAACGAACTTCCTCACACAATGATGTGGGCTGGTTGCAGGACTGCCGCAGACTGGCTCACACCTCGGCTCGCAGCTCCGCTCACCGCTCCGCGGTGTTCTGGGGTTTTTAAAAAAAAAAACGAACTTCCTCACACAATGATGTGGGCTGGTTGCAGGACTGCCGCAGACTGGCTCACACCTCGGCTCGCGTATTTAAGTATCATCCGCATAGTTGGTGAAGGAGATACCAAGAGAGTATAGGTGGTCGAACAGTGGTTTTGGTTAAATATTGTAGAGGGTTGAGGTGACGCATGAGCCTTGTAGGACACCGAGAGGCATTGGAGTTGGCGGGGTTGAGGCCCTCATGAGGTTCTATTTTCGAGGAAGGAGGCAACCCAGCTAGCTGCTTCTGGAGAAAAGTATGCGACTGATGTCAGTTGGTGGAAGAGGTTCTTGTGGTCCACCAGATCGAATGTGGCAGAGAGGTTGATATCCTCCATCATTTGCAATGGTCTTATCTGTGAAGTGCAGCCTATGTAGAGGGGGTCCGTGTGACGAGTTTGGCGATGATCAAAGAGAAATAATCACCAAACTCGATTACTGTTACCTTCACTTCTAATTGGGAGAAATCCACCCAATTACAAGCGGCAGAATAAGAACCACAGGGGTTTTGCAGGAAATGCTGCGGGTGGTAATTCAGCCGCAGTAATTCCTCCAATTATTCGTGCTAGTGCTCAAGGTACCTCCTCCACATTAATGCCTGAGAGAGATGAGCAGCGCGTCCTGGTGATAGGCTGCTCCTTTTGATCTCCGAATGCGGTTTTCTCTGAGTACATTTTTGTATACAGATGCATTAAGCCAAGGCTCTTCTACTTCCATAGACTATACATTACAGCATTTGTAGTATACATGATAAACAAGCACAATTGCAGGATGGTATTCACAGAGTGGGTTAAACATTACACGCCATAGTTGACTAGCGTTACCTGGGGATCAGACACCTTTTTTAGTATAATTTAACTACACCCACTCGTAATTACAGACCTGTTTTTCCATGAATTGTTTTTCCATGTTTGCTTAGATGAATTGTACTCTACATATGCTTTTGTATTAATTAGTTGAATCAGTTTCACACACTGTAATGTAACAGTGTGGTGCAAATTAAATCTGATTACGTTTTATATGACAAATATTTGGTCTGTCTTACATCTGTTTTTTCTCAGCCTTGTGGTTTCTTGACTATAGATACACAGATAGACAGACCCTCATGTATACTGTTCATTAACTGAATATTAGACACGTAAAGTGTACTTGGCTACTTTGGCATGACATTTTGATTAAATCAACCCTCGCAGATCAAACACTCCCAGATGGGAGTCCTTTGAGTCTACAAGGTGGAATTACTATTTGGGATCAGTTCCCGTTAGGAGTGCAGCTTAGGGCTACCGGCTGGCAACGGTCGGTGTGTGTCTTGTGCTTTAGGGTCCATTGATGTGCACCACACACCACCCTGCTGCCGAAGTAGTCACAACAAGGCCGAAACATGCCTGGAGTTGCTTGTGTTTCCATGCAGAGGGAACCTGGCCTAGCAGTTTGTTTCGGGCTGCCACCATTGGTGGCAGTACCTGAATGATTTGCATATGGCTGGACCCCTTCTGCATTTGCGCAAATGGGCTAAAATACGGTGTTGTGGAAGGTTGCCTAGAGTAGTGTCAGTGGTTCAGATTCATTCAAAACCTTCCACCCATCACTTTTTTGGTTATAGCCCACTTAGTCACATATCTGCATGCCCTGTTCACTGTGACTGCACTGTCCCCTTTCTCACCTTCAAAATCGGCGCAAACTGCATGCACGCCAACTGACTGGCTTTTTTCACATGCATAGTGCATTTGCTCACACCAATACCTTTGTTCAGTCTTTTGTGACATTATAATATGTTGTTTCGTCATGGCAAACCTCTTGTCTTGGTACAGGGTGTGGCATGTGGAATGCTCCCCATTCAGGGGCACACCGCAAGCAGCGGTCCCCAACTAAAGATCTGGGACGTCCTGGCCAAGGAGTAAGGTGCCATAATTATTCACTCCAACAATTGCTTGGAATGCTGTATCATCCTGTTCCTGAGTGTGTTCCCTTTGTGCCTCCCAAGAGGTCACAACCCCCAAAAGGGAGGTGCTCCCCAATGCTAGCTCCTGTGTTGTGAGAATCCAGGTAGCTTAAAGGCAATAGTTGCATCAAGCTGGCTTGTTCCACGTGCGTGCAACGAGATCCACCAATGGCTGGGGGATTCCTCTTGGCAACTTGCTGCTTGCTTCCCTCATGCCTGGACCAACCTTGGACCTCCTTGTTCCTATGTGCAGGTTGAGAGCCAGCTCAAGGTTGATGCAAGGAGTGCCTTCCTCCAGGGTCCCAGCTGGCATGTGTGTGCCTAGGTATTGGGCGCACCACCGGGCCAGAATGGTCAGGCAAACAAGCAGGGAAAAATGTCAGAAAATGGGCAAAAACAAAGAAAACTTGCAGAGAAAAGGCAGCGTAATACCTGAAGGGCAAAGCACACTAGAAGGTTGCAACGCAGCGCTCGGTAGGTCTGGTTCATTATGTAGAGCACCGGAACTGGCGGGTGCCATCTTGTTGAACAACTAGACTGCTGAGAACGGTCATCAGGAAACGTTATGGCAACATGTAATGGTCGCCGCCTCCTTCACCGGTGCCACAATGACCATCAGAAGGCTTTGACATTTGCTCACATGAAGAGCCAAACTCTGAAATGTCTGCAGGAATGAGGAGAGGAGAAACCAGGACGATCGCTGAAGCCCTATTAGATTGGGAGACTCAGAAGCACAGAAAGCCTGGAGTTCTAATTAACTCTTCCAGACGACACAGTGGGGACAAAGGTCTATGTTTGAGGCAAAGGTAAGAGTATCAAGAGCTATGTACGGGAATTTGAGGGCATCAGATCCAAAAGGATCCAGATGTGTGAAAAACCATGGGAAGATTCTTTCTGTGGGTTTTCACTCATGCTAGCTAGTTCCCTCCCTCACAAATATGAGGATGAAGAAAGGGCAGACGAAAATGAAAGAGCAAACAAAGAAGGGAAAATGGAGAAAACATGAATTGCGGGAAGCAAATTAAAAAAGCCCATTGCAATAGCACATACAAGCATAGATATGTCCTGTGAATTGCACTATATAATAAAAGGCCAGATGCATGTTTGTTGGAAGCCATCCTGCCCGCTTCACCTATTATCACTGCTAGAGGGAGCTGTTGCCTTACTCATACAACAATAAGACTTCAAGTTCCGATACACTCTCTTTTGGTGCTGCCGTTCGCCGCCAGCCGGTTTGGCGCCACATCGGCCGATTTGGCGTGCCCATTTCGGCGCAGGTGCCTTTCTGGCGCGGGTGATTTGGCACGAAGGATGTTTGGACATGGCTAACATTGCAGCCACGTCTAAACTTCCTTAAGCCAAATTCAAAAGCATAATTCTTTTCAAATGCAGCACGTTGACAGGTATTGTGCCTGTTAATGTGTTGCATTTGAAAAGAATTGTGGGTGTGGGTTGGTTTTAACTTTCTTTTTCCCGTCGTCTACCTGTCCTTTTTCCTTCTATATTTCCCTCGCCCCATTTAGTAGGGACCGTATCTTACCCAATTCTATTTCTCACAGCACCTTTTTATTTTGAAATGAATGTCTCCAGTGTAATACAAGACAGCCCTTTCCCTGTTGTTAGGGTAGACAGACTTGAGAGCTTGTTTTTCCATGTGAGCTGGAGCCCTTAGGGGTGTCCAGTCATTATTTCGAATACAAAAGGGTTGAATACAATACGTTCGAATCAAAAGGATCGGGAAAAAAAATGAGCAAATGCTTTTTTTTATGTATTTTTTTTGTGTGTTTGGTATAGGAAAAATGTGTGGTTTTTTCTCCAAAAAATGGGCGTTTGGGGGGACCCTTCCCCCAAAAAAAAACAGTGCATCCGGTCATTTTTTTTCTCGATCCTTTTGATACAAATGTATTGTATTCGACCCTTTTATATTCAAAACTTTAACTATAAACCGCCCTAATATGTTAAGGGAAGGCGTTAACTCGCTCGCGGCATAAAAACGGCCAACTCACCCAGTGAAAACTGTACATTGAACTCGCAGGCCACGGGTTCCTTCCAAACCGGACAAGGTAGACTCAGCCTTTCATCATTACGGATACATTGGCTAGTATGAAAATAGATAACCGTGATATATCCGTTATGTACGGCGGCACCATGAAAAGGTATGAACGGTGCTCACTTGCACTAACATTATTTCAAAAGTCGTTCTATTTTCAAAATGCACGGTTACATTTCTTGCTTGCGAGAACTGACCCGTTTCAAATGATTTCTACTGAAGGTGGATGTTTAAACATCTAAGGAATGCCTTGCGAGAAACGTCCATTGCCATCTGGCGGCTGCTTACTGGTCTCTATACATGCGATTTCAACTGGTGTCTGTAGTCAACCAGCAGGCATGTAAGAATGTGAGGGGGTACGTGCATAACTGATGCTATGCATTCGTTCATACAGAGCAAGTGTTGCGGGTCAGGTAAGTCTTGAAAGTCAAGTCTAAAGTTCCAGGTACAAGTCATGTACACACGGAGATGAGGCCATCGGCTCCCACCACCCAGTCAACCAGCTCTAAACTGGCATGCATGGACCCTGGGCGGCGAGCCCTCTGTGGGGGTCCTCATCACTCATGAGATCACACACACAGGCATTCAGGGGCAAGAAAGGTTATGCCGCAGCATGCTTGGGACATTGAGAATGGACTTTATATTCACCGAGAACCCTGCCCAGCAAACGTGTACCTTACACGTGTCACAGTTTGCTGCTGCACATGGTGGTAACTGCACAAAAGAGTTCTTATGCATAAATAGCGGGTCCTCCTATGCGTGCACGCTACCAGGCAATTGTACATCACGCAACGGGCACGGTTTCAAAAAATGAGCTATATCCTTACGATAGAAAACAATTATCCCTTGCAGAAGAATTAGCGACTATTTGCGTAGCATATTCAAACTGAAACATCTTGTGGAAGTTAATAGTAAGATTGGCACTCCTTTTTTATCAACATCAGAATGTTGAAAGTCAGTAAACGTGCTTGTTTCAGGGATCTTTGCAGCATTTGCATTAACCTTTTCAGCTATCATCCAATAAAGATGGGGATGATTCGACTCCACAGTGAAATGTGTGAAGCCAAAATATATTTTTATGAGCGCTGCGATTGAATGTCTCAGCTTTCGGCTAGTGCACACAAAGAGCACTGGCAGAGAGTGGCTATCAACAATCCCCCTTCGCAGCGAGACTTTCCGCTAATGTTATTAATGCTTGTTTTCTTATGCACATTCCAGATCTGAACATGTGTTTTGTGTATCTGTTGTATGCATATGCACATTCCAGCCGGCATCCCTCCACGCCAAAAGATCCCGGCGGCAAAATGGTACAGCGCCGAACCGGGCATGCCAAGATGCACACACCAAAATGTCGCGGCGGTTCAGCCCGTGCTGAACTGGTCAGGCCAATACATCCTGCTATATTCAAGTTCATCTTCCAGGCAAACAAAATGTGTATTTAAACAGTAATAGCATAATAACATACAATTAGCTGCAGAAATATTATTCTTCATGTACGTTTTAAACTTTATTTGACTTCAATGTTCTTTGTTTTATGATCTCATGTCTACTTCAAATCATGCTGCGCGTGAATTGTGTTAGTCTGCCATCCCTGAACATTATATATTTGGGTCCAAAAGCTGTAAGTGGAATCCAAGACAATGAGGTGCAGATACAACAATTGTCCGTACAATGTTGAGCTTTCAACGGATTCGGTGAGAATTTGTTTGAGATTACTACTCGTCCATGTAAAAGGAGCAAGTTCCTTTACAAATGTTGTTTTGCTATTAACATAAATTACATTAAAATACACCACATAATATATTTACACTCTGAAATTGTCTTCCTTTCCACACATTAGCCCGTGTACACAGGCTATTCGAATAGTTGGGGTATAAATGAGCAAGTGAGAAGAAATGAACAGTGTGTGAAGTGTATGCGAATAAGCAGGACCAGCCAAGCGCAGGCCAGACTAGTGACAAGCATGTGACGTGTGACTGGCGATGTCTTGGTGGACAGCTAACAGGACAGTCCCTATCCTGTTACATGGAGAAAGCCTCTAATTTGCAAGTGGACTGCTCTTAATCCTTAAAGGACCAGAAATTGAGTACTATTACATTGCGTAAAAATAACAGTTATTATACCGGCGCCAAGAAGTGGGAGGAATCCGGCCTGAAGCACTAAATAACCTAATATTATTCTTAATTATCATTACACTAACTAATACAAAATAAATATGGTAAGGTGCATGGGACACAGAAATGAAAAGAACAAAGAGATCTACCCTCTTGTGCAGGTGGAGTCAGGACTCAGAACGCACGGTCAGCAAAAATCCATGACCGAGAAGAAGAGCCAGCCAAGATGCCATGTGGGCCGCAAGCAGAGCTCAAACATTCCCATTAACCACTGCCAATGCTGAGCTGATGTCTCAAGTTAAAGGGTCCCATATGGCTGTGCTCAAAACAAGGGGCTACTTTGTCCCTTGCAGACTGTTGACTACATTGCAGTAAAGTAGAGTTCACTCCTGGTTTAACATTTGGCAAAAGAGAAGTCATATTTTGTCTGTGATTACTGAAGCTACTCTGAGTAAGTGACCATTAGATGCTGGCTTATCTAGGAACAAGACAATTGTAGGTTGATCCATAGGGTGCCACCAGCAGGAGTGCCCTGAGTGTGCCAGACTTGCCTTGCGAGCATTAACTCTATGCCTATTGCAACTGAAAGGGCTTCGTCCATACACCGGTCCTGGGCTTATCACATTTGTCTAGGGCAGCTTGCTGCAACCTTTGGGTTGCCTGATGTTTTGGACTACAACTCCCATCAGCCCTAACCAGTATAGCCAAAGGTTGCAGACCCGTGGACTAGGGGGAATTCCGCTGGTTTGAGTAATTCTCCTTTTTATAAGCAGGATTTTAAAAGTGGCCATAAAGTGTCTGGGTTCCGCTTCTTTTCAACACAAAAGCTATAATCTACCTGAGACTTTGGGTTTGAAGGCTCATACATCAAATATGTCCTTTAATCTGATGACTTTTTGAGAAACAGCCATTGGGTTCATGCAATTAATATGTTAGCATTTTGATTTCATCCTGGATCACTGAAGGCCTGAATACAGTGCTGTTTTTAGGCCACAGATTCATCCTTACTGACGATATAATGGAAGGTGAAAAGTGTTGTTGGAGATTGGGGAATAGTTATATAAGGTTAAACCCCAATGAAAATGCAGTAAAGACTTGTGTTCATTTCGGTGCATCCAGGTTTTGCTCCTTGAGCACCACCATGTGGCCCTAAGCTAGTAATGCACTCTCGGAGAAAGCCCCATCGTGTATAATCACTTTGTGGCCACCTTATGTTCAATGGCATGAATTACACCCACATTCAGTCATTTTGCTTAACGAGCTCCTCCTAGTCACAGACGATTCTCCTTCACCGTATCATGTCCCCAGCAGAGGTTATACACACTCAGCTGTATCCGTTCTAAGGTGCTCAGCTTGGGGTTCTCTGTCTCCTTCCCTGGACGCTACCTAATCCTGGAAGAAGGCCCGAGGCATCACTGGGCTTAGACATGCCTCTTGGTTCTTTGGAAACCCAACAAGGCTTCATGACATCATTTCCTCATCACATAAAAGTGAATTTTCTACAACTTGATTGTCAAGACATGCCCTTTGGCTCCGTGGGTACTGATGTCCCACAGTGCACTGCGGCCTATTAGGAAATCGGGACAGGGCAACTAAGATAAAAGTAGGACTAACTTTTGAAAGTGGCTGTCAAGGCACTACACTGCAGTAGCGTTTGGAGAAGAAGGAGGTTTACGTGCTAGTGGTGGAATAAGCACACATTATAATTAATTTATCACAAACTACCACTACCTTTATTCATAAAAAACAGCATTTCTTCGGTGTGAGATTGCACATTCCTGCCTGCCAGATTTGAAGACCACCTACCAAAAACCGGCACCACTGCATTTTCCAATGGGAAATTAATCTTGAGAAAGGGGGACTGAGCACCCAATTCCGTGACAGTCCCGGCAAAACCGGGACGTCTGGTCACCCTGCACACTGGACTCTTTGCATCCTGATCTGCTGCCCTTTAGCCTAGGGCTGGAACTCTGCTACCCTGGAACCTTTGCCTTTTTCCTGGGCACCATCATTCCTTTCCAGAAGCGAGCCGGGGGTCAGAATTGCTCTGCGATAGTGTGTGTTGTAATGCGTTCACAGGATGTGAGGCCTAGTTTATGATTCGGAAAATGAAAACGCACATATTGGAAAACTGCGGTCCACGCGGCTCTCTGTGGAACACAGCATTATTGATTCTGAGAGGAACGCACAGATCCCAACGGCTGTTAAGATCATTGGGAAGGTGAAATGCCCAATCAAGGAGCCACTGGAACCCTTAAGCGTGCCCATATTAGGCGCCACCGAGAACTTTATTGAGCCCAATGCATATCCCCTAATTAATGCTATATCAGAGAAGCGGGTCCATTGGAAACCCCACAGTGTATTTCATTAAGTGGATTGGAATTACGTGAGGGACTCCATGAAATGGCCGTGCGCCGCCATGCTGGTAATACGCCTATTTTGCACGCGCTAATAATAGGCCTGATGAAGGTCTGGGCAGTTATTGGGAGTTGGATGCCCAGCCAGTGTCTTCCACTTTACCCAGGTAGAAGGAAGTGATGCATCCTGCTTACGGAACCCCAAAGAACCCTTCTTTTCTGTCTGTTTTATAAGATTATGTGGATTCCTGTCGCATTGATGTTGCTCATGATTTAATCTTTGCCTTTTCTTAATATTGCCCTCTATCTAGCCCCTTGCTTTTTCCTCATCCCAATGACCACTTTGCCCTGCTTCTGGTGCACCTGTCATTTATTTTATTCACTTGTTACACACCCAGACCATGGGGGGTATCATGGCGTGGTTACAGACAGCTTTGGCATTAGTCATACAATTACATTTATACAGTGAGCAGTCGTTAACAACACAAGAAATCATATAGCACATACATGGACATTATTTACAGGCTCAGTTGGTGATTATATAGCACATACATGGACATTATTTACAGGCTCAGTTGGTGATTATATAGCACATACATGGACATTATTTACAGGCTCAGTTGGTGATTATATAGCACATACATGGACATTATTTACAGGCTCAGTTGGTGATTATATAGCACATACATGGACATTATTTACAGGCTCAGTTGGTGATTATATAGCACATACATGGACATTATTTACAGGCTCAGTTCGTGATTATATAGCACATACATGGACATTCTTTACAGGCTCAGTTGGTGATTATATAGCACATACATGGACATTCTTTACAGGCTCAGTTGGTGATTATATAGCACATACATGGACATTATTTACAGGCTCAGTTGATGATTATATAGCACATACATGGACATTATTTACAGGCTCAGTTGGTGATCTTGGGCTGACATGGATTAGCAGAGTGCAATGCTAATATACCTGCACCCTCTTTCTGCCCCCTTGCCTGCTCGTTTTCTACTAACCCAATTTGACCTGAAATATACATGACACTGGCTTTTGCCCCACAAACGAAACTCAAAATGGCGATGATGTTATTTGATCAATGTTTTATTTCCGTTCTTTTGTAGTTGATATTTAGCCAAGTAATGACCTATGGATGTGTGAACTTATAGCAAATGACACAGAGCCCCAAATAAAAACAAAAAAAGGATCGATCTTGTTTGATTTATGTTTAGATAATTAAAAACAGAGTTTTACTCTCAGCCTTTTTCGCCTTTACATTAAAAACGTGCAATCCCCTTCAGTGGCGTCGCCAGGAATCAAATTTAGGAGGGGCACAGAGGGGGCCACAGACAAAAATGGGGGTTGGGAAGGTGCCTATGAAAGGTGTGCGACGTCACAAGCACTCCTGCAGAGAGGCTTTTGTGCACACCAACTACCCACACCCCACTGCACCCCACCTCCCATCAGAATGTGGCTACATTCTGATGGGAGGGGCTGCAAGATGCTCTGCACACTATGGAGGTCGCTGCGCAAAAGCCGGGCAGGGACACCTGAGAAGTGGCTCGTGCTCATGTTCATACGATGGAGAATGCATACCAAGCTCACTGCTAGCCTTGAGAGAAAGGGAGAGTATTTGCCGTGTGATCTGCAGACATTTGCCTCAGTGAGTGTCACAACACTGCGAACAGAGAACACTGTCATTGCTCGCCTTAGGTTGGTGGGGGCACAAGGAGGGGCCCCGGATTTCAGAGGGAGGGCACGGCACCCCCAGCCGGCCTCTAGCGACGCCACTGATCCCCATACACCGAGATTTCTAGGGAACGAGGCCTACCTGCTTGAGTGCACGATAAAATGCCTTTAATGGCGATTGTCCTGAGAATCCGCACACTCTTGGCAACACCCATTATCTGAATGAAAACGCTCAGGATATTATTTTCTGACTGTCAACTGTGAAGTGTATTTGTGCATTTGAAGTATTCTTTCTAGTTATGGTTTATAATTTCATATTGGGAAATATTCCGTAGCAATGAAATTGTGACTTTTATTGTTTTCCTGTGTGCCTGTTTACAGGCCAAATTGGTGTTTTAATGTTTTTAAAAAAACATTTTACTAGCTGACTTGCATTGTCTAGACTGCTGTAAGGGTTTACCAGACCCCAGGGAGATTGCAGCATGGATTGCATCCCTTTGAAGCATGACAAGGGCGATTTTGTGGCGTGCGATATCATTGTTTGCCTCGGTGTTGCTTGTACTTTTATTCATTGAAATACATTGCCTTTCCGTCTGGGAATCAGAAGAGCAAAGTGCTTTGAGTACAGATGACTGTTCCTTGAAGCAGAGAGCCCAACCCCAGTAGTCTGGGCTCTCTGCTTCATATAACAAGAATTTTAATTGTGGATACCCCAGTGAACTTCCCTTTCTGTCTTACATGACCGAGCTTCATGCGTCACATGTGGCAGACCCCATGACCCACACCACTTTGCTCACCACACACGAGCTTCATACATCACGTGAGGCAGACCCCATGACCCACACCACTTTCCCTACCACACACGAGCTTCATACATCACGTGAGGCAGACCCCATGACCCACACCACTTTCCCTACCACACACAAGCTTCATACGTCACACGAGGGAGACCCCCATGACCCACACCACTTTCCCCACTACACACCAATCTGCCGTCCATTACTTCTGTTTCTTCGCCGTGTTTTGCTCTGTGTCCACCTGCCTTGTCCTTAGGCAGGCAAAAGAGTGAGCATGTGTGTGTGGTTCAGCACCGCAATGAAAGTGACAGCCCAGTGCTTGCACACAATTGTGTGCAGCCCTGGACTGTGATCCTCCTTCCTCTGCCCTGGCTCAATTACATTTAGGTTTAAGAAGTTTGACCCTGCACTAAACTGAAGCCTAACTCTTTAGGCAAGAAAATCAGTGGGTCAACCCATGTCATATCTACCACGTGGGGCAGTTTTCAGCAATGTGGTGTTCAGAGGGCCGCCAGCCATTCTGCAGAGTATCATGCAGCGTTACGCTGTTCACCAGTTGTGAATGCACTGTTTGTAGATGCACTATCATGATTTAACATGATACGATCTGCTGAACAGCATCAACATGTATTTTACAGTGGCAATGCTGGAGTATTATATTGCAAGGAATCTCATGAGGTGTTTGGGCATAACAAACATGAAGGAAGGATAGCCATGGGTGTGACTGCACTGTTTGTAGATGCACTCTCATGATTTAACATGATACGATCTGCTGAACAGCATCACCATGTATTTTACAGTGGCAATGCTGGAGTATTATATTGCAAGGAATCTCATGAGGTGTTTGGGCATAACAAACATGAAGGAAGGATAGCCATGGGTGTGACTGCACTGTTTGTAGATGCACTATCATGATTTAACATGATACGATCTGCTGAACAGCATCAACATGTATTTTACAGTGGCAATGCTGGAGTATTATATTGCAAGGAATCTCATGAGGTGTTTGGGCATAACAAACATGAAGGAAGGATAGCCATGGGTGTGACTGCACTGTTTGTAGATGCACTCTCATGATTTAACATGATACGATCTGCTGAACAGCATCACCATGTATTTTACAGTGGCAATGCTGGAGTATTATATTGCAAGGAATCTCATGAGGTGTTTGGGCATAACAAACATGAAGGAAGGATAGCCATGGGTGTGACTGCACTGTTTGTAGATGCACTATCATGATTTAACATGATACGATCTGCTGAACAGCATCAACATGTATTTTACAGTGGCAATGCTGGAGTATTATATTGCAAGGAATCTCATGAGGTGTTTGGGCATAACAAACATGAAGGAAGGATAGCCATGGGTGTGACTGCATTGACAGGCTACATGACCTGCTTTGGGGGCAATATTGGTGTATATATTGTGGAGTCAGTTCTACTGCTTTGAAAATGTGTTGCAAAATGTCCCACTCTACTGTTGGTAATCTGGAAGCTACTGGATTATTTCAAGTTACACTTCAAAACCAGTTTGTATGGCGTGCTACTACATTTTTCTGCGATACGTGCTGCAGAGTGAATTATTTTAAGGCATTATTTTTAAATTGTTCTCAGTCGAAGAACTCAACATGCTGCTGGGTGGTTAAGGCTTGCTTACTTGTTCAGGCCAATTCAGGGAAACATTTGCACCC
The DNA here is from genome assembly GCF_040938575.1 of Ambystoma mexicanum. Taxonomy (NCBI): domain Eukaryota; kingdom Metazoa; phylum Chordata; class Amphibia; order Caudata; family Ambystomatidae; genus Ambystoma; species Ambystoma mexicanum. The sequence goes on along the minus strand of NC_090927.1, from coordinate 1,051,348,099 downwards.
CATCCACTTTGCAAATGAACACCCCTGGTTGGGGGAACCAGACCACCCCTAAACAAGAGGTTTTTCGTATTGCCACCAGCACCTCCCACACTCCTGGCATGTTGGTATTACTCCCCCACCCGGTACGCAACAAACCTGGGACTTGCTCTGATGCAGGATTTTGCTATAGGGCCTTCAGGCAGGAAAAGCAACACGCCCCCCCCCCCGCGGCCCCCGTGTTGTACTAGGCCTGGCATCCCTTCAAATGCTGAATGTGGAGGGGTGCTGGGTTTCATTGTAACATCAGCAGTGTTTCCCTTTCAAAGGAAATCATCTGGGCTGTTGCTGAGAGCTTTGGAAACAATCAGGAGGCCCTTTTTGGCCAGACATTAATATATTAGCCAATGGCAATGCAAAATGTAACCTTTTTGTAGTGATTACCCACTTCCAATTAACTGGAGGGTCTTGCTAATTATGATAGAAAATTAGGAGATTGCGATAATATATAGTCTTGCATAGTGCACCATTGGGCACACATGCGATATCACGCCGCCTCACACTGTAGCCATTCATAGACAGGATTCCGCCTAGCAGCAAGAAACACAACATGGAACAGGCTGTACACTTTGTCTCAGGAATGGCCACTAAGGCGATAGTTCCCAGCAATAGCTCAAAGCATGATACCGCTGCCATGGTGCTCTTAACACCGCTGCGCTGTTCAGCTACAAATTGCTCTAATAAAGGACGCATGGATGGCCTCACTATGAGTATGGCGACAAAGGTGTTGATAAATAACGCCTGTTTTGACCACTCTGCCTCATTTTAGTTTTGCAACCCGTCAGCATAAAAGGCTGCTTGTGAGCAGAGATGTTGCCTCCAATCCCAATGTCGGTCATGGTGCTCATGGTATTACTCGCACCAGTGCCCGACGAATCACCAGAAGGCCAATCAAACAGGTTGCACACCACCACCCCGGAGATACATTCACCCCAAGCACCCACCCTGTCCAACAACACACAAAGAGAGCTTCTTTACAATGCATCTGCGATATTATAATTCTGTACCTGGAATCTTTCTGTCAGCATTGTGGCCTCACTCTGGAGCAGAGCAAAAAAAGGTGGGCACCACACTTATGTGTACATATAGTCCAAAGTAATCATGTATCTTCTGTTATTAAGGTGTTTTCCAGGAGCTGACTGAAATGAGTCCAGAGACACCCAGACTTCAAATAACTATGTAGCAAGAAAGCTGGATAAAAAGATCCAGCTGTTCAGTCGCTCTCTAACGTTGTCCCAACTAAGGGGTTTCCAAGGAAAATATATTTCACTCTGATATGAGTTCCAATGTATCTTGTTTGAGTTTTCTGCAGTAAATCAGCCGTAGTCATCAGTGTCGGTTTCAAAAGTAGCTATATTTAGTTATATTTACTAAATGCTTCTTTAGTGAGGCAGACATCAGTGCATGTACATTTAAAGGTCATAGTGCCAATGCATTTCGGAGAATTATTCCTTCATCAGAGCGAACCTTATAGTCTATGATCATACAGTAACAGCAGATTCACAATTTGGTAAAGGTAAATAATGTAAAATGAACACATACCATAGGTCCCATGTTTCACATCGTTATCAGCACATGTGGTCAAGAAAGAAGGGAGAAATTCAAGGGGCGTATGTCAGTTACATAGTTGATCAATTTAACCTAGCGTTGTTTACATAAATGGAGTGTTTAACCCATATTACCTGCATTTGCAATTGTGTTGCGGTCATCTCAGGCAGTGCTGAGCCAATCCTTAATGCGACGTGGGCGCCGTAGTGTAGATTGCAGGAGCTAATAAAGGTATGTATCCCAAATTAATATTCCATTACCCTGATATCAAGGTCCCTTAATTATAAGCATCCCCTTGCTCACCTTCCAGCGTTCGTCGTGCGGCTTCACCCGAATATAGCTACTTTTGAAACCGACACTGATGACTACGGCTGATTTACTGCAGAAAACTCAAACAGGATACACTAGAACTCAAATCAGAGTGCAATATATTTTTCTCGGAAACCCCTTAGTTGGGACATCATTAGAGAGCGACTGAACAGCTGGATCTTTTTATCCAGCTTTCTTGCTACATGCTCACTCTGGAGCACGCCACTGCTACTAAATTGGTATGCAGATAACGAATAAACGAAGGGGAATTATGTCTGCCATCTTTAGGATCTATGTGAATCCTGTGGACAAAAATCCTGAATCCCAAAAGTGTTTTTTCTTTTTGCACCTTTCAGCACAATTATATGCGGTGGAGACCCCCCCGCTACTCCCCTTACTCCCCTCAAATTATAGATCACACAAATCCACCCCCCACATATTGCGCTGAAATGCATAGGAACAGTTTCGACATTTTGGGACTCGAGATTTTGATCTGCGAAATGATGGGGTGATGCCCCATTTTTATACTTATCGCTTTTAAAAATATCACGTTTTCTGAAATGTTGTTAATGGATCTAATAACGTATCCATTTTCCCTCTCACACATGCCTTTTGCGCTTTACTAAAGCATTCAATGGAGAAAAAGTTGCTAAAGTGCCCAAAACTTTACAAGAAGCACAAAAACTTCATACATAAAAGAACATACTCATATGATAATTGAAGGCTCGCTTGATGGTGGTGTGAGGTCTCCGCGAGGTCTGATGACAAAGGGTTGGAATGATACTGCAGGGGCATTTCATTATTGTTGGGCCAGTTTTATAAAGTGGTCTCCGGTCACGCAAATGTGAGCGGGAGTAGAGGTGAAATCACATTCCTTAGGCATTTATGAGATGCGGATCAGTTTTATGTAATGGTGAAAGGTCGTAGAAAGGTCAAACGAGGGAAGATTCGGAATGATATTGCATGGTCACTTCTGATTGGCGGATCAACCACCTACCGTGTAGTGGAAGAGGAACAATCCGCAGAAGAGGCTGTACAGGTCTGCGGTCAGCAAGGACAGGTTGACGGCAGTCGCGCTGGTCTTCTTGATGACCACCGGCATGAAGCTGTAGAGGCCAAACATGCAGGCGCTGAATCCCACGTACAGCAGCCCTGGGGGGGGGGGTGACAAGAACAACATCATCATGGATCCTCAGGACAAAAGTGAGAACTGAGCAGGCGAGGTTCAGCTACGTCCCTCGAAACTTCACAGAGGAACAAACCAAGAACAGACCAATGAGTAGCTCCCCAGTCAAACTTATAATAACATTCCTATGTTGTAAAAGTGCAGGTTACATACATTTGTTACTGAATTTGAAGAGGCAACAGTGGAGTATCAGAAATCTGACATGATGCTATGCCATTTCTAGCCGTGGGAGAGAACTCCCCCAGGATAATGCGATCCACCCACATTTTGTGCTGTTCTAGGCCCCAAGAACTTTAAAACCTTTCCGGAAATTCCTCTGGAAATGTTGGAGACTCACTCACCAATGGTAGCCCAAAAGAGGCCTGTGAAGCAGGGCAGGTTGGTGCCACCCCCAGCAGGGCCCTGTAACAGCCCCCAAAGTGCGCCTTGACATGTTAAACATTTCTTTCTATTTCTTGGGGTGCTGATCATAGGTCATCATAGGGTAGTCTGGTAGGAGGGGGAGGTATGACTGCTTTGCGTGTGGAGTTGGGTTGCCTAAGTCATCCCCTCACAAGTGACCAGTGAATAGTTCCAGGTTACAGAGCTTTGGAAGCGGTGCCCCACGAACATTCGTGTGCCACCTTTGTCAGGGTTGACCAGGGTTCACCGGATGGCTCCTTGCATTTATAGTAAGATATTATAAAGTAGTAGATCTAGTGTCGTCTACTAAGATTGCGCCCCAGAAAACTGCCTTTAGTTGTATTGTTTGAAATAAATAAATACCTTACAGAAACCATGTAGCACCACAACACAAAACCTACATGGCATTGGTAGGATAACTCAGGGGCAACGTGCTCACCTTGGAAGCAAGACGACACAGAGCAACACGGGTTCGATGCCCGGGTCCACGCTTAGAAACCTCTGTGTATTAAGCACGTTATAAATAACCCATCATATCATATCATCGTAGCATGGCACCATTCATTTTTTTGCTCTGCACTACCACGTAAACACGCATGATGGTCTGTTGCAGACTGTGCACCTAAGGGTTCTCCGACTCCTATTAAATTGCTAAACCTTTCCGAAAGTGTACAGCATTCTCATGAATACATTGTAAGACCTAAGAGGCCTAGGAGGTGCCTGAATGAAGCCTGTGCATTCGCTGGGCGCCCCCAGGCTGCAGGGAGGAGGATGGGTAGTGGTCTCGAACAGGCAAGTAGGGCCCGGTAATATTGCCCTTGCTCACCTATCATGAGTAGAGCGGTTCAATATGGCGGGTAACACCCTATCACTTTCAGTAACAGGATGTTCAGGCAGGGGCATGGTATGGCTACTTCAAATATTAGAGACCCACATATATTATTATCGAACAGCTATCTGAATTACTCCTTAGGGTGCCCTGAGGGGTCATGGGGGTCTAAAGAGTAGCCAAAACAGGCACCATGCCAAATCTTTCAGAGAGTTGTTTGAATAACCACAAAGCTGGGTTAGCCTGGGTTTCTGTGAATAAGCCAACCTTGCTCTCATTGGCTGAGAGGGGGGCGATGCTACCAATGCTACACTATGCCAGTCTGTCTTAAAGACACTCTGTTCCCACCAATAGAACAAAGGAGTAGCCTCAAAGGCCTTTGGTGCATCCATAAGACAGTATGGGAGACATTCCAGGCCAAGAAGACAGAAGAGGCCTAGCAGCGGACCAGTTCAAGTGGGCGTAAGCACCTGGTTCTAGCCGCAGTGCTGGGGGCCAGAACCTGGTTGCAAGCAGACTTCTTTGGAAAAGTGGTCTGTGGAGGACAGTACCCTAAAAGGTGTGGCAGGTGGCAACAAGATGATGATGTGGGGCGTCTCTAGGTTAGTGGCATCCTGAGAGATGGCACAGCCAATTCTACCAAGAAGGTGAAGCAGAAGGGCCACCAGGCAGGCACCTCCTGCAGCAGTTTTCTGGGCACCAGACAGAGTTTTGAGAGAATGCTCTTACTATGGCAGGGGTGCGGCCCTGGGCCTGGGCAGCTAACATAACACATTGCAGTGTGTTGTCCTTTTTGTGAAGTCGGGAGAACCATGAATCTTATAGAATCCGTGACAGAATCACACTATGCACCCTGGCCATCACGCACAAATGCCTCACAAATTCAGCCCCAAAATACCTTTGAGACAAAATCTGTAAACACCAACCCACACATTCTACGAGATCCGCTCACTCCCACAACCTGGTTGGTACCAAGATTCAATCTAAAAACAGCCGGAGGAGCCAGATTCCCAGTCCAAGCTGCCAAACGATGGAACTCTATCTCCATCCCTCTTAGACAGGAACCCTCCTTCCTCACCTTTAAAGCCAGAATACAAAATTGGCTGAGCAACAAGCCTCATCACTAAGATGCCATCACTATGTCAAAAATGACTGTGCACTGACTTCGCACTGCAAAAATACACTTTGCACAGTCCCATGAGCTAGGATTTGTGTCCGTAGTGCACAGCCACTTTTCAGCAGTGCAAACTAACTTTGAACCGTGAAAAAAATTCCATGCATCGGGCCCTTTGTGTCTCTGGGAACAAGTCTTTTTGGGGCATCTTAGACAGAATAATTTGATTTTAATAAGTTCTCCAAAATACATAATTTGTACGTTTAATCATTGTCTGCTTTACCCTTTTGAATGCCGCACTCCAAACATTATTTCATAAAAAGGTCAGCTGCTTTTTGCTTTCCAGGATTTGGAGTAGACAACGAAATCTCCAACAAATAGTCTTTAGCATTGCAGAAAATGTTAAGCTGTGAAATATCCCTTTGTGCCGCTTATTACAATGCGAATATTTCCAGTAAATATGTTATAAGTCAATACAAGCTTTCCCATAGCGTTCAAAAGGAAATTGAATGCAACTAAAACACACATATAAAAAAATCCTCTCAGAAGCCATGAAAGACCATTTTCTTGCCTTATAACAGTTACTATAAATATTTGCCAAAACATAAGTGGTAGGAATATGATTACTGTTCAAGGAGTTTAGTTTTGACTAAGTAAAACACTTTAGAAATCCAGGTGCACAAAACGAATATACAGAATGTGGGTTTGAGAATCAAATTCTAGGAAGGGAAGACCCAGAGATACACCAGAGACTGCATACTAACAGAATATATTTCAAAGACATGGGTAATTCTTACTTCAATGTATTGTGGCCATATTCTGGGGCTACTAATGCTGGGCCAATAACTGCATGAATGACTGCGCCAGTGCACCATGTCCCGAATCTACAGCTTTCCACATCACCTCCCTCCAGGTTATTCACCATCCATGTTTGTTGCCTTTTCTGTCATTTCCCTGTAACATTATTTCACTTGGTGGGATGGCATATATATCCAAAGGACTTGTTCTGGCAGTCTCTGCATAGGAAGGTGTGCATGTATTCTACTCAGGATCTAAAGCCCCGCATCTCCCAGGCAGTCCCATGACAGAAAAGGATGCCTTGCAAGGAGGCCGGCAGCTCCAGGTCTGTTGGCTTGACCGCCAACATGAGACATTCTGTGGCATCACTAATAAAGGAAAATAATGTATGATATATTGGAACCAGTGAATTACAGGATCAAGAGAAGCGTAATGGCAGCAAGGGGCAGAGCACGCTGCAGAAACCGAACCGTTCTTTTTCATTGGGTGGCCACGGAGCAATGTCAAGGGAAGGCGATGGATGTGGTCTACTTGGATTTCAGATATATGTTCTCACTGAAATCAGTAAGGGTTCATTATAGTTACCATACTATATTCCCAGAGCAGAGTCGTGGCAACTAACAGCCATCTATTGCAAGGGGACAGCAAACTTTTCTTGAGGTAGAAGGTCAATAATATCCACATAGGAGCTTGAAGTATCCTTCTTCTTGGTCTGTATAGCCTGCTAGCCTGCCCGCTGTAAGGCCTTCAGAAGGCCTTTCTGCGCACACCCTAGGCAAGCTGAACGCTATTCGGAGGGAAGCAATTGTGCTTCAGGGCGCATGTCTGAAGAAGCGGACAAGATGTCCAAGATGTCCACAGGCCCTCAATGAACTACTTTACTGCGCAAAGCTGCATGAAGGTTCTCTGCTATTGGGGATCAGACGCTGTTATTCACGCCGCCGTTTCAAATCTTCTTCGCTTTGACAAAAAAGGATAACCTACTTCCACATCAGTTCTTCAAAAATAAAGCTTTCATAATTGTTGGGATGCAGAGCTCTGGTAATGGAAGCATTGGCCCCGCTCCCGCGGGATGCAGTGGTATGCATGGCATAGCTAACTAGCTTCTTCCGAAAGCCGCAATGGATATGTGCATATATTATCGTCCCCATGGCTCTTTTTGAGCTTTTCAGCTTTTTGTGTGCATATATCATCCCTTGACCAGGCAAGTTTAAAAAAAGGGGTTCAGAAAAGCTTTTCGTTGTGTTGTACACGGTGTCGTCCAAAAATGCTGAATGCTGTTTTACTGCGCGTTCAGCATGAACGAAAAGCCGAATCCCATAATACCGAACAAGGGGAGCAGGAGTTGCAGGGGTGTTCCCTGCGTCCTTTGTATGGTATAATGTGTTCGGAGGGTGCAGGGGTGTCCCTTGCTTCCATAAAATGAATTTGGGAGGAAAACAAAGAATTTAAAAAAAGGACCCTGTCATGGCCGTTCCAACCCACATTAGGGATAGGGAACTGACATTGCATGGCAAAGTGCAAGGCAAGGCACAGGAGTGAAGGTAGGTTAGCCGGCAAGAGGTAGATATGGGTGCATGGGTTGCTGGTAAAGAGAATGCGGCAGAGTGTGATCTATGTGATCACTGCACACCTCCATTTTCATATTCAACATTTCCGTGTGCGAAATATCGGGATGCGCAGTGAACACATAGATCCGTTCTACACAGTGAGGATTCTCTAACATTTTTAGCATGGGAACTAAGGCTGTAAAGTGGATTAGGAGCGGCCTGAATAACACAAAGCAAAGAGTGCTGGTACATGTAGTTCACTCTGAGGAAAAGAGGGTTGCAAGTGGAATTAACCATACAAGTGTCGAGACTTGTTTTTACTCTGAATGGATTATACCAAAGAGGTCAGTATGGGGGGCTGTGGACACAAACCACCCGGTACACATCTCTTCAGAAGTGGGGTAGAGCCATCCAGTGGTGGAAGGCAGTCCAGTAACTGGTTAAGCTTCAGGACATTGGAGGGGTGATGATGATGAAGCAGAAGACAATCTCAGTGTCATCAGTAGCAAAGCGATACTTCAAGCCAAAGGAGGAAATGAGTTTGCCGAGGGAAGAGTCCTATAGGGTGAAGAGGAGCTGGGGTCTGGGCTTGATACCTTAAGGAAGAGACTTGGGGACGGGTGTCTAGGAGGAGCTCTTGGATTTCCAAGTGATGGAGAAGAAGCAGACAGATAGGAGGACATCCAGTCTAGTAGGGTGTGCTTGAAGCCACTGAGGGAAAGTATTTTAAGTTGGGAGGTAGAATCCACAGTTTTGTAGATAGGAGAGAAGACTAAAAGAATGAGGATGGAGGCGAGGGGAGAGTGGAGGCAAAGTGGTAAGAGAACTGGTGACATGGGTGAGAGTAGTCTTCGTAGAGCACTTGGGCTGGAATCCAGATAGAGACGGGCCAGCAACTGAAAGCATTGCAATAGAGCCCTCTCATGGATTTTAGAGTGGTGTGAAAGGAGGGAGGCAGGTTTGTAAAAGGAGAGTTATAATGCAGTGATAGTGAATAGAGGTGACAGGCGCAAGCTCCATAATAGTTGTCCATGCAAAGGAGTCACCTGGAGTGCAGGATGGGTTGGCAGAGCCAATGATGGGCAAAGTTTCTTCTTGGAGGGGTGGGGGAAAAGTGGCATAGAAAGGGTAGAGTGGTAAGTGGGAGGAGGGAAGATTGAGAGACAAAGGCTGGATAGGTTGTCCTGTATTTTGGCGATTCCATTAGGGAAGAAGGAGCCAAAATCATGTGCAGTTAGATAGGAGGAAACATAGGAGCTTTTAGGGGAGTAAGCATGGTCTAGATGGTCATGGATGGGGTCTGATAATGCGAGCAAAGAGAGGAAATAAGATTATTGTGATAGAAGTGGCTGCACTGGCAGCTGTTCTCAGGATTAGTAGAGAGTCCTTGTAGGCAGTGGGGAAAATGGAGAGTCAGCCAGTAAATAAAGCAGTGATGCATTGCTGTCCTTCGTAGCTACATGGTGTGGGAGATCATTGGTTGAGGGAGCGGGCAGAAGGGTGTGACAAATCAATTTCCGGGGCACCAGTGGTCCAGGGATGAATATAATGTTCGAACCATCAATCAGCCCCACACATCTAGTACACCATAAGGGATCCAAACAGATTGGAAACCCAAGCAAATTATAAACCGCCTTGTCCGATTTTGGTAACGTGGACGGAATGGCAGGCTTATCTCCGAAAGGTTTGTTGCAACACAGCGAAAATACAATTATTACCCAATGATGAAAGGGACTTTCTATTCAAGGTTGTATACAAATATCTACCTTATTATTATCACAACAGACAGTTTTAGAAACACTACAAAATACAACCTACCCTCTATAGGAATGCAGAAGACACACAGTTTCCAAGAAAGAAAAGGGATGCACTCTCGATACTGGCAGGAGGGTAGTCGGTATGCTTAATAATCACAACAGTTCAAGGTTACATGGCTTCAGCAAAAAGTGAGCAATGGGTCTTAAAAATGTCTCTAGAGGCCTTCTGGGAAGGACCAGGGGTACAGAATCACAATTTACCTTGTGCTGTGGGTGTTCTTAGTGCTCAACAGGGTTGAGTCGGCTTCAGGGCACTTTGCAGCTTCTGTGACAGAGTTCAAGATGGGAGTCAGCTGCGGGTATCAGGCTGCAAGACGGTTCGGCGAGCGAACCTGGACTAACAGCTGCAGGCTGGCCAATGCAGTGGCTCTGGGTTATGAATCGTTGTCTCAGCGCTGGTTGGTGGTTCTGAAGCACTGGTCGAGACATCTCAGGTGTCTTTAAGTGACTGCGGCTTGACAAAGGTCAGCATTGCAGTCAGTTGCAGCTCGAGGCACTAGACTGGCTCGAAATGTCCATTAAGGTAGACGTCGGTAGATGCTTGTCGAGCAACTCCACCCAGCTTCTTCAATGAGCTTGTGTCGTCCTTTAAGGCAGATGGCCCAAACCTGATGAGTGTGTTGCAGGCAGCTTCCTTGTCCTTTGTTTCGGGTTTGAGACCCTGTGGCACTTCCCACCTAGGAAGTTTCCTGCAGCGCCTAGCAGGGCACGCTGTGTGCTGGCTGGGTACCGGTTCTGGTTTGGCTGGTTTGGCTGGAGGGTCCTCTGAATTCGGTATCTCCCTCTGTTCCCTGGGAGATGTTCACTGGCGGAAGATGTAAGGCAGACTGTATTTCAGCCAGAGTCAAATGATGAGTTCTTCTTGCTACTCTTTGCAAAGTCTTCAAATGATCTGCCAAAAGAGGGATTCAGCCCTCTTTTAAAGCCAAATCGGCCACAGCGATTGGTGCAGGCTAAGCCTACCTTAATGAACCAACCCTGGGTCCCCACCAACAATCTCCTGTATGCGTGAGGTCATAACCAGAGTGCATTGCAACAGAAAAGGTAAAGGGGTGAAAACATGTAATACTAAGTCCCACCCATCTTCCTGTCTGTTGTGGATCAAAGGGTCTACCTGGTTAATTGAGCTCTCTGTGGTCCCTGATTAAAGTGGCAGTTCTCCCTTGAAGCTGAGGCCAGACCAGACTTTTGGTCACCGCCAAACCACCTTCTGAATGGGCTCCCCCTGCGGGGATGACTACTGTAAACAGCTGTCGCAAAACATGACTTTTCACTGCCCTTGTTACTAAGAGGTGGGAGCTGGCTTCAGGTTGACACAGATGCATATCAAAAGTGTTGGGGTTTCCTGACTTTTGTTACCTCTGCGACCAGGCCCCTCGTGGGCCTGCTTGAATTAACTCTCATAACAATGCATCGCTGCCACCAGCAGGGCCAACAGAGGATAGGGCGGATCCATGGAGCCTTTCTTATTTAATCAGGCTGGCCATGGCAGGAGGAAGGCTTTGCCCTCCCCCTTCTGATATGCATTGTGTACTCCACCTGTCAGATCCCAAATAAATATGACAGGGAGGACTGTGCCTCTATGCTGTGTCCACCCAGAGTAGATGTGTCTAGGCGTAGAGTGAGTATAGGAAAATGTGTACGGATTAGACCGACACATTTTCCGGAGGTTGATCTACCATCATTCAATTTCATTTAAAAAGTTCAAAAAAGCCCAGGCGAGAGCACACCCACCATGCGGATGGTCAAATTCCTCACATGCATGAAAGACAACTGGAACATTATGCCACTTGCACCAACACCAAATAAAATAATATCAAGGCGTTCAAAACCGATTGGATCATTTTATCCAAATCAGCAGACGCTTGCTTGGAAAATGGCTGAACAAGGTCTGAAAATCATAGCCACTGGTGATGCCTCGCAAACACTTGGAATGGGGTGCGATGGCATGGGATGCTGTTGAAAAGTTGTAGAAATTGCCATGCCTCTTCACCTACATTCTTCTTTGCTTTTATTGTTGTGGCTGAAATGTATGGACATTTGAGGCCTGATTCACAGAAGAGTTTTATAATGGTGCAATCCCATAGGAAAACCAGGCCCTTGATGTTTAAACCAATCCAAAAAAAAATGTTTTTAAAAAAAAGAAAATTAGAATGAGTCAAGATAATCAGAGTTACTTTTACTCATAAGTGAATAAAAGTGGCTAAAGAGCTCCCTACACAATTTAAGACGATCTCTTCCTAAATACCTGGAGGCAAATACATCCATTTATGTTTCACTGTGAAGTCTTCGGACTGGCAGGGTCGTCTCTACCGTCTCATCATGAAACCTGAAAACTAGTGGCCACGCACTTACGGACAAATCAAAATGGCGTCCGTCTTTTATGTCTTCAGAATGGCGCAGTCTAACAAGCATTGTCTCACTTGCTGGAGCCAAGGGAGCAAATGAGTCAGTGCGAGAAAACCACTGCTTTATATAACGTGCACAGACAAGGAGCTCTAATCATTAAACGTGTGCTGTTTTTAACCGGCAAGTGGCCTTTCTTACAATGTTATTGAGAAGGAAATGAACAGAAATCGATAAAAAACAATACTGAAAGTAGAGTGTATTGAAGAAAGTGAAAGGGCTACATCTGAATAGAAAAACGAATGACAAGACCCCGGCAACCCAAATTCTGAAAACTAACTCAACTGCTCTAAATAACAAAATACTACAAACCTGGAAAAAAACAATAACCAAAGAAATGGTACAAGAAAACATATCGGAAGAACTTCTAACGAAACGTCCTCAACACGCTAAAACCAAAATGCTACAAAACGATTGGATCAAAACCATCGAAAAGAAAAATACATACAAACGGATTCTGCAGTGAAACAAGGACAACAGAAAACTACATGAACCGCAACCATACTTCTTGTCATTCCCTGATCCAACTATCAGATCAACCTTCTTAAAAATCCGCCTGAACACTTTACCAACTAATGATTACTTGGCATCAATAAGACAGATCCCAAAAAACCAGAACCACTGTCGATTCTGTGAAATCATCACGACACCAGAAACCATATTCCATTTGCTTATGGAATGTCCCTCTCTCGCCAACCACCGCAAGCAGTTTGGGGCCTATTTTGACATGGCCTCGCAGCAAATGACAACAGATGAAAGATGGGCTGCGATTCTCAGTGGACAAAATAACAAATACACATTCACAGCTGTCCTTTACCTTCACAGCATTCTCGAGATTAACGGAGGAAAAATGCTTTCTTAGCAATGTAGACTACATTGCTGTCTCTTCTTCTATCCACGTACTTCGCACGAATCACAAGATGAAAAAGTTTGAGACAAAACTAAAACATCCAAAAAAAAAAAAAAATTATAATAATTCCCTGAGCATATGCGACTGTGCTGTTATCCCAGAGGCCATTGTCAGGGAGGAGCGATAAACAGACACCTGGCTCCCAGGGCGTGCATACCCCAACTGTGGGGGAATGCAGGGGAGGTTGCTGCAGGCAGAACGGTTTGAAAAAGTGGGTATTGTCCCATTGACTCAATACTTCATAATTCTGCTCCCCAATTTTATTTTTAGGAGCAGCAGCCCCTTGGTAGAGGGCATTAGGATCATTACAGTGACAGATTAGAAGCCAATGTAAGAGCATTTTTCAAGAATGTGTAAAAAATGTAATTAAATAAAGATAGATAGGGTATGAAAGAAGGGTAGCTATGGTAAGATAGCTCACTGAGTTAAGTGCGTACTTCAGAGATCTTTGTTTAACCTGCAACAGCTGGGTATTGACCTGCTACAGGGGAATGTAGCATAGCATGAAACACTACTACAGATTTGATATTTTAACAGGCACTCTGTCGGTTAAATCGCACATACATACATGTATTTTCATGTTCTCTATTCTCATGAAACAGCTTGTCCAAACATGTGCATTACATTGATGTTATCCCACTCTTAGCCCCTGTTATGGGAATTAGCCAGCAACTCATATGATTTTTGGAATCAAGAGAAAGGGCCTTAAATGTTGGCGGGACCAATGTGAGTTTCTGATTTGTGGTCTAATATAGACCTGTCGGTCGAAGCTAGCTTGGCTTTCAAGTTACGCACAGCATGTTATTGGACATTTCAGCAGGCTCTAAAAAATGCTTATTTTGCAGAATTCAAATATTACTTTACATTTTTCCCAAAATGGTATGATCCCCAAAAGGGGGTAAAACAGCCGAGTTTCCAAAGATATTTAGCTGAACCCTTTTTGCAACATTGGTAAGAAATGGTGACCAATATATTGACTGTGAGGTTATAGCCACCGGTCTCTAGACTTCTGACATAAGCTAATGCAAATCAGGTGCACGAGCCACCAGGGAAAGCATCAGGAAAGATGCAGAGCATGCCTGCAACAAGAAGTGCTGAACACACAGGATGCAGGGAGAGTGTGTGTGTGTGTGTGTGTGTGTGTGTGTGTCTCACAGTCTCCGAAGCCCCTTGTCTACCAGGGCACCATTCTCTTATGGAGAAAACCAGCAAAAGTGATGATGGATATGGTTGAGCTAATGTTTCTTAGCCGCTGGGTTTCTTCTGGGCTGCTTCCATTCCATTCAACTTCAAGCACCTGCGCCAGTGCAGTAGGGTAGAACCATACCTAAATCAGCCTTAACCCACTCACACAAGGCGAGAACAGGAGGGCACCCTGAACTGCCCGATCGTGTGCCCACTGCAGCCAGGTTTCCACTGTGTTGGGCCTTCATCAGTGAGGTGCAGCTTGAACCCTCTGGCACAGGGTACTCGGTATCCCGTTGGGGTACATACCCCAGTCATCCACTTAAGATGATTTAAAAAAACAAAAAAGTGACCTAAAAAGTGATGGGTGGATATGGCTAAGCAAGCAGAGCGTTTCCGTCCCATCTCTAACACAAATGGGCTAAACTATGCACACTGTGTTGGGCCAATTCTGCAGGATGCGTACAGTCTAATATGGCGTTAGCACCGGCACACATGGACTTACCTATCTGCCAATCCCAGGGTACCTTCAGCAGCTCCTTGTGCTCCATTATTGCACTAAAAGATAAAGAGAAATGAAAGAAAAAATGTTGGTTGCGTGAAATATTAGTGAATTGTCTTTCATTGGCCCCTAGGGGTCCTGTGATCAATGCCAGTGGGTGTGGACTTGTTAACACCAAGCGTATTGGGAACTGGGATAGCCACTGGCAGATATGGGCTACACATCCACTTGAGTGCTAAGGGCGTGTATGTTCGTCCTGAATTCCCATAGCAAATCCTGGTAGGCTCCACCCACTCCTGCAGTTAAAGGTTTGTCATTTGTAAGACTAGAAGATGGCACCAGTAGAGAGAGAGAGAGAGAGAGAGAGAGAGAGAGACTGGAAAAAGATAGGCTATAATGACTCCAGGAATAGGTCTCGTTTTTTCTTCTTGTCTTCTCATTATGTGCTTTTGTGGCCTACTTGCAATCAATGGGCCACATTACAAGTCTGGCGGTAGTCGTGCCGGTAAAACCGGCAGGCTGCTGCCGGACTTGCAAAATTTTCCGGCACCTGGCTTGGCTGTTTTATCGGAGCATTACAGCCCCGGCCAGAAAAGGTAAATCCCCATTCCCATTCAGTCCTGTAGGACTCAATGGGACTGGGGAGCATGGAAGCAACGGCACCGTGTGTAACAGTGCTGGTGCTTCCATGTAAGTCTGCGAGCGGGTGCCGTCCCGCCGCCAGGTCAGGCCTGGCAGTGACGGACGACAGCTGCTTGCAGAATCAGAGTGTGCCGGTCCGCTAACAACAGTGGCAGTAAGCTTACCGGCACCGTTGTTACCGGACCGGCACACTCGTAATGAGGCCCAATGTCTTTGTGCATGCATACAGTGCCAGGTTCAGAGCAAAACCCGCAAATCTCCCTTTCAAGTTTTGCCACTGTCTTCCTGTCTGCACACAGCGCATAAACCAGTCCTCCCAGCCAGCAACCTTGGCTGCACATTAGAAGCCCTCATCCTCTCTCACATCAACGGGGGCAGCGCCATCTTTGCAGGCCTTCTCAACTCCACCCTCAGCCGCCTTTCATGCTGTTGCTGCCTAATCACTGAAATAATGACTGCAACAGCTCCATGCCCAAGGCCACCGCTGAATACCTCTCGAGGTACACTACAGTGGTTACTTTGTAAAGGAATAAGGGCCAGGCCCAAATAATTAGCAGCACATCTTTGACACATCGGGGAGGGGAATCTCCATGCCACTCTTGCTACCTCCACCCACTGCTGGCAATAGTGTCAACACATTTGGGTTACAGCTGCAACTCGCATCGGCTCTTTGGGGTTGATGGATGCACTGATTATGGCAGATATGCGATTTACAAATACCAATCAACATTGCATAAAATAACCAGCTGTATCTTGAAATGAAACACAAGTTTAATTGCTTCTTTAAACACATAATCATTGTTAACAATTTACTCTGATTCTACAGGTGGCAGGTGGGACTTTTTGACTGTCTTTCCCTAGAAAATAGAGCAAACGTGGTTCCCCCCTTTGGAAGATTGATGGGCAAAAGCAGGAAAAATCATCACTGAACTGACAAACTTTCCTGTGAAACAATGAAGCAAGATCGTCTTGTTTGCTCAGGACAGGTGCTCCTCCTTGACAGTGGCCTTTGTCCAGGCATTTCCCCAGTGCTGGTGCTGCTGGATACCATTTCGTCGTCAACACACCCTTCTGTGGCACTGCTGCTGGTTATTACAGTAAATAACCAGTTGCACCATGTCATGCAGGCTGACCGAGCAGTGTGTGGGCATGGTCAGCACGGGTGCCCAGCAATGTCAACTCCCAACTCATTGTTATTCCTGGAAATGGATAACTAGCATTGCCACACCATTGTGGGTGATCAGATTTATGTACTAGAATGAGCTAGCCCAGGGTAAAGAGACATGCCCAGACATGCCCAGTTCACACGGTTGCGTGTTGTGTGAGTACTACTGACTGACAGTTACAATAATAAAGTTGCCAAAACACCACATTATAATGAAACGTTGTCTGAGACAGTAAGTGCCGGGGCTGAGAAATAAGTGCCAGGGATGAGCCCTGGCAAACACCTCCACAAATTAGGCACTGGACCACATCCAGTTCAAGTAGCTTTAAATCATGTATGAAGTGCCTTCATGCCGCAAACCTGGCTATCCGAATGAGACATTACCATCAGCAGCGGCGTTCTTCAGTGAACCACCTTTGCTGTGATGTCATTTCCTTCAGTACGGCTCTGTCCCGCGCTGATGGCATGACTAGAAGCGGTGTTCCCCCTTTGCCAACTCACCATCCATGTTGGCTTCATTGCTCCCCCTTTGAGCCCAACTCTTCAAGGAGTCTCTACTCCTCAACACATACGCCATCACGTTGCCCCTCGCGCCACCTGACTCGCTAGATGCCACCCGCCCATCTCCTCCACCCCAACGGGTACAGGTGTACCCCTCGTCTGTGCCCCTCTGTGTCCTACCCCCTGCTGTATATCTGTTCTGTTGTTACCCCTGAAAAGCGCTCTGTTATGCATCTGTATTGTTGTATACCTCTGTAAAGTGCTCTGTTGCTTCTCGAAGCTCGGTCTGCGCTCAATAAATACAATCATAATATTAATAATGATAGTAATAACAGTTCTCTCCTACATTTCGCGCCCTCCACCTCCTTCCCCCTTCCTACTTGTCACTTCCGTGCAGTCCCCATTTCTGCCCCATGCCAATCTGTAAATACTGCGTGACCTTCACCCCAAGACCCGAGCTGCTGATGCGGCACAGGAAAGACTCCACACACACACACGGGCATATGTCGTGGCCGGTCGATAGCACTGCGAGTAGAGCGCTTGCTTTGACATCTGTGCAGACCCTGCTGACGCAGGTCCGAATCCCGGTAGAACCAAACTCAGCGCTTTATTCTTCTGAGGTCGATAAATGAGCCCCACACACCGTGGGTAATAATAAGCAGCGCTCAGATACCTGAGGGTTCGTAGCCCTATATAAATGCTAAATTATTATTATTAAATTATATGCATATGCGCCACAGAAAGCACCAGTGCGGCGCTTCTGAGGCCACACTGCTTGAAGTGTGCTCCCTCACAGACATTCAGAAAAGAACTGAGAAGGCTCCTCTTCACCCAGCAATCCCATCTCACCCAACCCATCACGACTCAACTTACAACACCAACATTATGATAAACCTTCATCCCAAGTACATCAACATCTCAGCATGAGTGTGCACACCTGCATGCCACAAATCTTAAAGGCATGGTCTAGTAAAAATGTTTATTGTCCCAACGGGTCGGCCATGTTTTTTTAAGCCTAAGTGGCTCGATTTTAGAAAACTTTCCTATGGACCTTACCCGAGTTTTCGTCCATTAAACGCACACGAAAACAAGCACCAGGGAGCCGCCATTTTCTGATAATCCTATCTTTTCCCCGATCGCCCTGGCTGACCTGCTTTTGCGGCACTAAATCAATTCCCCCGCCCCTGAGCCTGACATTATCAAAACATTCATATTCCCCGCCTCTCCCCTTGACATTACTGTGCTGCGTAGGCAAACGCGCCCAGTCGTCTTCTACGCGACTTCACACAGAACCCGGAAACCAACACAGATCAACTCACAACACAGCGCGCCACAATTCGGAATATGAAACTGTACTTTAAAATGAAACAGCAACACGGTACATTTGGTAAAGTACATTTATTTGACATTAAATGTTTAGAGAATATTCTGCAATTGACATATGAACTCCGGAAGCCATTTATTTTCTTTTATCTGTATCCGCAATAACTGTTCCGTTTCATCTTGAGTCACGCGCTGTTCCTTTATGGTACACAGGGTGTTCATTTTCGTAAAAAGAATCACTTTGGAAGCACGGTGAACCGCAAGGCTGTTCCATCAACTAGGCACTAGTCCATCCTAAAGGTTGATATGTTGCTTCTAGCTACTAGTACAGCGTAAGGGCATGTGGGCCCTTGGCGATCGTCCCATAATATGGTGATCGTGCTCCAGTTGTTGACACGAAGCTGCAGGTGTCTGCTGAAGAATCCATCCGCCGGTGTCTCAAACAGATGGCAGTGGCAGTAAGGGATCAAATACCTGTTATGAAAACAAAAAAATTATAATTAGTCTCGCTAGCCGAACTTCATTAATATTACTCATTTTATTTATTACGGCCGATCAGAAACTATTTGCTTGCAAGGGTAGTTCAATGGAGTATGTTCGTCTCTAAAATCAATGCGAAAAGTAACAAGATAAAACGAGGCCAACACACAATGATAAACAACAGTCTACATGCGTGAGGAATGATATGATATATGATACGGCATTTGTAACGCGCCTATACTCAAGTGTTACTAGGCGTGACGAGGCAGGTGGGGAACAAGGGCAGACAGACAACGATCCTACTAGGCCAGGTGTCTTTCTGATCGCGCATGGGGATGGGCTGTACAAGGTTAGTTGAATACAAATTAAATAATAGGGCCAGCTGGTGGCAAGTGCAAGGTAAATGCCGGGAGAAGGGGCTGAAGGATACAGAGACAGTCCCGTAGTGCAGTGAAAAGTGGCTGGGCCATGGAGCGAGATCGGTGAGACCAGTGGACCTGCATGCCCATGTGCCCACTACGAACAGTTTTACTTGCTTTTCCTAGCTCTTCATTCATTCATTTATTCATGCATCCATTCATCAAATCTTCATTCCGGTATAAAAGCGTGTAAAGATTTACTTACATTATATTTGAAATTTCCATTGTGTCTCTTCGTAATGCAGTCTGTAAAACGGACCGTGCTGTTAACAATGATTGTTCGTATACTGACCTAAAACTGAAACTCGGTCTAGTTTCTGAATTTTCTGCCTTATCGTCTCTTATGTTATTGCGCACTCCCTTCAAATGTAGTTCTTTCGGCATGGTCCCTGTCTCAAGGTCAAAAAACAATAGACCCTTATACTTCAAGTGTGACTTGTGGGCCTCATCTGGGCGCTGTCCTTCACATTCTTTATTTGCAACATCACGTAGTATAGGCATCTATGAGAACTTGAAGTTTAGAATCCGTCTATGTAGTGCGCCTCAATGTGCAAATGCGAACTGGCTTCTCTCCCAAATGCCACGGCCCGCTTGGCTGGCGCGTTCTAAGTGCCCCAATTTTGTCCCCGTTGTCTGCGAGCTTTGCAGCCCAAATTGAGACATTTAATTTTTGGCGGAAGGTCAGGCAAAGTATAAAGTACCACAGGAGTTGAGTTAAAAGTGAGATTTATTGTTTGTTTGTTTGTTTTATTATTTGCAATACGCAAGCCTCCCCTCCGTTAACAGTGCGCAGCATTTACATTTACATGAGATGAGACATGAGAAAAATATATACATACACATATGTGAGGTGAATAGAGAGAATTCAAAGATGACACCCAGCTTGTTCGCCACCCATGATGGTGAAGTTAGGGGTTAGGTTTACAGGTACACTGTACAATAACATTTATTTACAAAAAGACAATCGTATTGCAATTATTTAAACCGGGATTTGTACTTCACAATCAGCTGTGCATCGGGTGGGCATGGCACAGTCGCAATGTTCGGTGGCAATGGATCAATGCTCTGCACAGAAACGTCCAAAATTCCATATCTGTGCTTCTCTAACACAGCAACAATAAGGCCTTTCACAAAGTAGAACTGCATTTCATCATAGACTGGTTTGATCACCCATTGCTTACTTCGTTTTGAAAACACCTTAGTGTAGCGAGGCATCCTTACTTTACCCCTAGTCCTAGATTGTTCACGTACGACATTGCTGTTATGGGCCAAGACCGCTAGTAGAGTGCGATGTTTCATGCCCCGAAAGCTAAAATGCAAGCGCTTTGGCCTGTACATTAGGCACATATTGTGGAACACCTCCAAATCTCCTGTGTGACAGAATTCTGTCAGTCCTCTCAAATCTCTTGATAGAGTTTTGTCGAAAACAATCTTCTCAATGGCTCTGTGTGTCGGTGAAGATGGAATCAACCACTTCTTCTTCCGTGCCTCCTCTGGGGACAAAGGGCCATGTTCACATTGGTGGAAATGTTCATTTGCTGTCCAGCGGTGAACGTTGGTACAGTGGTGCATCAGTGACCGCCATTTTTCAAGTAATATTTCCACTGACCCCTCACAAGTTTTTGAGCTCCACCAAAGATGGTTGGTGATAGAATGTGACCACTGCAAAATACTTTCAAAACCTTTTTTTTTTCCTGCAGCCGAGATTTTCTTATTGATTGATTTAGCAAGATGCCATACGTCAAATTGATGTTTAATATGTGGGAACTGCTCTCTCATTGTCTTGGCAATTAAAACGTGTCTGTCCGTGGCTATGAGGTCAATGTGCATTCCCCTCGATTGTAGATATTCCACTGATTTTATAAAACCTAGTTTCTCCATGGCCACTGACGATGTACATTGTGTTACTGTCACAACCTAGGTATGGTATCCCAGTTGCCGCAGATGCTACTCTCCCAGTTCCGGAAAAGTAACCTTCTGTCTTCGAACACGAAGTCTCCAACGTGATATGCCAAAGACTTCCCTCCCAAGAGCTCAGCCTACAATGAATCTATTCCACCTGTCAGGCTGAGGGCTTGAGTGAAAAGGCAGGAGCAGACTCAGCAGAGCTAAAGGAGGGAAGAACAGAGCAGACGTTCAGAATGCAGCCAGGTATTGCCGAATCAACAGCAAACAACACCCCCCAAGTACCCACTCTTACCTGTTCCGTAGCAAAATGTACCAGTAACCTACTAGTAATGGACACAAAGGGGGATTCTTATATCAACGGTGAAGGAGGAGTACACCAGTGTCTCAGGACTTCAGTGCTGCAAAGCGTCCCAAGAAGATAGCCACAGGGTTCCAAAGTAGAGTCAGCAAAGCGTTCCAAATCAAAATCCACAGTGTTCCGAAATAGACTCAGCAAAGCGTCCCAAAGAATATCCTAAAGTGATCCAAATCAAATTCAGCAAAGCGTCCCAAAATGTCCAAAGCAATCCAATTGTAGATTCAGCAAAGCGTCCAAAATAAACAGTGTCAAAAAAGAATGAATTGAAGTAAACAAAATGAAGGGCAAAGAAAATAAGCGTTACTTCACGCTAGTTCCTTTATTTTCGTGTTCGAGTATATTAAGCGTCACAGCCAAAGGACTTTAGCAAGTGGAGGTCGAGATGCAAGCCGAGTTCAAGGATTCCGGGGAAATCAGTCAAAGAGGGGCGGGCGTTGGAAAACGGAAGAGAAGGCAGGGGCGAAGGTTTGGAGTTAGCACAGGATTCAGGATTAAACAGGAGTCAGGAAACAACGCTCGAAACTAACACAGTTTAGGAGCGCTGGGCACTCGAACAGACAGTACTAAATACGGTCTTCAGAAGACACGGCAACGTGGTGCGTGCGTGTCAGGTGACCAACGTAGCAGGAAGATGGGAATTGTAGTTTTTTAACGGGTTCTGTGTGTTGAAGAGCGCTCATATAAATGCCATGGCAATTTCCAACAAGAAAGGGATGTGACAGTACCCCTCCACAGAGGGCGATTACTCCTGTGCCCACGCAAGCGATGTAACCAGAAAGCACGCAACAAACGGGGTGCACTCAGATTAGAGGCTGGCTCCCAGGACCTGTCCTCTGGGCCATACCCCACCCAGTCAACCAAATAGGACCGAACCCCACGACAGAGGCGGGTGTCCAGAATGGCACGCACCTCGTATTCCTCCTCACCACGGACGGTAAGTGGGGCCGGGATGGGAGGCAATCGGGTGCCAGGTACAAATGGCCGAAGCAAGGAAACATGAAAGATCGGGTGCACTCTCCAATGTGCTGGGATGTCCAGACGAACAGCAACGGGGTTGAGACACCGCAGGATCGTGTAAGGACCCACAAAACATGGTAAAAGTTTCCGTTTACCCCGAATGGCCAGGTGCTTTGTTGAGAGCCATACACGGTCCCCACAGGAATAAGGAGGAGCCGGAGCACGCCGCTTGTCCGCCTGTATCTTGGTGCGATGTTGTGCAGCTTGTAGATGTGCCAATACAGATTTACGGATGGCAACCAATGAATCCCTAACTGCATTGACTGCAGGAACTTGCCGTAGGGAAGGCAAAACAGGTGGAAGGGTCCTTGGATGCAACCCATATAATGCATAGAACGGAGAACAGCCAACCGATGAGTGCAGGGAGTTGTTATAGGCAAATTCCGCGGCACCTAAAACCGACAGCCAATTTGATTGATGTTGTAGACACAGACATCGAAGAAACTGTTCCATGGTGCCATTGGTACGTTCTGTCTGGCCGTCCGTTTGGGGGTGGTAGGCCGAGGACAAGCGGGCATCAACACCCAATGAGGAAGTGAGAACGCGCCAAAAGCGCGAGGTAAACTGAGACCCCCGGTCGGAAATTAGAATCGTAGGTAGACCAAAAAAGCGTACCACATGGTCAAAGAATAAGTTAGCTAATGTGGGAGCAGTTGGTATTCCCGAACACGGTATGAACCGAGCCATCTTGGTAAAGAGGTCCACTACCACAAGAATTGTGGACATACCCCCGATACAGGGGAGTTCTACCACAAAATCCAGGGTCACCGTGTGCCATGGGTGCGGTGGTAAAGGCATACACATTAGAAGACCAACAGGTTTACCAGGTGGTCTTTTGCATTGTGTACAAACGGCACACCTACGGACGTATTGTTCGGTATCTTTCTTCATTCCAGGCCACCAGCACCAACGGTGCAAAAGATCGTAGGTTTTTGCCTGGCCAGGATGGGCTGCTAACGGGAGGTCATGGGACCATTCAAGGGCCTTCCGTCTGGTTTGGTTGTCAGGTAGGTATAGCAGACCTTTAACGTAAGGAAGTCCGGAGATCAGTTCAGCGTCCATTTCCTTCAGGACAGAAACATGATCCTTGGCCCATCTTCGTAAACTGACTACAATTGTGGGAGAGACAGAACAAACACATATAACAGCCCCTGATGGTAATACCGGGGTGGAATGTTTGACAGTTTCCGTGTCAGTACCAATGCGGGATAGGGCATCTGCCTTTCCATGTAATGGACCAGGGCGATATGTCACCGTGAAATCAAACATGGTAAAAAACAAATGCCAACGTATCTGTCTGGCGTTGGTGCATTTCACGTGCGACAAGGCCTGAAGGTTTCGATGATCTGTATACACAGTTGTCGGGTGTCTTGCGCCTAAGAGATGATGCCTCCACTCCTTGAACGCCACCTTGATTGCAAGGAGTTCTCTTTCCATAATTGTATAATTACGTTCAGCTGGGGTAAGTTTTCGAGAGTGGAAAGCTACTGGGTGTAGGCGTTGAGTAGCGAGGCAAACCTGCGAAAGGATGGCCCCTACTGCAATGGCTGAAGCATCCGCTTCCACGATGAATGGGAGAGCTGGATTGGGGTGCTGTAATACAGGAGCGGTGGTAAATGCGTCCTTCAGGTTCCGGAATGCCGTTTGCACTTCTTCATCCCACAAAAAAGGAACATTAGGACTAGTCAATCGAGTTAATGGGGCTACTATTTCAGAAAATGAGGCAATGAAACGCCTATAAAAATTGGCAAAACCCAAGAAGGATTGAAGAGCTTTTACTGAGCTCGGAACGGGCCAATCCAAAACTGCCCGAACCTTGGAGGTACACATGAGTACTCCTTTTTGGGAAATCTGAAACCCCAAAAACTCTACAGATGATGCATGGAACACACACTTCTCCAGTTTTGCAAAGAGAGAGTATTCCCTTAGTCGAAGTAAAACAGAGCGCACATGCTGTATATGTTGGGGCAAAGTGTCTGAAAAGATTAGAATGTCATCCAAATAGACAACAACATAGCAATCCAGCATATCCCTGAGGATGTCATTTACAAAATGCTGGAATGTCGCCGGGGCATTACAAAGCCCAAAGGGCATCACACAATATTCATAAAGCCCATATTTTGACTTAAAGGCAGTCTTCCACTCATCTCCCTTTCGCATCCTCACCAAATTGTATGCTCCCCGCAAGTCCAACTTGGTGAAGATAGTGGAGGAGGTCATTTTATCGAGGAGCTCAGTAATAAGTGGCAACGGATACTGGTTCTTCACCGTGACTTTATTAAGGGCGCGGTAGTCAACACAGGGGCGCAGATCCCCTTCTTTCTTTGGCACAAAAAATATTGGGGAGGCCGCTGGTGAACGGGATGGACGTATGTGTCCAAAACGTAAGGCGTTGTCAATATAGCTCCGTAGATGTTCTTCCTCCTTCTGAGTAAGGGAGTAGATTCGACCATGAGGAAATGCTGCTCCAGGTATCAGGTCGATGGGGCAGTCATAGCATCTGTGTGGGGGCAGTTTTTCCGAAAGACCTTTGTTAAACACATCAGAAAATTCCTGGTATTCCAAAGGGAGGACCGAAACGGGGTTAGATGACGTGGCATTGATAGAAGGGAGGCAATCTACCATCGCCAAACAAGGGGACAATACCGCTACATTACGGGACGTAAAGCACCTCTGTATACAAAAAGAGGAAGAGAACCATACGGTTTGTTCAACCCAGTCAATTACAGGATTGTGACTTTGCAACCAAGAAAGCCCCAGAATGATGCCGAATTGAGGGGCCGTGATAAGGTCGAAAGTGATGGATTCCGAATGTCCTTGTAATGTAGACATTTGTAGTGGTCCTGTTTGATCCGTCACATGTCCGGATATTAAACGTGAACCATCTACCGCATGTATTTCCTCAGGTCTTTCTTTAGGTAATATAGGTAGCCCGTAACGTTTGGCCAACTTAAGATCCATATAATTCCCGCTAGCCCCTGAGTCTATCATTACCGGATTGGAAAAGGTAATGACGCCGGGAGCCGCAAAGGACATGGCAAGGTAAACATGCGAAGACGGAAAACACTCACCCGGGCCTGGGATCATTTGACTCGTCCGGAAGGCCCGGTTCAAGGGCGAGTCCTGGCGTTTCCCGACGACTTAGCGGGTCTTTTAGGACACAGACGGATGTAATGGCCTGACTGTCCACAATAGAAACATAGATTATTCATCACCCGCCTTTCCCGTTCAGTTTTGGACAATGGACCCCTAATCGCCCCGATTTGCATAGGTTCAACTTCCCCCTGGGAAACAGGGGTACTTCCATCTGATCGAGGGGTGTTGCGAATATCGGGATAGCGACGTTCGCCTCGTCTTTGCCGGAGTCGAGCATCGACTTGTAAGACTAAGTCTAGCAATTCAGGGAAGCCAGAAGGAAGAGCAGGTACCACTGATAGGGCATCTTTCAGGTCATCTGACAGACCTTTATAAAACACAGCCGATTTCTTCTGTTCGGGCCATGTGGTTTCAGCCGCCAATTGATTAAAACGGGCAAGATAAGTCAAGAGATCCGATTTGCCTTGACTGATAGCCAAGAATTCCAGATCCGAGGACTGTGCTTTATATCTCATATCAAACACACTGTTCATGGCTTGGATCAATCTATCGAAATCATACAGAGCCGGGTCATCTGCTTCTAGCAATGGATTAGCCCATGCTGCAGCAGTGCCACCCAGATGGGAAAGAACAAATGCCGCCTTTGTAGTAGCATCTGGAAATGCCAAGGGACGACAAAGAAAATGAAGGCGACATTGGTTCACAAAGGTCCGGTACGTTTTGGGATCACCCAAAAAGCGTTCTGGCGGGGCCAAAGGGAATGGCCCAGGGAGGACTACAGGAACTGGAGCCGGAGGTGGTACAGGAGGAGGCGCCGCAGCCGCGGCGTCACCGAATTCCTCGTCATGGGGTAAGGGCTGCACAAAGCTCTGTAAAACATCCATGCGTTGATGTAATGTCGCATGTGCTGATGCCATATCGGTACAAAGAGCAGAAAAAGCCTGCATGAGGGCTGCCAATGGGTCTGAGGCAGCCTCCATAACCGAGAGACGGTTTACAATTGAGGCTCCTAAATCTGTCACATCCTAGGTATGGTATCCCAGTTGCCGCAGATGCTACTCTCCCAGTTCCGGAAAAGTAACCTTCTGTCTTCGAACACGAAGTCTCCAACGTGATATGCCAAAGACTTCCCTCCCAAGAGCTCAGCCTACAATGAATCTATTCCACCTGTCAGGCTGAGGGCTTGAGTGAAAAGGCAGGAGCAGACTCAGCAGAGCTAAAGGAGGGAAGAACAGAGCAGACGTTCAGAATGCAGCCAGGTATTGCCGAATCAACAGCAAACAACACCCCCCAAGTACCCACTCTTACCTGTTCCGTAGCAAAATGTACCAGTAACCTACTAGTAATGGACACAAAGGGGGATTCTTATATCAACGGTGAAGGAGGAGTACACCAGTGTCTCAGGACTTCAGTGCTGCAAAGCGTCCCAAGAAGATAGCCACAGGGTTCCAAAGTAGAGTCAGCAAAGCGTTCCAAATCAAAATCCACAGTGTTCCGAAATAGACTCAGCAAAGCGTCCCAAAGAATATCCTAAAGTGATCCAAATCAAATTCAGCAAAGCGTCCCAAAATGTCCAAAGCAATCCAATTGTAGATTCAGCAAAGCGTCCAAAATAAACAGTGTCAAAAAAGAATGAATTGAAGTAAACAAAATGAAGGGCAAAGAAAATAAGCGTTACTTCACGCTAGTTCCTTTATTTTCGTGTTCGAGTATATTAAGCGTCACAGCCAAAGGACTTTAGCAAGTGGAGGTCGAGATGCAAGCCGAGTTCAAGGATTCCGGGGAAATCAGTCGAAGAGGGGCGGGCGTTGGAAAACGGAAGAGAAGGCAGGGGCGAAGGTTTGGAGTTAGCACAGGATTCAGGATTAAACAGGAGTCAGGAAACAACGCTCGAAACTAACACAGTTTAGGAGCGCTGGGCACTCGAACAGACAGTACTAAATACGGTCTTCAGAAGACACGGCAACGTGGTGCGTGCGTGTCAGGTGACCAACGTAGCAGGAAGATGGGAATTGTAGTTTTTTAACGGGTTCTGTGTGTTGAAGAGCGCTCATATAAATGCCATGGCAATTTCCAACAAGAACGGGATGTGACAGTTACCTGCACGACCACCAAACTCACAATTTTCTTACTATCCATGTCCTGAAAGTGGTAGGTGCAGTACTTGGCAGAAAATCCAGGGCTGTCGCACTGTCCATCGCCGGCTAGCCTGAATCGTTTGCCTTCGAATGTACTTGCTAGAGACAATTGTTCAATTTTCCAAGCATCACTAATGGCCGGAAACAGATAATCACGTTGGTATGTGTAGTACAGTGCTTTAGAAATGAAATGGAGTCCCACAAACTGATAGAAAGCCTCTAACTTTCTAAAACTGGAGCCACTAAAAAGTGATGCAGCTGCACACAGTAGATTGCCTGCTGGCATTTTCCCCAGCATTGGTTGTGCAGACCATGAGAACCGATGATTTAATCTACAGGCGGCATTTATTTTGACGTTACTGCCTTTTATATGACGAGTCACATTAATCAATGGCTTCCCACATACTTTCCCTCTAATGGAACGCACACATTTCAGCATACTCATAATTTCCATCAAACAACTGTCGAATACAATGTATTTGCTCTCTTTCATTAGACTGTCATCCTGCGTGAACGTTGTTTCGGCCTTTGACGTTGTGGAGATTTCAACACATTTGAAAGTAATATCGCTGATATCAAGTTGTGATGCGTCTATGGATGCTGCGGCTGGTTCATTCACTGTCATTTCAACATCTATTACTTCAACATTGATGGGAGAACACAACAATGTCGACAGGTTTTTTGGTGGCAAAATTTTGGCGGGTGTAGATTGTGTAAATTGATCTGCAACTACTTCAGAGCTATCTTCAATACATTCAATAACATCTTCTTGTGGTGGTGCGGTCGCACTGTAGCTATGGTCCAATGCAACTTTGCTGTAGTCTCCAAACACAGTTAATTCATGTTCTGGCCATTGGACATGAGCATCTCGAGCCTGAACACGCCTCGTCTGAATTAATAGTTCCTCCATAGTGTACACGGTCTGGCAAGCCACATCTCTCATTCGCTTCACTGTCTGTGTGTGTATAGTTCTGACACCCACGGGTAACTGGAGGAGAGATTGGAAAAGGGATGTTCAGTTTAAACACAAGATGGAGTGTAGTAGAATTGACTGGAAAAAAACATAAAATAGTCCCCAGCACAAACATTTTTTTAAAGTTATGAACTGTTTGTAACTAACCTTTTTTTGGTTTTTTTTCTTTGCAACTTTTTTGACTCGACCTTCAACATCTGCACGCTGTAGCTCCGATTCGTTTCCGCATGTCCTCCCTTCCTCTTGCGCTGCAAGGACTATATTTTCTGTATCCGCATAGACAGCACGGAATGAGGCTCCATCGTCTCCCTGAAACATAGTACTTTCATTACTATGTATCAAAATATTGTTAGCATAAAACACACGTGAGGACGAACACACAGGTACATCTCAATAGCCAAATACGATTTAAACATTGTGTGCAACAATCAAAGGACAAGTATTCGACCAGTGATGATCTATTTCGATGGAACTGTCAGTATCCATACCTCTGGCTCTGCATGGACTGCCATGAATGGTTGTATTGGAGAGGAGGCATCCGCATCTCCCTGAAACACAGTACTTGCATTAGTATGTTTTTCAATATTGGAAACACAACACACACTTGGGGTCGACGGCATAGGTACATATAAAGAGATAACCGCAAATGATGCATTGTCCAAAAGAATCAAGGAAAATCCAAATATGATCACATTTCATCGACTTATTTCAACGATTCCTTTACATCTGCATCATCTAAATGAGATGTTGTGATTGTGGTGGAAGCTACGTCGTCTCCCTGAAACACAGCACTTGCGTTAATAGGGAAGAAAGTATAGCAAATGGAATCACGTTATATGATCACGCATGATGGAGCTGTCATTATCCATACCTCGTGCTGCTGAAGAATATCTATGGATGTTGCAAATGTAGTGTGCACTTCCGAAAGCTGTTGCGCCGATTCGTATACTTGAATGTCAGGCTCTGCATCAAGTGCAGGGGTTGACGCTCCATCAACTGCCTGAAACATAGTACTTGCATTAGTGAGGATTACAATTGTGAAAACATAACATACACCTGGGGTCGACAGCACAGGTACATATCAACGGCTAACCACGAATGAAACATTGTGTAGAACAATCAGACGACAAGAATTCCAGCTCTGATGATGACGCTCGATGGAGCTGTCAGTATCCATACCTCCTGCTGCTGAAGAATATCTATGGATGTTGCAAATGTAGTGCGCACCTCCGAAAGCTGTTGCGCCGATTCGTATACTTGAATGTCAGGCTCTGCATCAAGTGCAGGGGTTGACGCTCCATGAACTGCCTGAAACATAGTACTTGCATTAGTGAGGATTACAATTGTGAAAACATAACATACACCTGGGGTCGACAGCACAGGTACATATCAATGGCTAACCACGAATGAAACATTGTGTAGAACAATCAAACGACAAGAATTCCAGCTCTGATGATGACGCTCGATGGAGCTGTCAGTATCCATACCTCCTGCTGGTGAGGAACATCTAGAAACGTTGTAGATGTGGCGGACGCTTCAGCATCTCCCTGAAAGACAGTACTTGCATTAGTATGGATAACACTAATTATAACTGAAAACAAACACCAGTGGACGATAACTAAGGTGTATATTAATTGGAAAGCAGTAACCTAACATTCGATAAAATAATTACACGATAGAATAAAACTATTACTTGACATGCATAAAACAAGTATGTAGCGGATTAGCCTAGTAAGATTACCTGATACGCGCTAGAAGTGGTTGATAACTGCGACCACGTCAAGGATGTAGAATGTTCTTGCTTCAGATTCAAGGGATAGTCAAGAAGTTGTAAAGGTCAATTAATGATTGATAATGAAATGCCAATATTAAAAATAGCCATGTAAGCCGACAGAATACTTGAAAAATGCTCAATACAGCACAGTTCCCTGTCCCCATATATATATACATTGCGTTTGTGGGTTATGAAATCGAAAAAGAATATATTGATAAATGTCATTATTCAAAAAACTTACACTCATATCAATATCGAAATTATTACAAGGGATAGAACACCTACAATATCTATTAATCCATTCGGCTACACACTACCGCAAGGCCTAAAGCTAAATCCGGACACTTGACTCACCGGTGGCGGAATGTGGACAAATAGAGTGGGAATAGCGTTTTCGCGCAATTTCTGTGTCGTTCGCTGTTTATTCTTCTTTGTTACCCAAGAAGTTGTGTACATGTCCAAGGAAAAGTGCCGGCTGCAGATGCGGTATCGATCACCCCTCTTGTCCTCTAAGACTTGTTGGACTCTACTTTCCAGCTCATCCAGTGGATATCCGCAATGTCTGACCCATTCTCTTATTCGATCAACAGTTTTCGGGAATACATGCATTGTAGTTCCTTCAGATTTCGCATGGGTCTTCGAAGGGCAACCGCTAATCGAACAGGCAGGCATTGTTGATGAATCTGAAAAGTAAATATCAACATTATTATACAATCTTCAAGAGTAAAGATTTGATGCAAAAGTAAATGAATCATACAATGATCAATGCAAGGTTTGTTTTGGTCGCAGGAACTATACCAGTTCATTATGTGCTGCTTAGTATTTGCATAAATTGCAGAAATGTATAATTGATGTGACTGAAATCTGAACAGTGACTCGTCCCTTGGATGTTCTGTCTTGCACGAGAAGGAAACATGCTAACATTATTGACTGGACCCCCGAAGGATGCAATTCAATCACAATAGTCACAGATGAAAATAAATAGATCTATTGATAGCATAGCAATGGAAACTCAAGTCAATACCAATGAGACCAATGAACATAGCACTATTGTTTACTCTACTCGAAAATAGATAGAAATTTAAAAATCTGCGAAATATAACCAGGATACATGGCCTTACCTTGACCAACAAACAGTTGGGTTCAGCAAGCAGAGCAGTATGTTGCGGGAGAATAGGTGGATGGCCACAGGTAGCGCACTGATGGGTATGCTCGAAGCGGTCACAGAAGTTCACGGATAGCACGACGACGAGCAGATTAGCATAGATCTCAGTGGTTCCCAGGTAGCACGTTCAAGAGTTGACTTGCAAAGCACAAAGATGTTCTCATGAGACATATCGAGTGGTTTTTAAAGTATTAGAAACTGGGGTGTGTTTGTGAATGAATGACGTATGTATGTCGTGGTATTATGGGGGCGGCCTGCCTCAGGGGAGGCCTGCCTGCCTGGAGACACGGGGTCTGAGGAGGCCATGTGACCGATGGCCCCTTGGCGTGGGACACCTTTTGAAGTGTACATGCAGTTTGGCACCTTGGCCTTTCGCGCCCCGGACAGCCCCCCATGCCAGCGCGCATCCACGGTGTGAACCGCCTTTGATAGAGGGGGGTGGGATGGATGGCCCTGGGGCGTGCAGATAAGGCACAGGAAGACTGCTGAATGGAGACACACTTATGTGGATTGCAGGGGGGCGGCCTGCCTCAGGGGAGGCCTGCCTGGAGACACAGGGTCTGAGGAGGCCATGTGACCGATGGCCCCTTGGCGTGGGACACCTTTTGAAGTGTACATGCAGTTTGGCACCTTGGCCTTTCGCGCCCCGGACAGCCCCCCATGCCAGCGCGCATCCACGGGTGTGAACCGCCTTTGATAGAGGGGGGTGGGATGGATGGCCCTGGGGCGTGCAGATAAGGCACAGGAAGACTGCTGAATGGAGACACACTTATGTGGATTGCAGGGGGGCGGCCTGCCTCAGGGGAGGCCTGCCTGGAGACACGGGGTCTGAGGAGGCCATGTGACCGATGGCCCCTTGGCGTGGGACACCTTTTGAAGTGTACATGTAGTTTGGCACCTTGGCCGTTTGCGCCCCGGACAGCCCCCCATGCCAGCGCGCATCCACCGGCGCGAACCGCCTTTATATCAATATACAGTATATCGCCTTTATATCAATGATAGTATATCGTTGCTTATCAATAACAAATGTCACATATCGGAGATTCTTGTGAGCACAGACCCACACTTCAACCGGTGTATTATAGTGGCCAAGACCCTAAGGCCTGTATAATCCAATGGTAATTGTTAGTATAGATATATGTGTGACTTTTATAGAGACATAACCTAGTGAAAGACTTTGAACAAGTGTTATTTAGTGCATGCATTATCGAGAATATGTTATGTTAGCTTAGATAGTGACCACCCTGCTTCACAGCAACCAGACCTTCACCCATTCGGAGCACAGATTTCTGACGTCCATCCTTGAATGGAGACACACTTGATTCATTTAAAAAATCGAGAAAAAACGTTGTTAAAATATATGTGGTGTTTTATTTTGTATCTTATTTTCATGAAACAAAAATACAAGACTTTAAAGATTATACAGGTCAGGTTGCAGCACAGCGAGAGAAAATCCCCTGTACTGACCGCTGTCACTCGGGAACGTTTCTCTAATGGCACGAACGGCACAGGCGGGTATCACTCTTCGAACGCGGTGTCCAAGCCTCCCGTGAAGCCACCATGTAGAGGAACGATAGGCCACCAGCCTGTACCACCTGTGAAAAGGAATGAAACAAACTGTTTTTAAATGACCCAGATAAGTTTAATAAACGTTTGTTGTCAATGACAATTCTTGTAACTAATGGCATTTTACACGGACAAATGCTATCTAGACAATGCACACTATTGAATGACTTACATGCGTTACAATGATATGTAGATGTCATTTTGGATAAAGTAGAAGAACATGAAATAGGAGTGGCATGACAAGCAGAGTATACTTACTCGTTACTCGGATTACGAGGACGAACAGTTGCTCGAAGTTCGTGCATAAGCACCATCATTATTCTCAACACGGCCCGTGTGAGGCAGGCTGCCCTGAAGTCTGGCAGCTCGGTGATGCATTGCGGTCGTGGCTCGCCTTCCGAAATGTAGGCCAGGCATCCCGAGTTTTCTCGGCAGCAGCAGTTCTCGTCCTCAGTTGGCATTAGCTTGCACCGATTGCATGTGCACCAGGTGGAGACGCCGTCCATTCAACTAGGCCCAGGCTCTTCATCTGTTGATTCGTCCTGCCAACTGCCGTCCGAATCCCCATCGTTTTCGCGTGCTTCCCTTTCCAGTAGTTCCTCCTCGGTATACTCGGGCTCGTACATGTATGGCATTATTGTAGCCATTGTGTGTTAAACAAACTAAAATAATTGATAGCGGTGGTACTGGTATCTGTTCACACGGGCTACAAGCGGCGAAGGTAGCTGACCAGAGCACTGAAATGAGTCACAGAATACTCTAAGTAACACGGAGAGAGGAATGGAATCGAAAATCGGCTGCTGTGTGTTGTGAAATGGTCTGTTTATACTTATTGAGGAGAGAGGCGTCCTGCCATTTCCATGGCGACAGGTCATTAGCTGAAGCGCAGCGAATGTTGACACGAGACGTGCTTTGGCGTTGGGAAATGGGCGGTACGAGTCTGCTGATGACAGGCTCAGGGGCGGGGGAATTGATTTAGTGCCGCAAAAGCAGGTCAGCCAGGGCGATCGGGGAAAAGATAGGATTATCAGAAAATGGCGGCTCCCTGGTGCTTGTTTTCGCGTGCGTTTAATGGACGAAAACTCGGGTAAGGTCCATAGGAAAGTTTTCTAAAATCGTGCCACTTAGGCTTAAAAAAACATGGCCGACCCGTTGGGACAATAAAAATTTTTACTAGACCATGCCTTTAATTGCCCCATTTGTGTGTATAAAGGATCCTGCTGCCCCGACGCACTCCTCCCACCTGGATCTGCGGACAGGATTGGGCCATAGAAAATAGAAGTAAAATAAAAGGGTGGGGCCAAAAATGAAAAGAGCCGGATGTAGAGCTGGCCAGTCTTTCGGTTTAAAAGTTCTGATTTTTCGAGTGGAGCTGTTTTGGGATACATTTGTTTTGAGAATTGGGGAGACAATTCAGCACGGTTTCTCTTTTAGGGATATAGACATTGGGGGGCCATTTTAAAAAAAAATGAAAATTACACACAGGGGACCGCCAACATTAGCTCTTACGTGCCATTGGGTCCCTGGCATGCCATTTTCAACATTCACAAAGCGGAGTGTAAACTTGTAGAGTAAATCAAGGAGAACCCGTTTTAACTCTTCACTTTTACTCTCCGACCTTGGGAGAACTAAAACGTGACCTGCAAATAACACTTGGCAGCGTTTTAGAATGGATTCCAATGGAATCTGCCTATTTATCAGGTGTAAACGGGAGGCGTATTCCAATTGAATCCATTGGTTTTACTCCTACATGAAATTCTCAACAGGAATGAAACCTGTGTGGTCTTGCACAGCGGAGGAGGAAATGAAAGTCTGCATTGCTACCCCCTGTATCTTGGAACAGCAGGAAAAAGGGGCAGATCGTTCGTGGGAGGCATACAAGTGACATGCCTTGCTTTTACACCTCCATTTAATAGCGAAAAGGACCTCCTTTGTGTATCCTCTTCTCCTATTTCATGAACTTAACGCTCCATTTCACCCGACTTCTCCACCTCTGTAGCGAGCCACCACCCCTGCACCCTCTGCCAATCGCATCAAACTCTGCTACCCCTAGACCATGCCTGTGACGCGCTGGGCGTGTCCCCTATGGATAGCGTTTAAGGATTTCTCAGCCAGGTGTGTGCTTTATGAATCCCAAACACAGATCCCAGTCATATTCTGTGAAAGACGGGTTTTCATAGGCAGTGGGATCATGTTCCCCTTCGTGACCCGAAGTATCCTCGCTTTCCTGCATTTGGTTTTACCCAGGTGTGATGATGTGCCTTTCTGCAGACCTAGACTCGTTAGCATGGCCTCCAATCTCCTTATTATAGCGCCTTTTGACCAGGGCTGGCTGAAGGTGAACAGGGGCCTATTTCAAAGGTCTGCTTGGGGGCCCCCTGCCAGGACTCGGGGTCAGGACCGGCTGAAGATGTTTATCGGCTCGTGGGAGCGCCTTTCAACATGATGTTTGGGCCCTTCCCTGCTTAGAGCGAGGGAAAACAGTCTGAAACACCTGTGGGGTGTATACATTTTAATGATAAAGAAAAAGATTATCAGGAGACAGCCACCCAGCAGGTAGCTGAAACACTAAACGCCCACGCAAAAGCTATTCATGCTTCTTTGTCACTAAGGGGGTGGACGCAGAGAAACGGGTGATCTGAAAAGCCCACTTCTGTATACCTCGAGGGAGGAGACAGCCTGAAGCATCCCAGCAAATGCAGCTTGGAACAGGCGCTCTGAAAAGCGCACATTTAAACCCAGGTATGAAACGAATATGTTGCTATTTGTGAAGACTGCAGGCTGCCAACATGGGGGCAGTTGCTGGGGGCCCATCTGAGGCTCAATGCCCCTTTCATTTGAAAGATTTGAAATGCCCTGACGCCGTCCCTGCTTTTGATGCTACAGCAGCTCCTCACTGCGGCTCCCACCCGAGCTTCTGCCTGAGGACCTGAGATTTTAAAAGGCTTGAGAACTTTAATGATTAATAGTGTGCCATCATGAGATATAAACCCTTCAGATGGTTTCCGAACTGGCTAAATCTATTAAACATACACCTGCGGGCTGTTTTTAATGATACGGCTGTGCAGGTTCACTGCCATGCGCAGCTAATGGCTGCACGAGGAAGCCTTGCAGCAGCCAGGCTGAGCAGCCAGGCTGCCGCGCGCCAATCTAACGAGCACAAGACACCAGCAAGCTTCTAGGAAGACCTTTTTTCGTTGGTCTTTCTTTTTTAAACATAACATCTTTAGTCATTATGGAATGAACACAGTTGACATCACGCCTAAGCGGTTAATGACTGGTGCTGCGACCAGAATATCCCATGCAACGTCATGGAAGCTATTTACTAGCACTTTAAATGCTAATGGCAAATGTTGCTGCAATTGAAAAGTGCTTCCTCATCCTTTCCAAGGAAGGACAGAGGTATGATATGATTTTTTTTTATAGCGCACTAGTGTTTCAAGCGCGACGAGGCAAGGGGGGGGCAAGGGAGGATAATACAACGATCTTACTAGGCCAAGTGACATTGAGATTGCGCAAGTGCAGGGGAGCGGGAGGGGAAAAGTGCCATATCATGTCATATCATAAGGACAGAGGTAGGCTGATGGAGCAGAAAGCATCTTCTCTGTTGTGGTGAGCAGAAATGAGTGCTCCTCAGCCCTCAATCTCTATGACTCATGTCACTGGCCCGCTCTGCTACTTTGTGGTCCCACTGCCAGCCCCAGAACCTTTTTGGATTTTCCTCAGTCCCACGCAGTGGCAACATAGCGAGTCGGGCATGAGGAGAGAAGACCTGCCCTGCTAGGTTTCCTTCACTGATCAGAGACCGCACTAGGAGCTCTCTACTGGGCTGCAGCCCAGCTCCTTGGGCAGTCAGAATACATACTTCTTGCATGGCATTGGAAGCAGAGACAGCATACACTAGCAAAAACAGAGTTCCTGCTCTGACCTGCCAACAAACAATGTTTACGTTTAGGGCTAAAGAGTGGTCTCTATTAACAGAGGTTCTTCTCTACGGGCACATAACGGGCAAATACGTGTAAAACATTCTGCCCTATAGGTCCAAAGGCTGGGACGGTGGCAACAAGAGAAGAAGTGACTGACGATTGGCAGTGTTAAATACATGCTAATGCAACATCCAAATTCAAGACTTTCCAATTGGAAGGTTTTCCGGTCAATGTTCCTGACTCAACTTTGTCCATGGAGCCACACATTCATAAGTCCTCAGAACCATCATATCTTCCTAAAGCTCCTTATGTGTATCAGGTGTGTCAATTCATTGTGCATCCTGCAGCTATCACCAGGACAATATATGGTTCAAAGTGGCATTATTGCCCTGTTTTCGATATTAAATCTACCAAAGAGATACCAACCAGATTGCAGAAGGGAGGCACCGGGGGAACGCAAAGCGTTTCTCCCTGGGGTTATTTTGGGCGCTGCACAGGCCAATGAGCTGGCCTGCGCATAGTGCGTCTTCAAGGGTACTTAAGGGGGCAGGGAAGGTTCGGGAGCAGGCGACGGTTGAGGATGAGCATTTGTCCGGGTCGTCTGCTCCTGAGCCTTTCCTGCGTGAGGCCTATTGGGCTGAGCGTTTCGGGGGAGTCCGGTGTTTAGTAGTTCTGTGAGGTCGGAGTAGGGATTATACGGTTGGGTAAGAGGGTAGCAGGGGAATCATTGATCAATTTTTAAATTAATTGGGGAGATAGCCGGGGGCACTGTAAATAAAGGCCCCCCCGCAGTCTTACTGGGTCGGGTTTTGTCCTTGCGTGGGTTCCTTCGGGCTAGGAGCCATTCAGATGCTGCAGTGTCGGCAGTGAGAGAGTTTTTACGAGTGGCAGGGGTCCGTGGTTCTTGTGGGTGGCAGCTTCAGCGTGGTGCGTCCTCTGTAAGAAAACAACAGAACGCAGTTGCTGCAGCGTGTTGTAGGCGCAGCGGGCGGGCAGGTATTATTAATCTGGGTGGGTCTCTCTGCATAGTGTTAGCGGGCTCCGGCTGTGTTAGGAGTGCGGTGACTGCGCAACGCTACCAGGGGGCGGTGTTCCCTGTTAAAGGGCCTGCGCTGTGGTCTGTTGCGTGTGCAGACAAGGGTGTGTCCCGTGCTTTCACTCGGGAGCTACGACAGGCAGCCTCTATTCACTAGGAAGGTTAGGCTGCTGAAAGGAGCAACGGATAGTTTTGGGGCCCGATTTTGTATCGCCAGGGGCAGTTTGTGCATTGTGGGCAGAATATATTTATTTTTTAAAAAAAGAAAAAATAAAGAAATATATTTATTTATAATAAAGGGAGAACAATTTAAGTTTATAATAATATTCAGGCGGGGGGTGCAAATACGTTTTTCCATAAGTGGACTTGCTGTGTGGTAGGGGCCCTATAATTGTTTTGGGGATTTATTGGGGATGTCTGTGAAGCTGTTCATCCCCTCGTGTCAGGCATTTTTTCCACAGGTCGGTTTTGGCTCGGGGGCTATTTGAGTTGGGGAAGAGCATCAAGGGGCATTATTGCACCCAGTTATATTATTACTGGTTTACCATGGTGGGGCAGGGGCCTAAAAAGAAGGGACTGGTGGAGGCTAAGGCACTGAAGGAAACCTTACAGATTATTAGCAGGGCATCCAAGCCCAGCTTGAAGGGGCTGTGGGGGAGGTTACGGGTGAAAGGGAGGCCGTTGGAGAAAGGCCGCAGCGGAGAGCAGCGGCAGATGAGGCTCTTGCGGCAGTGGTGGGAGGTCTGGGAGACGGGGGGTAGGAAGAGTAGGAGAGAGATTGACAGGCGAGCGTCTAGGGGGGAGTGCAGTTAGGAGAGGGATTAGGAAGGGGTTTGGAGGACAAAGACCAGGTGGAGGAAGAGGACGTTAGGAGTTTGTAGAACAGTGCAGGACGGGGGGGAGCTGGGGGTGCCGGGGTGCAGAGAGGGGCGACAGGAAGGAGGGGCAAGGGAGGAAAATACCTGCAGAAGAGTGCAGGTGGGAGGAGTAGAGAGCAGTCCCCTTCGATTAGTGAGGATAGGGGGGGCGCGGAACGGCCTCCCCGGCTAGGAGGATTTCGGGTGGAGGGCATAGAACGGCCTCTGCTATTGCAGAAGGGGAATATGGAGAGGGTCTAAGAACAGCCCCTTTGCAAAATTCATGAGGACATTCTAGAGGGCGCAGCACAGACCCGTGCGAGGAGGACCACAGGGTGGAGGAGAGGACCCCTCGCCCGAGAGAAGAGGACCAGGAAGGGGTTTCTACGGCGCTGCCGAGAAGATGCCAGCGGAGTGGCGGGACGGATGCCCAGGGCTCACGAGAGGAGGATCTGCCTGGACCGAGCATGTGCTCGCAACAGCCATGGGGGATGATGAAGGGGTGGAAGAATACGTGGGGCAGTGGGAGGATGAAGGGCACAGTGCTGTAAGGAGGAGGGAGAGGGCAAGAAGGAGTCTAAGGTGGGAAGGGGAAAGCCAGGAGCAGACAGACTGGGGGGCAAGAGGTCGGGGGGTAACTGGCTGTGTGAGTCTATTGACATGTTTTGTTCCCCCAGCAGGAGTCCAGTAAGGAATGAGATGAGGAGCATTGGAGTGGAGGCCAGGCTGTAGACGGGCGATGGCAGGGCAGTAAGAGGTGAGCAGGAAAGGGAATGGTCAGCGGCATGGCAGAGGGGGGACACGAGGTTGGGGCAAGAAGGGAAGGGACAGAGGTACAAGGGGTGAGGAGAGAGAGATTGGCGTGCAGGCTATGGGAGCATTGGTGGGGAGAAGGAGATTTCTTTGGTGGAGGTGCAGACAGACAGGGTGATTGAGCCCTTGGCACCCGAGGTACAGGTTCCAAAGGAGAAAGATGCAGAGGGAAAGGGCAATGAGAAAAAGCTGCCATACATGGGCATTAAGAAACCTCTGGGAGCACATTTGATGACAACAACACAGGATAAGATATGGGCAGGGGAATTTGTGGACTTGTTTAAGCTGCTGCATAGGGAGGTAAGAGCAAAGGAGGGCTCTAAGGAGGAGGAGAGGGAGCTTGCCTCGCATCCGAGGGGGCAGGTGACGATCGAGAATTGGATGTCAGCGTTTATTATCTATGCAAGTGTCTATTGTGAGAAATTTCCAGAGAGATGTGTGTCACTGTTGAAGTACATGGATGTGATTAGAAAGGCATTCACGAGTTTCGGGGATTTCGCGTGGGTGCGTTACGATGAGGAATTCAGGCGAGGATGGCAGAGGACAGCCTGGCGGTGTGGGGCGAGATAGATCTGGATCTCTGGCTGCAGTGGATGGCGCCAACGAGGCCAGCTCCAATGTTGCACACAACGAGTGGTTTGCCTGTGCCTTTCTGTCCCTTTCTTGGTCGCCCCATCCACGAGGGGGTGGTGGTAGGAGGCGGAGGGCAGCTCTCAGCGGCATGTTCGGCTTTCAATAAAGAAGGCTGCACGAGGATGATGTGCAAATTTAAACACAAGTGCAGCAGATGCGCGAGTCGGCATCCGATTACACATTGTTTTAAAGCAGGGGAAAGAGGGAAAGGGCGAGGAGTGGGGGAAGGAGGTGGGGGGAAGAACCGTTTGCCAGTTAAAGTTGGGGTTCCTGTAGGGGGAGCCCGGTTTATCAGAAAGGGTGGGGGGGCGCAAAGGTTGTGGAGAGGTTTTGGGGGCGATCCCAAGGAAGTAGGAGAGGGGTGAGGAGGAAGAAGTTTAGGAGGGTGGAGGAGGGCCACGGGGGGGCATCACTGGGGAAACTGTTAGGGGGTGGTGGCCGTCATTGGGTGGGCATGGAAGACGGTGGCGAAGCCCTAACGCTTGCCGCATGACAAGATGAGCAAGCTTTGGGAGACGTGAGAGGGTTATAGCGGCACAGAGTCAATACGGAGAGAACTCACAGAGGTTAAGAGGATATCCAACTTCGAGCATGCGGTAGTAGCGCAGGTTCGCATGGGGGGCAGGAGACGGGGCATGCGCTGGGGTGGGAATTAAGTACACACAGCACGGAAGGAACTTGGCTCGTTCCCAGACCCTTGGTGCTGTAGGGAGAATGAGGAGAGGACTGCATGGGTGGGGGTGTAGGAGCGCCCCTGGTACAGTGGGGGGGAGTGATGAGAGGTGACTGCATGGACAGGGGTGCACAAGGGCCCCTGGTGCAGGTGGGTAAAACAGTGTAATGGACACAAGGTGCTGGAAGAGCAAGTTATGTGGATTGGACTGCATGGACGGGGGCGCAGGTTTGGCCCCTGGTGCAGTGGCGGAGAGGAGTAATGAGGAGATGGGCCTGCATGGACGGGGGTGCACGTGGGTCCCTGGTGCAGGGTGGGTTACACGGTGCAAGAGTAGTAAGGTGACGGAGGGTGGGGGCAAGTGTGAACAGGAGGGTAAGAGGCTCGAGGAGGAAGGAGGTCTAAGTGGGGGTAAGGGCATTGGCTAGAAGAAGGGTGTTAAAGGGGCAAATTATAGACGGGCTAGGAAGGGAAGGGCCGGGGGGTGTTTCTGTAGTGAGAGTAAGGGGTTGGTCAGGTGAGGAGGAGTTGTCTTGGGGGAGACAGATGGGGGTTAAGGAAGGGTGGTTTTAGGAGTTAAGTTGGGGTCTGCAGTGCTGGCAGCAAATGTATTAGGGGGTCAGGTGGAGGGTTTGAGGAAAGGGGGAGTGCGTAGAGTGGGGAATAATGCCTGAAGGAGGTTGGCGTAAGGAATGGGAAGGTAGTTGGAGGGGGACTAGCAGAACAAGGGGGAAAAG
This sequence comes from Ambystoma mexicanum, assembly GCF_040938575.1. Lineage (NCBI taxonomy): Eukaryota > Metazoa > Chordata > Amphibia > Caudata > Ambystomatidae > Ambystoma > Ambystoma mexicanum. The sequence goes on along the minus strand of NC_090927.1, from coordinate 1,051,306,307 downwards.
GGGAGGGGGGTTCTGCGATAAGGGAAGTTCAGGGGCTATAAGTAGAGATTTCTGGGAACTGGGGGCATATGGGGAACAAGGGCTGGAACAAGGGAGGTGGTTTCGGCAATGGAGAAGAGAGACTCATAACTATTTTCTTTTGCAGATGGGGGCTTGAAGGAGTGGTGAGTTGCCGTGGATGTGGAATTGCGGCCAGCGAATGGTTATTAGGGCGGTGTATGTGGGGAGAGAGATCGAATTGTTTAGACTCAACTGATGACGCAGTCATAACTGCGTTTAGGGAGATAAGGGGCTAAGAGGGGTCTATTTGCTGCCCATGTTGATGGCGGGAAGGGAGTGTCAGGGGGTTGTGGAGGAATTTATAGTACACGAAGGAGGTATGGCTTAGTACATTAATGAGGAGTAGCTTTGCTTTAGAAATAACAGGGGACCTAGCTGGTTCTCGGGAGTGGGGCTCAAAGCAAGGTGGTTGGACAGAGTTGTCACAGAGGAGGGTTGCAGGGGGCTGGTATTTGAAGGGGCAGTGGGTAGGTCTAAGAGGAAGTGTTACGAGTAGTTGGGGAGGTTGTTGGAGCAGTGGGGGGGGCACGAGTGCTGGTGCTCTGGGACACATTGGTCTGAGGATTGCGTTTTAGAGGAGGGAGGGCATCTATCAGTTTATGGGAATAGTTAGTGAATTAGGGGGCGACGTGGGCGGTCCAGGACATAATACAAATTTGAAGGAGAGGTAATTTTGGAGGGGTTGGGCAGAAAGAACAGCTCAGCGGAGGGTTTTTCTGGTGCCGGGGGCATGGCCCCTTTAGATGATGGGGGAGTGAAGCACAATGGGGGAATAGCACAGGAACTGATGTGGGTGGTGCTGTTTGCACCAACGGGCTACCCTGGGTGAATAGGTATTGAAGATGGAGGGGCATGGCCACGGGGAGAAAGCGGGAAGCCTTGAGAAGATGGTAAGGAGACGGTAGGGACCAAGGGATAGGTAGGGAGGAAGTGGAACTGATTTAATCATTTAACTGTTGGGGGAATCGAAAGTGTTTAATTATTAAATTTGTTTGGTTGTTAAAACATTTTGTGTTAGTCTGTAAGGCCAGGGAGCCAGCTTAGCGGTTATTTGTGAGGTTTGGCCTGTCACATTAAAGCAACCTTTTCCACTACAAGCGTGTCTGGGCGTTTTTGTGCAGTAAGCCCAAAGGAGGGCACAGAGGGAACGCAAAGCATTTCCCCCCGGGGTTATTTTGGGTGCTGCACAGGCTAACAAGCTGACCTGCGCATAGCGCGTCTCCAAGAGTAGATAAGGGGGCAGGGAAGGTTCAGGAGCAGGCGACGGTTGAGGACGAGTGTTTGTCCCTGCCCTCCAACCCTCTTTTTCAAGGCCGGCAAGGGTGCACATTTTGGGGGCGGTGGGTTTTTAATAAGGAGTTTTTGTTTTGTTTTCCCGCTCAATAGGTTCATGGGTTATTTATGCCTAGAGTTAAAAGGCTGGAGGGAGTTTTTGGTTGGCAGTTTTCTTGTGACAGGTTGGGGCATTAGTTGGGGAAGTTATGATGTAAAGTATTCTCGTTGCTGATGTGGCAAGTCAGCCTGGCTGCAGGTCATAGGAAGGAGGAGTGTGGTGTAGAGGGGAGATGTAGGGTATGAGGTTGTTTGTCAACGGGGGCATGGCCATTTTAGATGAGGGGGGAGTGAAGCACAATGGGGGAATAGCGTGGGAAATGATGGGGGTGGTGCTGTTTGCACAAAAGGGCTACCCCGAGGGAACAGGTATTGAAGATGGAGGGGCATGGCCCCGGGGAGAAAGCAGGAAGCCTTGAGAAGATGGTAGGGAGACGGTAGGGACCAAGGGATAGGTAGGGAGGAAGTGGAACTGATTTAATTATTTAACTGCTGGGGGAATTGAAAGTGTTTAATTATTAAATTTGTTTGGTTGTTAAAACATTTTGTGTTAGTCTGTAAGGCCAGGGAACCAGCTCAGCGGTTATTTGTGAGCTTTGGCCTGTCACATTAAAGCAACCTTTTCCACTACAAGCGAGTCTGGGTGTTTTTGTGCAGTAAGCCCAAAGTTTCAGAAAATGGCAGAAAACTATTCTGTATGAACCGCCATACACGTTTCGATTAGACCAAGTACTCAGAAGATTGGAGTCAATCATTAACAAGGCAGCTCCTATAGGGCCCCATCAATCAGAAGGCAGCTCTTATAGGGCCCCAATCTACACCTGGAAGAAAAATAACCCATCTATTGCACTCCTAGACAAAAGTTTGCTGGCAAAAAAAGATTGTGTCATACCTTCTCTAAATATTGTGTATTGAGGCCACAACCTTTGGACTGGGATTGCCGTTAGTAGTAACTGGACCGCGCCTCAGTCTGGTAGATATGTCACTGGATAACGAATGGTGGTAAAGTAGTAGTAATCCCCATTTTTGATTTTACTGGACTCTGCAGGGATTTTTGTAGATTTGCCGGGAGGGGTATTTCTGCTGCTTTAAATCTGAAATTTGTGGAGTTAAATGGGAGGATTTATCTTGAGCAATATGCTGGTAGTGCAGGAAAGTGACCGTGGGCCTCATTAGGACCCAGGCGGAGTGGGTTTCCGCCAGCGCTAATCGCGGCGGACCCGTCCGCCGTACTACGAGTTCCCTTAGCGCCATGGAGGTTTTCTCCGCCTGGTTTTACCAGGCGGAGAAAACCATGGCGCTACGGGACCTCGTTGTTAATTACGCCACCGTATTTTACGGTGGCGTAATTAACTCCTTCCCCACTCCCATTATACCCTATGGGGCAAGAATGGGAATGGGGAAGGGCAGAATGGGGATTGGGGATTTACCGCTCCGCCGAGGTCGGAATGGGGCGGTAAATCCGCCAACCCCCATGGCGCTATCGACGGCTTTCCGCCGTGCTTCGCGGTGCATTTAGCACCGCGAAATCCGCCTGGGTCCTAATGAGGCCCCGTGTTTCTGTTATTGCCATTTCACAGCTATTTTCTCATGCACTGGCAGACTTGTAATAAGACCCATTCATTTATTTTAATTGGTTTTTTATATACCTGAGTTCGGTTTCTAAGCGCAGCTCCGAGATTCGAACCTCTGTTGCTCTGCGTGGCCTTGCTTCCCAGACCAGCACATTGCCCCTGTGCTATCCTCCGTTCACATTGCTATACATGGCACACATGTGTACACATGTTTTCGTGTGATGGCACAGGCTAGGGGAGATGAAGAAAGCAAGGCTAAACTGACAGTTTCCTGTGTTGACTCTTCTGGGTTTGAAGCTATATCATTTGGTGTCAGTGAATACGATACTCAACCACATGCAGAGGGTATTTCCCGACTTTTCTTTTTCAGCATTTATTTGTGATTCCTTTTACAACAAAATAGATAGATGATGGGTTTGGGTTAGATGTCTAGAAAGGGGAGAGTGAAGGGGAAACTGAAGGGGTATGCACGCAGAGTCGTAGCCAGGACTGTCTAACAAGTGGGGTCTGAAGCTAATGTAGTTGGGCTCACAGCAGTGACATTAATATCTGTAAATGCCCACACAACGCTGCTGAGTGGGCATTTACAGATTTTGGGTAGGCCTTGCTCACTCAGGCCCTACCCTGTCTATGCCTCTGAATCATGCGGGTTGTCTCCCCCACATTTTTGCAACACAAACAAATTCAGCAAATTGTAATAAAGCCAAATGAAGTCGAGGAAACCTCATAGATGCATGCAGAGTGGATGAAATGGGTTCGCGATCTTGTGGGCGGGCCAAGTAACAGAGCATCAGCTGCTTGACCGTCAGGTTTCAGAAATCCTAGTCAATCAAGCTCAATGCTTTCATCCGAGTACATTCAAAAAGGAATTTCCTCAAAGCTCGCTCCTTTGAAACAGCCAACGCATAAGACCGAGAATAACCTACCCAAATGGGATTAAACCCAACACAATCTTAACCAATAGGATGAATTTATGACTCCCAACGAGGAAATTCCTTTTTGAATGTACAAGGAAAATACTAGCCCTGATTTGAAAATGGCCAGAGGGCCGAAACACGTGTTATCATTTAAGGGCCAATTTAGCAATAAACATGTTTCTCACCTTATTGGGCGCAATGTTCTGGATTTTTTCTCTTTTTTGAACTATTATTTTTGACGGGTTTCTTCCCAGTTTACCGTCAATTCAGTGACCTGCGACTTGGCTTTATGGGATCCAGTGATTGTAGGGGTCTCCTATCCCTATACCATATTGAATTCTGATACTTCAAACAACTCAAACTTGTTTAAACAAAACGTGTCGAATTACGAGTCGCCGACCAGACCAGCTGTACCCATAAGCCTGGCTTACTTTTACATGTACATAGAGTTCTGGACATTCGATACATTTTAGTAAGCAAGTCTCTTGGAAGCTATGTGTGTCGCAGCAAAGAATAGGCTCGAATTCGAAGCAAGACCAAAGAAGTTGTCTGGCGTGATGTCAAAGACTGGAAGCTGCCAAGAACTGGTTATCAGCTGCGAACAACAGTAAAACGTGAGACATCGAGGCATCCCTTGATAAGTTGCAAGGAGAGAACACCATGGGTGGTAAGTTTCTTTATTAAGGACAATTTAATACCATAATACAAGCAAATTCACGGTCTCTGATCATGTGAGCCGAGGGTGAAAATAGACGATGGGCATGGTGCACCAGATTAAAGATAGCGAGTGCTGAACTCCCTTACCCAAAGCGTTCCCTTACTGAGCCATCACCCCAGCACTTCCACTCCCTGAGGCACCTTCTTAATGCTAACCTTCTCTGAGGCATTATCCAAAGCCTTCCCTTACTGAGCCATCATCCTAGTGCTTCCACCCACTGCGGTATCATCTTAATGCTCACCTTCTCTGAGGCATAATCCCAAAGTGTTCCCTTTCTGAGCCATCATCAGACTTCTTACATTCCCTGTGGCATTATTTTAATGCTCTGACATAATCCCAGTGGATGTCCTTGCTGAGCCATCACCCCAGTGCTCCCCCTCACTGGGGCATCATCCCAGTGCTCCCCTCACTGGGGCATCGTCCCAGTGCTCCCCTCACTGGGGCATCATCCCAGTGCTCCCCTCACTGGGGCATCGTCCCAGTGCTCCCCTCACTGGGGCATTGTCCCAGTTATCCCCTCATTGGGGCATTGTCCCAGTTATCCCCTCACTGGGGCATCATCCAAGTGCTCCCCTCACTGGGGCATCATCCCAGTGCTCCCCTCACTGGGGCATTGTCCCAGTTATCCCCTCACTAGGGCATCATCCCAGTGCTCCCCTCACCGGGGCATCATCCCAGTGCTCCTCTCACTGGTGTCAAAGGTTTCTCCCCGGCTCACCTGAGTTCTCTTCTTGTGGCGTTCCGCGGGGGACTCCTTCTCCCGGCCGGACCGGGACTTGTATAAGTGCGCGCGAGTCGAGTCTGACTCCAGCGCGAGCGTTCAAAGTTCCAGGAAGTTGCGTCTTCCAGGACATCCAGGAAGAGGATCGAAGAAAGGTAAGAGATACTGGAAACAGGGGAAAAGGGAAGAAAGAATAAGGGAGTTGGCCAGGAACTTGGAAGGGTAACGCCGAGCAGCACACACACGTCGAGACTCTACCTAGAGATAGCGTTGAGATGCGCGGGGGCGTGGCCCATTTATAGAACGTGCCGTGTCCGATGTACAGGCTAGTACGGAACACGGCACTGGGCACAGCCATGTTGGAAGTATCAAGGAGCACACTCTCCGTCTGGACCAGGACCAGGACCAGGAAGACCAGAAGGGGCTATGTCCATGGTTCATGACAGCATGCCTCCTCCGAAACCCCGTCCCACCAGGCTTGCCAGGGTGTATGAGATGGAATCTTCTCAGCAATAGAGGGGTGTTTAGGTTGGATAGTGGTTCCCATGTTCTCTCGCTAGGAGGATAGCCTTTCCACTCGACCAGGTATTGAAGCCGACCCCGTTTGTACCTGGAGTCACATATTCTGGATACTTCATATTCCAGCTGATTGTCCACAATCACAGGACTGGGTCTGTCGGTTTTCCGGGTGGAGTGGATGTAGGGTTTGAGTAGAGAAGTGTGAAAAACTGGATGTATTCTCTTCCAGGAGTCTGGTAGCTTGAGCCGATAAGAAACAGGATTGATGATTTCTTTTATGGAAAATGGACCATAATATCGGGGGGGCTAACTTGTTAGGGCGTAGATGTCGTGATAATAGTTTCGAGGACAACCAGACCTGGTCACCAATAGAATAGGAGGGTGCTGGTCTTCTTATGGAATCAGCATATCGCTAAGTGCGAATCTGGGCCTTTCCCAATTGTTCCTTGGCTTCCTTGTGGATGTTGAGGAGAGTTTCAATCCAGGAATCAAGTGAAGGTACTGGAGTTGGATGTGTTAGAACTGAAGGTAACACGGAGGGATGAAAACCTTGACTGCAGTAGAAGGGGCTAACGTTGATCGCTGAGTGATCTGAATTGCTATAGGGAAATTCGGCCAAGGGTATAAGGAGGGACCAATCATCCTGTACCTTGGTTGCGAAACAACAAAGATATTGCTCCAGGGTTTGATTAACACGTTCTGTGGCCCCGTTGGTCTGTGGGTGATATCCAGATGAAAGAGCGCGTTGAATCCCTAGAACACGACAGAGATGTTTCCAGAATTGTGAAATATATTGCGGTCCTCGGTCCGATATGATCTTGGAAGGGAGTCCATGAAGACGGAAAATGTGTTCTAGGAAAATTCCTGTGAGCTCTGAAGAGGAAGGAAGTTTATAGTGAGGCGTGAAATGTGCCATATGAGTAAACAAGTCTATGGTTACCATGATGGTCGTGTAACCCCGGGAAGGTGGTAATTCCACGATGAAGGCTGTACCTATACATTCCCATGGTCTTGTTGGCAGTGTAGGTTGCAATAGAAGGCCCGCCAGTCTCTTATTGTCATGCTTATTCTGACTGCAGACAGTACAGGTCTTGATGTACTCTTGTACCTTGCATTTCATTTCCGGCCACCAAAACTGTCTTTGTATAAGACGGAGCGTGTTGGTTACACCACAATGTCCAGAATGAAAAGTATCATGGCAGAGAGTTATTATTTTATGTTGAAGTTTCGGTGTGGGAATGACCAATGCATTGTCCTTGAATAAGTATCCTTCCTTGATTCTTAAGTTCCAGGGATTCTTCCTAGAGACGTCCTTCCAGAGGTCAGAGGACTGGGTTTTGGCTCGAATCTCTTCCAAGAGGTTGATCGCTTGAGCTATAAAGATTGTGTTGGGAAACATTGTAGGATAGGTCCTATCTTCAGTGGTTAAATAGTCAGGACGTCGGGACAAGGCGTCCGCAATCACGTTTTGTGATCCAGGAACATGAGTGATTTGGAATTGGTACTGGGCGAAGAAGTAGGCCCAACGCGCCTGACGACTATTCCTGCACTCCATAGATTGGAGAATTTGTAGATTTCGATGGTCCGTATGGACCTGGACTAGATATCTAGCACCCAGGAGTAAATGTCGCCATTCTGTGAAGGCTTGGCGGATTGCCAACAGCTCCTTTTCCAGGGCGGAGTAATGGGTTTCGCTGGTTGTTAGGGTTCTAGAGAGGTAAGCCACTGGGTGGTCCATCTTGTCCTCAAGCACCTGTTTCAAGACTGCTCCTATGGCATGGTTGGAGGCATCCGTTTCCACTATGAAAGGGCGATCTAAGTCAGGCTGAGCCAAGACGCGGGCTTGCGTGAATCTTGTCTTCAAGCGTTGAAAAGCCTTCTCTTGCGAGGAAGACCAGATGAAGGGAACATCCTTCTTCAGCAGAGCAACGATCGGTTGGACGAGCTCAGAAAAGGTAGGAATGAACTTTTGATAAAAGTTAGCAAGTCCCAAGAAAGACTGAACCTGTTTCACCGATGTAGGAGCAGGCCAGGCCAGTATGGCCTTTACCTTTGAAGGGTCCATTCCAACTCCTTCTGGGCTGAGGATGAATCCAAGGTAATGAACTGAAGTCACGTGAAAAAGACATTTCTCAGGTTTGACCAAGAGTTTGTTTTCACGGAGCCGTTGTAGTACCGACATGACATGTTCTTCATGTTTCAAGGGATCCTTGGAATAAATCAAAATGTCGTCTAGATAGACAATGACAAAGAGAAAAAGCATGTCAGAAAACACCCTATCCATGAAACGTTGAAAAACTGCAGGGGCATTAGCTAATCCGAAGGGCATGACTAGATATTCAAAGTGACCAAAGGCCGTTCTAAAGGCGGTCTTCCATTCGTCCCCTTCCCGGATACGGATTAAGTGATAGGCACCCCGGAGGTCCAACTTCGTGAATATTACGGCACCTCTGACAGCTTCCAGGATATCTGAAATCAGAGGCAGAGGGTACCGATCTTTGAGGGTGCATTGATTTAGACCACGGTAGTCGAGGCAGGGTCTGAGTTCCTTGGAATCCTTCTTAGGAACGAAGAACAATGAGGCGCCTGCTGGAGATTTTGAGGGTCTTATGGTGCCATTTTCCAAATTGATGTCCAGGTATTCTCGAAGGGCCTTTTTCTCAGGTTCTGAAAGGATAAACATTCTGCCAAAGGGAATTACTGCCGAGGGATCTGTCTCAATGGCACAATCTTCGGGTCTGTGAGGGGGTAAAGCCTGGACTATGGCAGTCGAAAAGACATCAGTATATCCTTGGTAGACCTCTGGGACTTGTACAATGTTGGAAACCATGAGTGAGGTTTTTTGCTCTCCTGAATGTTCAATAGCTGGTGTTAAGGAGAGATCCAGGGATAAACAGTGGGACATACAAAACTCAGAGCCCAGAAACAATGACCCTGCTGTCCAATTAATGTACGGATTATGTCTTTGAAGCCAGGGCATACCCAGAACCATTGGGTAATGGGCTGATTTGATGATGTCGAATGTAATCTGCTCTTGGTGGTGGTTTATGGAGAGACGGACCTCTTTTGTCTGTAGGGTTATGGGTCCTGAAGAGAGAGGTCTCCCATCAATTGCTTCTACTGGCTGTTTAATGTTCCGTGACTCATATGGTATTTTATGTCTGATAACCCAGTCTTGATCAATGAAAATTCCCATAGCTCCACAGTCCACCAGGGCCAGTATGGGATAGGTCTTGTGCTTGGAGGGCGATAGAAAGGCCTGTAGCACCACCAGGTTATTCTGTCCAGGAGAGTTCAAGGATGTGATTGATGTGGAGCAGACATCTTTCTCCCGAAACCTCGCTCCATCTAGGCCCGGGAGCTGGTGTTTCCCGAATGCCGTGGAGGGGCTAAAGGACATTCTCTAACGAGATGCTTGTCTGAGGCACAATACATACACAGGCCGGTGTGAATTCTTCTCATCCTTTCTTGTGGAGTAATTGGCCCACGAAAGGCGCCTATTTGCATTGGTTCGGAGTCGTTATCAGGGGTTGAGACAGGATCGGATTTCACAGTCGACTCCGGAGGGTTTCGTTGAAAGGCAGTCTTAGCCTCTTTCCTTTCAGCCCTTCTTTCCTGGATACGAAAGTCTATTTGTAAGGCTAGATCTACCAAAGCCTGAAACGAACTGGGGCGAGCCACTCTGGCTAACTCATCCTTGATATCGTCATTTAGACCCCTGTGAAATAAGGTGAAACTCGCTTCAGGGCCCCAATCAGCCTCCTTTACCAGCTGTTTGAATCTGGTAACGAACGTTAGCATATCCTGGGATCCTTGCCGAAAATCAAGTAGGCGTTCCTGGGCGCTGAACACTTGTTCAGGGCGGTCAAACATAGACTTGAGCGCCTGGATAAATGCATCATAATCGTCCAGGAGGACGTCTCCAGAGTTCACTAGGGGAGTGGCCCAAGATAACGCATTACCTGTAAAATGGGAGATTATGAAGCCCACCTTGGCCCTGGAAGTTGAAAAATAATAGGGCTTGAATGTAAAATGCACCAAGCAGGAATCCAGAAATCCACGTAAGGATTTTGGCGAGCCATCGTATTTGTCTACCACTCCACCCAGTATCACGCTTTCCTTATTGGCAGAGTCACGTGACAGCACTAATTGTTTCAAGGCTGCGTTCTCTGCCTTTAAGTTCTGTACTTCGGTTGTTAGCTCCTGCATGCCGCGCATGAGGTCCTGGACCGCTTTCTCCATAGCGGTATCTGTGTTGATCGTTTGGCGTCTCAATCTGTCAAAGGTTTCTCCCCGGCTCACCTGAGTTCTCTTCTTGTGGCGTTCCGCGGAGGACTCCTTCTCCCGGCCGGACCGGGACTTGTATAAGTGCGCGCGAGTCGAGTCTGACTCCAGCGCGAGCGTTCAAAGTTCCAGGAAGTCGCGTGTTCCAGGACGCCAAGGAAGAGGATCGAAGAAAGGTAAGAGATACTGGAAACAGGGGAAAAGGGAAGAAAGAATAAGGGAGTTGGCCAGGAACTTGGAAGGGTAACGCCGAGCAGCACACACACGTCGAGACACTACCTAGAGATAGCGTTGAGATGCGCGGAGGCGCGGGGGCATGGCCCATTTATAGAACGTGCCGTGTCCGACATACAGGCTAGTACGGAACACGGCACTGGGCACGGCCATGGTGGAAGTATCAAGGAGCACACTCTCCATCTGGACGACCAGAAGGGGCTATGTCCATGGTTCATGACAGCTGGGGCATCGTCCCAGTCCTCCCCTCACTGGGGCATCATCCCAGTGCTCCCCTCACTGGGGCATCATCACAGTGCTCCCCTCACTGGGGCATTGTCCCAGTTATCCCCTCACTAGGGCATCATCCCAGTGCTCCCCTCACCGGGGCATCATCCCGGTCCTCCCCTCACTGGGGCATCATCCCAGTGCTGCCCTCACTGGGGCATTGTCCCAGTTATCCCCTCACTGGGGCATCGTCCCAGTGCTCCCCTCACTGGGGCATCATCCCAGTGCTCCCCTCACTGGGGCATTGTCCCAGTTATCCCCTCACTGGGGCATCGTCCCAGTTATTCTCCTCACTGGGGCATCGTCCCAGTTATTCTCCTCACTGGGGCATCGTCCCAGTGCTCCCCTCACTGGGGCATCATCCCAGTGCTCCCCTCATTGGGGCATCGTCCCAGTTATTCCCCTCACTGGGGCATCGTCCCAGTGCTCCCCTCACTGGGGCATGATCCCAGTTCTACCCTCACTGGGGCATCGTCCCAGTTATTCCCCTCACTGGGGCATCGTCCCAGTTATTCCCCTCACTGGGGCATCGTCCCAGTGCTCCCCTCACTGGGGCATTGTCCCAGCTATCCCCTCACTGGGGCATCGTCCCAGTGCTCCCCTCACTGGGGCATTGTTCCAGTTATTCTCCTCACTGGGGCATCGTCCCAGTTATTCTCCTCACTGGGGCATCGTCCCAGTGCTCCCCTCACTGGGGCATCATCCCAGTGCTCCCCTCACTGGGGCATCGTCCCAGTTATTGCCCTCACTGGGGCATCGTCCCAGTGCTCCCCTCACTGGGGCATCATCCCAGTGCTTCCCTCACTGGGGAATCATCCCAGTGCTCCCCTCACTGGGGCATCATCCCAGTGCTACCCTCACTTGGGCATTGTCCCAGTTATTCCCCTCACTGGGGCATCGTCCCAGTTATTCCCCTCACTGGGGCATCGTCCCAGTGCTCCCCTCACTGGGGCATCATCCCATTGCTCCCCTCACTGGGGCATCATCCCAGTGCTCCCCTCACTGGGGCCAGTGCTCCCCTCACTGGGGCATCATCCCAGTGCTCCCCTCATTGGGGCATCATCCCAGTGCTCCCCTCACTGGGGCATCATCCCAATGCTCCCCTCACTGGGGCATCATCCCAGTGCTCCCCTCACTGAGGCATCGTCCCAGTTATCCCCTCACTGGGGCATCATCCCAGTGCTCCCCTCACTGGGGCATCATCCCAGTTATTCTCTTCACTGGGGCATCGTCCCAGTTATTCTTCTCACTGGGGCATCATCCCAGTTATTCTCCTCACTAGGGCATCGTCCCAGTTATTCCCCTCACTGGGGATCGTCCCAGTGCTCCCCTCACTGGGGCATCATCCCAGTGCTACCCTCACTGGGGCATCGTCCCGGTTAGTCCCCTCACTGGGGCATCATCCCAGTGCTCCCCTCACTGGGGCATCGTCCCAGTGCTCCCCTCACTGGGGCATCGTCCCAGTTATCCCCTCACTGGGGCATCGTCCCAGTGCTACCCTCACTGGGGCATCGTCCCAGTTATTCCCCTCACTGGGGCATCATCCCAGTGCTCCCCTCACTGGGGCATCATCCCAGTGCTCCCCTCACTGGGGCATTGTCCCAGTTATCCCCTCACTGGGGCATCATCCCAGTGCTCCCCTAACTGGGGCATCATCCCAGTGCTACCCTCACTGGGGCATCGTCCCAGTTATTCCCCTCACTGAGGCATCATCCCAGTGCTCCCCTCACTGGAGCATCATCCCAGTGCTCCCCTCACTGGGGCATCATCCCAGTGCTACCCTCACTGGGGCATTGTCCCAGTTATCCCCTCACTGGGGCATCATCACAGTGCTCCCCTCACTGGGGCATCATCCCAGTGCTACCCTCACTGGGGCATTGTCCCAGTTATCCCCTCACTGGGGCATCATCACAGTGCTCCCCTCACTGGGGCATCATCCCAGTGCTACCCTCACTGGGGCATTGTCCCAGTTATTCCCCTCACTGGGGCATTGTCCCAGTTATCCCCTCACTGGGGCATCGTCCCAGTTATTCCCCTCACTGGGGCATCATCCCAGTTATCCCCTCACTGGGGCATCGTCCCAGTTATTCCCCTCACTGGGGCATCATCCCAGTTATCCCCTCACTGGGGCATCGTCCCAGTTATTCCCCTCACTGGGGCATCATCCTAATGCAGACTGTCACTGCTTGCCTACCGCCCTGGTCTATTCTACTTTTCTAGAGCAACCACTGAAATCCATTTGTACCTAACAATGAAATAAAGATGTTCTTTTTTGTATGAATGCTTGTTTATTGTTGGCAATTGCACATTTCCAGGGCACAACGTATCCATATGTAACGCAAGACTAACAATGTGATGTGCTAGTGCATAAACCCTGCACTGGGACGAATACTGCTGTACTACTTTTAATGCATTTTTGCACTACGGAAATGTTTGCCTTAGTTGTCGTCCTTTACCCTGAGGCAAAAATGCATTGAAAGTATACGTTTCTTGTAGTAGGGCAATTTCCCCCTAGTGCTAGTAGACCTTGCACCGGTGCAAGGTTTCTATAATACCGCCCGTGGTCTCAGTGCAGCGGTGAAAGCAACCCAGCGGCCTTTGCCTTGGGCTTCGTTAAAGATTTAAAATGGAAGAAGCTTTTTTTTCACAAAGTGATTGATAGTCGAAAAGCTAATGGATGATCCCAGGCGTTTCCTTGCCAGTGCTTTGCTGGCGCGGATCGCACGTGCTGGCCGCGTTCACTGCCGCTTGTTTACCATTCCTGTAATCACCATCAGTGTACAGTGGAGCGTCCAAACACACAGGCATCAACACAATTTATTGTCAATGATTTCTGGACGCCTCACGACGTTTACTCAAAACAGCGCTCCCAGAGCTATTGACAAGATTTGTTGGGGTCGCCGCTCTCATTGGCAGGGGCCCATTGGCTGGCTACAAGATAGGCAGAGGATTCCAATTTTTCCATTTTAGGATGTTCTCTGTGCCAAGTTGCCTCACACACCATTATAAATTTAGCTGTAGCATTGCAGAAATAACTTCAGGGATTCTGCTTCTTGGCGGGCAATTGAAAAAAATCTGAAATAAAAAATAAAAAGCAAAGGAATTCTTAGCTAAACTCCCGGGCACCAGCGTGAGTACAGCAGTGAGGAGCAAACACCCCACAGAACCCGGCAATGAATCCAAGCTGATAGCCTTCAGGAAATAATTCATGGCTCACCTGAGCCCCGAACACTATGCGATCTAGGGCTGACAGCCTTTAGAAAATAACTCAAATCTCACCTGAACCCACAAAACACTACACGATCGAGGGCCAATAGCCCTCGGGATGAGACTCGAAACTCGTCTAAATCCCCAACCACTACAAAATGTAGGCCAAATGGTCTTCTTAAAATAACTCAGAACTCACCTGCACCCCAGCATTACAAAATCTCAAGCTAGCAGCCTTCCGAACATAATTTAAAAGTCAACTGATCCGCAAGCAAAACAAGATCTAGGGCTAATAGCCTTCAGAAAATAACTCAAATCTTACTTAATCCCACAAAACACAAGGGCCCTCATTACGACCCTGGCGGAATTCGGAAAACGATGGCGGAAATGCAATACCGCCATCGAATAGCGCTCGGTGCGACTATGACCCGTCACCGCAAAGTACGAAGCCATTAGCGACACCGTAGTGAACGCCAACGCTAACTGCACCAAGCACGCGCGCGCGCGCCATCCAAACCGTAAACACCACCATGGCGCAAGGGTACGCCAATTCCGACCCTAGCGGACATGTACCTAACGCCATCAAGCATGGCGGAATGTACCATTCCGCCATGGTGAGAAGTACGGCATCGCGAATCAACCGTAAACGGCCCCACTGAGTGCCTGTACACCGCTCCCTGCCCACAAAGTACAACTCCCCGTAGGTGCAATGAAGTCACAATGCAACCAGTGAAATGTACAAGTCACCCATGCATGCCAACGAACAAATGAAACACAAGAGGGGCCAATGGGAGCTGCAGGGCACAGATGGCACGAATACAGAAGCCATCCCAATGGACACGACCACAGTCCCCCACCAAGAAACGCACGCAAACACAGGCACCTGTGACCAGCAATATTCCGAAAATCACATCATTCCACCAGTCCACCTGGCTGACCGGCATCTGTTACACAAAACCCAATCCCCCGCCCCTGAGCATGACAACATTCAAACAGTCATATTGGCAGCCCCCATCCCTGACCTCACGGGCTTCATAGGCAAACGCGCCCAGTACAGTACCACGCAACTAAACTCCGAAGCTGGAACCCAATGCAGATCTCCTCACAATACATCGCTCCCCAAATAGGAATATGCCACATCACTTGCAAAGAAGAACGCTACACGGGCCAAATCAGAATAGAAATTTAATGCACAACAAAATCACCAAGCCCATACAGCCATCAGGCCATGAACTCCAAAACACATTTCACCATTGTGGGCTGCATCCGCAAGAAATGACCAGCCACTACTTGTGTGACGCCCTGTTCCATCATGGTACACAGAGCCACATTCACGTACGAAAAGGCAACATGGAAGCGCACAGAACCGCAGGGCCGTCCCAATGGGGAGGCACTAGTCCAGCTGAAAGGCCGAAATGTTGCTCCGAGCCACCAGTACTGCGTAAGGGCATGTGGCCCATTGGCGATCGTCCCATAAGATCGTAATGCTGCTCCACTGATTAACACGAAGCAGCAGGTGTCGGGAGTAAAACCCATCTGCAGGAGTGGCATACAGATGGCAGTGGCAAAAGGGGAGGAGATACCTGTCAACCAAAAGAAAAGAAAAAGAACAGAATGGCCATCAGAACTACATTCGAACAACTCACTTCAATGATCACACTAAATCCACAGCCATATGCATGCTAGCCCACTCCAAAGGTTCATCACCACCCAAAAACCACTTGCGACTCATAACTATCTATATCGAGGTGTAAACACCATCACAAACGAGTGTACCTGTGCATGCGTCTGTCAAAACAGAATCCATCAGATGGGATTGGTAACGTGCATGGACACAAGTGTCTGAGGGCGCGTCGAGACAGGGAGGGCTCAACAAGGCCAGATAGACGATGGTCCCACTATGGCAGCCCTGCATCACATAGCATAGGGGAGGCGGATAGATTCCAAGAAGCCCTGTACATGGCAAACTCTGTATCAAATCACCTGCCCATGCATCCATTCATCATTCCCTCATCCCGGGATTAAAACACCTGAATATTTACTCACATAACATTAGAAATATCCATTGAGTCTGTGCGTTATGCAGCCTGCAAAATCCACAGTGCCCCAGCCCGTAATTCCAGTGTAGTGAAGTAACATGTATTTGGGAACGTCCGGCCTCATCGCCCACGTCGCCATTGCGCATCCCAAACCATTCATATCAATCATTGCATCCTCGCCATGGCCCCTGTCCCAAGGACATTGAACAATAGTACGTTATATTTGCAGTCAGACCTGTGGGCATTTCCTCGCCGCTAGCTGAAAACCGAAAGCGCCGCCCTTCGAATTCCTCATTTGCAACATCACGTCGAAGAGGCATCTGTGGCCGTTTGAAATCACTAATTAATCCATCGAGTGCGGCTGTGTGTGAAAATGGCAACTGCCTTCACCCACAAATGGGACGGCCCGCCCGTCGTTGCAACTCGGTACAGTGATGCATGAGGGTCCACCGTTACTCGAGTACTACGTTCCACTGACCCTTCACAAGTCTGTTCGCGACTGCACAGATAGAATGTGAAACAATGGGACCACAGCAGAATGAACATATCAACCAATGTTACACGGCCATCGGGTACAAATACATGATTGCAATAGCAAGATGCCATTCCCCGAATTGCAGCGTTGTGTGCGGGACGTGCTCGGCCAAAGGGGAGAGCAGTTTGCACAGGTGGAATGAATCACCACAGGTGGAGGCCATACAGCCTGAAAACACATAAATTGCACACCCAGTCTCCTCCCACAACCACACCGAAATGCTACCGGCAGGACTCGCGATGTTGGCCCTGGGGGACCTGATAGCACTGCAAGTACTCCAACTCCAAGAAGAAGACGAACACCAACTACAACCGGCCGCACGGAGGAGACGCAGGAGGAGGAGGAGGGCAAGGCAGGGCCAGCAAGGGCCGCCAGCACAGCCACTACCACCACGCAGGCAGCCCGCAATCCCACGCCTCCGAGCACATCCGTTCAACCTCACTGATGAGCAGATCCACACCCTCTACCGTCTGGACCGGGACACCATAGCCGCCATTGTGGACATGACACAGGCTGACCTTGTCAGCATGATAGATAGCCCAACCGCCATCCCACCCCTACTGAAGGTGGTGTCTGTACTACACTTCCTGGCCACAGGCACCTACCAGCACACAGTCGGACAGTTGCATGGCATTTCCCAGCCACTGTTCTCACGGACACTATTGCAAGTGCTCGATGCCCTCCTGCAGCACGCAGACGACTACATCTCCCTACCACGCTCGGAGCAGGAAATTACCAACACAAAAGTGGGATTCCATGCACTTGCCGGCATACCGGGTTGCATTGGTGCCATCGACTGCACCCATGTGGAATTGGTCGTCCCACATGCCATGGAGGCCCAGTACCGCAACCGAAAACAATTTCATTCTCTGAATGTACAAATGGTGTGTGACTCCAACAGGATCATTACACATTGTTGTGCCAGATTCCCTGGATCAACCCATGATTCTATGGTCTTGAGGAACTCTACAATACCACGCTACATGGAGCGACACGCAGGGAACAGATCCTGGCTACTCGGTGAGTCTCATTACATGCATGATAATGTGGGGTATGTGATTCGGCAATGACCTGGCAGGAAGGGGGGGGGGGGTGTGCGTACGTAGCAATGGCATTCCACATCATACGTTTATCGTCCACATACAGGTGATGCTGGATATCCACTGAAGAGATGGCTCCTCACACCAGTCCGGAACCCACGGGACCAGCATGAGGAGGACTACAACCATGCCCACTCACGTACCCGTGTAGTCATTGAACAGGCATTCGGCCTACTGAAGGGTCGTTTCCGCTGCCTCAGCAGGTCTGGCGGGGCACTCCTGTACCGCCATGAGAAGGTTGCAAAGATGGTGATGGCATGTGTCATGCTCCACAACATGTGCGTACGTAGAAATGTGCCCATGCCCCCTGACGCAGAACTGCAAGCACCTGATGATGGTCATGATGAGGGTGGGGATGTGGCAGCACCTCAAGGAGTCTGCGAGGCACCGGAGGGCCGTGACATTCGTCAGCATCTCATTGATGTATGCTTCTAGCACTCACGCCTGGTGGCTGATACATGGACACGGGACTCGTGGCACTGTGTGTGTCTGGGACATGCACAATATGGACTGTACGCCTATGATGGCCTAGTACACAAAGATCAATGTCCACACATCTCATTGGTTGATCGTGCACTGTTTATGGCATATGTGATATCATGTTGTACAGCCTATCGACCCGCCACCCAAGTGAGCCCAACACACCCCCTCCACCCTCCTACCTCCCCCCCGAACACCAGTGTCCAAAGATGCTCATTGTCAGTGGGCAGTCGCTATTGCAAGCCCCCTCTGCGGGTATCAGGGGCACCCCTGCCTGTGGAGCGCAGGTTCCTCCCAGATCTACGTTGGGGGCTGCCCTGGACGGAACTTGCAACGGATGATGTCTCTGCCTGCTCACGTCCATGCATGTCCCTAAGGGTTTGCGAGAGCTCAGTGAGCACACGGCGCACTGCGGCAAGTTCGGCACATACGTCCTTGGACGTCGCATGCAGTTCCCCCCTCAGGCTCTCGGTGCTTCTCTCCATTTGGACTCCCAGGCTCTCGGTGCTACTCTCCATTTGTGCCCTTAGTGTCTCTGTACCTCTCTCCATTTCTGCCCTAAGTGTCTCAGTTGATGTTTCTATGTCTGCCTTAGTGCCCCCACATTCATCGGCATGGTCCTTGAGGAGCGTGGCCAGTTGCTGCTGTTGCACGATTAACTGGTCGAGGGACTGTTGCCTCTGCTGGGCCATGGCCATTTGCGGGGGTGTCACAGAGGGGCTGTGGACCTCATGTTGCCTTGCCACAGGGCTTGTGGGGGATGGCCAGTCGTCGTCTTGTGGGTGCCCCTGCGTGGTATCCTCATGTTGTACGGGATGGGACAGACAGGGGGATTGGGACAGGTCATGGATGGATCTGACTTCGACATCCCCGTCTTCTGTGTCGGAGCATGCTGCCATCAATGGGGTGTCACCTATGGTGCTGCTGCCACCAGAGGCAGTGCCTTCTGTGGCATCCGTTGGGGGGACCTGTGGTGGTGGTGTTGTGGGCATGCTGGCTGCTGGGGTGCCTGTTGATGTTCCCTCCTCTGTGCTGCCACCTGATTTGTGCTGCTGCCGTGTCTTGATGCGTGCAGCTGAGGTGGAGGGTCTTTGGCCGTTGGTCTTGGCCCTCTTTGCAGGTGTGCTGGTAGGGGTGTCCTGATGCTCGTCGTTTGGATCGGACCCTGTGGTGGAGTAAAGGAGGGCGAGGGTTATTGATGGGTCTGTGGGAATTGGAATGGCATTGTATCACATGCATTGGGGTGGTACCTGAGGGTGATTTGGGTCGGGGCCTTGGAGGTGCTTTCATTTGTGTGTGGAGTGAGGGTGCAGTTGTTTGGCAGCCTGCAGTTAGGGTGTGCCTGCTGCACGTGTAGTGCGTGTTTTAGGGGTTTTTAATTATTTATGTATTTATTGTGGGTTTTAACGTGCGCTATCAGGCCGATGTGTGTGGACGTTCTCCTGGACATGTGTTTCTGTTGCACTATGTGGACACATGGTACTTCACATGGATGGACTTTGTGGATTTGGCATTGTTTTATATGGCCCACCTACCTGAATCTTCGGATGTCTGCACTCCTTTCTCCATCCCTCCGACTCCCTCTATGCTCTCCATTCCGATGGTGGAGGCACAGATTTCTTCCCAGGGGGTCAACTTGATGGGTGATTCAGGACCTCCCCCGGTGGCTGTGGCAATGTTGCGGTTGGCAGAGAGTATGCTGCGGACGCGTATCCGCAGGTCGTCCCATCGCTTTCGGCATTGCTGTGGGGTGCGAGGTGCGGTCCCCACCGCACTTACCCGCTGTGCCACCAGAGCCCATATGGCCTTCTTGTTTGCAAGTGCCGTCCTGGTCATTTGCGTGCAGAAGACGACGGCAGCATTCTCCTGGAGGGTCTCTGTTAGCACGGTGAGTTCCTCACGGGAGAAGTGGACCTGCCGCTTGCGGTCGCACGCTTTCTTCGCTACTTTTCCCATTTTTCTTGGTTTCGCTAGGGTGGATGACGGGTTGGGGTGTGTCTCAGGGTAGTGTTTTTAGTGGTTGTGTGGTTTTAGTGGTTTTATAGGTGTACGGCGGGATGTTTCCCGTTCCGGGCCCATGTTTTAACTTCCGTTTCCGTATATTTCCGGTCACCGTACTTTCCGGTAGGCGCACACTGCGGTGTCCGCTGTGATGGGTGGCGGTATTGCACCTAGGGCGCCGTACGGCGGCGGTGTGGGCCGTTTTGGGGTCATTTCCGCCATCGCGGACTTTGCACTTCCGCCATGCCGTGGTGCTCGTGCCCGATGGGTCGGAATGGGCCGCACTTTGCTCCTTCGTGCAATGGCGGAAACGCTATTTACGCTGTGGCGGTCCGGTCAGTCACTTTCCGCCAGGGTCGTAATGAGGGCCAAGATCTATAGCTGATAGCCATCTGCGAGAAACATAAAAACCCACCTGCACCCCATCACTACAAGATCTAGGGCTCATAACCTTCGACAAGAAACTCAAACCCACCTGCACCCCATCACTACAAGATCTAGGGCTCATAACCTTCAACAAGAAACTCAAACCCACCTGAACCCCATCACTACAAGATCTAGGGCTCATAACCTTCAACAAGAAACTCAAAACCCACCTGCACCCCAGCACTACAAGATCTAGGGCTCATAACCTTCAACAAGAAACTCAAACCCACCTGCACCCCAGCACTACAAGATCTAGGGTTGATAGCATTTAGAAAATAACTCAAATCTTACCTAAGCCCACTTAACACAGAATCTACGGCTAATAGCCTTCAGAAAGAAACGCAAGACTCACCTGCACCCAGGCACCACAAGATCTAGGGCTGGCAGCTTTTGGAGCTGCAGAGATCGCTGACCTTACTCGTACAACATCCTTGATCCCCTGTTCATCACTGAAACATAGTTTACCGCATTGTAGAGAAGCAGATGCCACACCCTCACTTCTGCCATACTGGACGAACAGCAAAAAAGCAGTGTGCATGACACCCGGTATTATCCCAGTACTGCATCGAAGGTATGAGAGACGTTATGCACTGAGACAACTATAACAAATGTCTCCTCGAACTGACATGGTAGAAGGAAGCCTGCAAACACCACTGAACATAGAAGAATTATACGTTAAGTCTGACAGGTGTAAAGTGACGTCATGAAGAGAAGACACGTGGACGCACTGAAATGATATATGGATATCAAAACAATGAAGATGTGACTAAAGTGATGAAGTAAACCCATATGAATGTGACGAAAACCATATACACTTAAAGATAAGTGAGAAAAGATGCAGTAGATGTATATACGCAGAAATGCAAGGTAGATGAGACGATGTAGAAGCTTGCTAAAAATAGTAAATAGATTGATTGTCGTCGACTTCGTATAATAGTAAGCAAGAAGTCTCGAGGAGAAAAACCAAGGCTGCAGAGCTGAAAGGCGCTGAAATACAGATTTGTGCAGAACAATGTATTTGTTTGGCTCAGGATCAAGGATACCGCAGCAAAAAAGCAACTACAGGGCACAAGAGGAGTAAAAGAGGATAAGCCATGTGCGTAAGACATATTTCTCTTAGATTAAGTAAAGGAGTGAATAATTTTAAGTGCCAAGTATCGAACAAATCACGGATGCAGAAAGCATTTGCAAGACGGAGTAACTACATTTCCAGAGGCCTAGAAGAGTAAGAGCACCCAATATAATTGAATCAAATAGCGCTAAATAAAAGGATGGAATGGACAAAATCATGGTCTCTTCACATGTTTTTTAAGACCAGAAGACAAGACTTATATGCCAATATTTGTGATATTAACTGTGAATACATTTTGGTTTAATAGTTTATGACTGTTTTCTGATCAAACTGACGGGGAAATTAACACTCCAGTCTAACTCATGGTTGTTACCTGTACCATATTGTGTGGAATGGTGGGGTAGCCTGTGCTCAACTGTGCTTACATAAGAGTTTAGCGGTCCCTCTTGAGTCAGGCCCCCCTCTAACAAAAAAGAGAGCTATACCCAATACTTGTATTTGACATACCCTAAAGGCAATCCACTAAGCTGCAGCACGTCTTGATATGGTAGCAAGGAAATGTTACTGAACCACCCCCATCCTACATGAACTACATTGGCTTCCACTCCAAGTCAGGATACTGTTCAAGACTGCATGTATTTTCTACAAAGCAGTAACGAGTAGTACACCAGCGTACCTGGTGGCTAAGCGCCACATATCTGGTTGCACATGCTGCGCACGCAGGAAATCAACCAACCCGGCTTGAATAACAATTTGTCCACAAAGAGAAGACCCGCAAACAATTCTTCTCTTGTCATGCACCCACACTCTGGAACTCGATCCCAGTGTTAGCTCGGAATGGCCCCACAATTCTCCAATTTCGTAAATCTCTCAAAACATGGCTCTTTCAACAACACATGACCAAGGACGAACTCCAATGGATGAACAGACCTCACAGTACTGCGTTAGTGTTAAAAGATGTCAGTCCAAATGTTGTCTATTCACACATTGTACAGAGCTCTGCTGTTCTTGAACTTGGCCTGCACTTTAAACAATAAAATAAAATAAATTAAAATAAAAAATTCTCAAAACACACGTTCAAAAATGAACTCGCCTGCACCCGAGCACACCAAGATCCAGTGTTGAAAACCTTCAGAAAATAACTAAAATCTCCTATGAGCCCACTAAATACTACAAGATCGAGGGACAATCACCCTCAGAAAGAAACACAAAACTCACCCGAGCCCCCAGCAGTACACAATTTGGGGTTAGTAACCCACTGTAAATGAATAACTCTGAATGACATGTACCCAGCAGTACAAGACGCAGGGCTGACAGCCCTCAGAAAGTAACTCAAATCTCACCTGAGCCACAAACAAGACAAGATTTCGGCCTGAGAGTGTCGATCCATTGAATAGTAAAAATCCAGTCAGGTTTTCAAGATAGCCAAAATTAATATGTAGGAAAAATAAAGATTATGTGTATAGTTCATAGAACATGCTGACAAGCATAACTGAACTCAAAAGGCACTTGGTTGACTTCAGTACAGCATACATGCACACAAAATAACAAATGCACACAACACCTGTCTACTTACAGCTGAATCCCGCTGAAGAAGGAGCCGAAGAGACCAATCATCCCCAGGAACTCCACCCGGCTGAGGTTCCGGATGATGTACTCCTCGCAGACGTTGGAGATGCCGTACAGCGTGGCACCCGCCAACACGAACAGGTCTCCGAGCAGCTTATTCTCACCTAGGAACAAGTCCTCCCCTTGAGAGGGAGGGGTAAACAAAGGACAAAGGTCTGCATGACAAGTCTTCAGGTTGTGAACATGAACATAGCAGCAGTAAAGTGTGAAGTTAGAGCAAGACTAAAATGGAGGATACGTCACTTCGGCGTCATAGATCGTTGAGCGTTGTCCGATACACAGCAGCTCAATTTATTTGGAGAACTTTGGAGCTGCTAGAAGAAGGGGACGGTTGACTAAAATGGATCGGATACTGTTTTTTGGTGTGAAGGAGTCATCCTTAATAATTTGACTTAATTTCTCTCCTTGGAGCCCTGAATTAAGCATACAGAAATATTTGTATCGATGGAGCTTTAGTCTACATCCTGTTTTCTTTCCTGATTAATTTCACTCTCATGCAAATATAGGATTGTAATAAGTACTATGTTGACAATGTATGTCATGTGTTTGGTGTTATGTAAACTATAAAAATATATAGTGTGTCTGACATGTTATTTGTGAATTCGTATGGAGCAATGCCATTTTATGCAGCATTTCATCCGGAATGGTGTATGGTGTGTATTCCAAGTGCTGTCAACTCAGCGTTACTTTGTCCTCTTCGCAGTTGCTTTTATACAAGATATGTAAATACCTCCCACATTCTTTTACAATGGAAGACATTAATTGAACCACAACAATCATATCAGGATATACATAAGAGCAAACAAATTACAGAATAATGTTCCAATGCTACATTCAAATCAGCTCTTAGTTTATCAAAGAACACATGGGAAATGACCCACTAGTTATTTCAGCAAATTGAAACAAATATTGGTGATGCCACGAAGTATTTGTAGTCCAATTATAGGTGCATCTGTGAAGAAGGCTGCTATCAATGGGGATCCTTTCCATGAAGCTCTCAAAGAGGTGAGATCTGGCCCGGGCTTAGTGATGGCCAAAGCGGTCAGCGTGATGTTAGAAAATAATCCAGCCACCTTAACACAGATTCAAATATTCTGCTGACTGGACTAGACATCCTGGCCCCTTAATGCTGAGCAGTCACAGATGCATTCCTAGCATCCCTCTTTAAGGAGGGTTTTAGAAAACGTCAATGGGGAAAAGCATTAGGACTGCTTGCAATCAATTAGCTTTCTAGATCAATGCTAGTCCTGGCTTACATTGAAATTCAATAATGAGACGGCTCTACTTTTCCTGATCAATAAGCTGTGCAACCGAAGATTGAAAGGCATCAACTGTGTCGCCATTATTGAGTCTCCAAGCAAAGATGGACACCCTAATGTATGACCATGGGAACGTGAACTGGGTACAGGTGGTGTATATTCAAATGGGTGTCTGTTAGATACGAGGATTTAGGCGTCCCCCGCATCCAGCTCATTATGATAATGTTGCTTATTGCATCTCTGTATATTCCATCAAAGGTCATTTCACATTCAATGTATGGCTGATATCGGCTCGACATAGGCACTGCACATATGTGGTGCAGGATTAGTGTTTGAATGACAGAGACCGTAGAGAGATGTTTGATTGAGAGGCAATGCCGAATTATAAAGATTATTGCTACAGATCTGGGCTTCATGTAATACATTCTACTTCATTGCATTAGATTTCTCAAGCTAAGGATGGTGGTGCCAATAGTAGGAACTCTGCCACACAAAACTTTATCCAGTAGCCCTCTGGTTACTGAAAATATTGACTGTGGCAATTTACCATATGGAGTAGTGCAAATCAAATGGCTGCCAGTGCAGCACAGAATACAGAGCTCAGTAAGAACCTTTCTGATTGGCCGGCCTTAAAGAGGCCATATCATCGATGTCTAAAAGACACTGCCTGCACATCAGTGGAGTATCTTTAAGATCATGCGCACAGTGCGCATGTGGAAGTATAGTAGCTAAGTAGCCCTTAGTCTGAACCTTAATATGTCTGAGGTAACACAAAGGACGTCATTGAGAGTTTGGACCTTTTAGCGACTATTATCAGTTTCCCTTGGAATATTAAGCGAGAGGCAGTGAACAAAGTAGAAGTGGCACTGGCCCTCCTGACTCTTAGCAAACCTAAAATCTTCTTACAATAATTTGTTTCTCCTGACCACTGTCCTTAGAGTAACTCCTTCACTCAAGCTCCTCTCCTCACCTGTCTAAATCCCTTGCAGGGTTGGCTTGCCCTTTCCCTGACACCTCCTGGCTCGCAGCCGATCTAGATTTAAACCCGCCCCTTAGATGTCAGATGCATGTGTTGCACCATCTTGGTAGCTCCTTTCACTGCCTCTCATTACTCTAGGTGGAGCCTCACCAATTATAATGCACATTAGTAACATGATTCCCAACATTCTACAAGAACAGGAGAAGGACTCTTCGATTGGAAGATTTGGGTTCTAGAGCAAGGGCCACTCACCTGCTCCTTGATGTCTCCCGACCAGCACATCCGCCCCCGCCATGCAGCCTATCCCTAAGATGCACACGATGACTCCGATGAAGTGAACCGCCTTGTACCGCACCAGCAGGAAGAACCAGGACAGCAACACCACCACTGGAATAACAAAGCAGCCGAGGAGCTAGGAGGAGAAGGAGAAGAAGGACAGCTCGTGATCTGGAGGTAGATCCAACAGGAAGAACGCGTGAACAATGTAGGACATTTCATCATGGAGTACTTGCGTGCAAATATTCTAACCAGTGGCGCGCTAAAACAAGTGCGGCCTTCAATTATGAACTGCACCAAAGTTATTGGGGACTCTAGGATGGTGCGCTGTTTGCTGTACTTTGGTCATTGCTTCTAACAGCATATTTCATAAGTGTCCATTTCATTATAGATGCCTGCATGGGTGTTATTTGTGAAATTTAGACGGGGGGCGGGACTGGGGGGAAGGTTGGGAGACAACAAACAAAAGCTGAAACTCTAACACTGACCTGCAAAGAATAAAGCGTGGCAAAGCTAGAAAGGTGCCTAGTCAAGATTCGTTTTTGTTTATTTGGGCTGAGCCATGGGTGCACTTATAAACCATAACTCGTTAGTTTTGCCTCAGTGCCACATAATGAGGCCGCAATATTGGTATAGAATGTATACAGAGACGGGTGACACTGTGAAGGCAGAAAAGTCTGCAGCTGTTCAAAGGTTTTTATTTATTTTTTATTTTATTGAGTATTTGTTAGGCGCTTATACATCAGAATTGTGTTTCAAAGCGCCACAGGGGTAAATGGAAGGAGAACAGGGGAAAGAAAAATCATTGGCAAAACAGTAAATATACAGTCGCGGTCCTGCTAGGCTTTGTGGTATCCGGACATGCAAGTGCAGTGAAGAGAAGTGCAGGAGGTAGGGCTGGGTGGGGGCAAGGAATGGACAAGTGCTGGTGGGGGGCCTGGGAGGGCAGTGTCAAGGGAAGCCGAGGAGGAGACTTCAGCCAAGTGCAAGTGCGGGCCTCTCCTGACGGTGGGATGTAGAGCCGCCAAGCAAGGGCCCGCAGGGGCAGTGCAGTGGGGGCGGGGGTGTGCTGGTATCGACTGGGTAGAATGGCCTGGTATCCTGTGGGATTCATGAGGACCAGGCCACCGGTCGCAGCGGCAGTGGGGGGATTAGCATGGGCAGGAATTATGGAAATAAGTAGAGAAAGGCAGAGTTCTTAGCAGTTTCCAGGAACTTAAGGAGGTCCGGCTCAAGTCTGAGAGGGTCAGGGAGGCTGTTCCAAAGGTAGGCACCCACCGAGGAGAGAGACCTGCCCCCAGCTCTCTGCTAGGAGAAGCATTTGACAATCAAAGTGTTAGAATTAGAGGATAGGAGGGCTCCACCAGGGGAGTATTTAGTGAGGCAAAGATGGAGATAGCATCGTCCCAGGCCCCAGAAAGCCATGTAGATAATGCAGAGGGTCTTCAATTTTATTCTTGCAGCCACTGGGAGCCAGTGGAGATATTTTACAGCTGAAGAGATATGGTCACTGGGCTTGAGGTCAAGGATAGGTCTTGCAGCGCTATTCTGGATTAGCTGGTTGGGGCGTAGGGAGGAAATGAGGAAGAATGAGAAAGGGGCTGTTGCAGCAGTCCAGCTTAGATATGACCAGAGCTCTGGAGACATTGAGCTTCTGGGGACGGTGAGGAAAGGGAGAATGCCTCTAACGAGGTGAAGCTGGAAGTGGGCCTTCTTGGTAAGGTTCATGATGTGAGGGGTGAAGGAGAGAGCGGAGTTGAAGATGACCTCAAGGTTTTTGGCCTCACAGGATGGTGGGGGTAGAGGGCCCAGAGAGGGTGGCCAGAGGGTAGGAGGAAGGCAGGGCATAGGTGTCCCAATGAGAAGGATCTCAGTGTTGCTGGCATTAAGATAGAGATCGTTAGATGCACACCATGCTTGAATGGCAGACAACCAATCGGGGATGATAGAGGAAGAAGAGTAGGAAGTAGAGGGAAGTTTGAAGGAAAGGTGTGTGTCATCGGCATAGCACTGGAAATGGGGAGAGAAGGAGGAGATCAGGCGAGTCAGAGGGGCAAGATAGATGTTGAAGAGCCATGACGATAGGATAGAGCCCTGGGGGATACCACAGGTAGAATGTCTGGTGGTGGCGGAGAAAGGGCCCAGTTGCAACTGGGAGAGGTGGTCAGCCAATCCAGTTCCCGGTAAGGATTTGGGCTGTTTTACCATAAATGAACAAACAGTGGCTGAAAATATTGTAGCGGTTTTGACCAAAAATACGGTTTGATAATTACGGTAAAACAACCCAAATCAAATACATTACCTGCACCCACCCACCCCCCCTTTACTTACCTTGCGGCGGAAACTTAACTTTGTGCACCGACTCGCTGTGTCCCTGCGATGCCTGTTCCCATTCACTTCCGTGATCGGGAACCGGCATTGGAGGGTCCTTTTTCTTTTTTCTTTATTTACGAGAACGGCTGCAGGGGACACCACTGCCACTTCCCACTGACATTATAGTGAACAAAAGTGCGGGGGTCACCCCTGCAGCCCCGCTGCCCTTGTTCACTATAATGGCACTGAATGGGGATTTGGTCGACAATTTTGGCTGTGCGAACTTTTCGTGCAGCCGAAATTCGAGCTAATCTCCCATTCAGTAATTTAATTTTGGTCATTTTGGGTAAACCCCCCAGTCAGTGATGCCGAGGGTATCAAAGGGTTGTTTTATGAGGATAGAATGGTTGACTGTGTGAAAGGCAGAGGAGAGGTAAAGGAGAATGAGAACAGCAGGAGAGTAAGAGTCGAGTTTTGCGAGCATGACTTCACGGGTATTCAGGAGAGCATTTCGTGTGCCTCTGTCTGCCCTGAATCCAGATTGATGTGCGTGGAGGCAGCCAACAAGTTCAGTGTGAAGGGTCATTTGGGGGAGGATCAGCTTCTTGAAGAGTTTACCCAGGAAAGGGGTAGTGGAGATTGGGCGGTAGTTAGCCAGGAAGGAGGGGTCAGCAGACAGCTTTTTCATGAGAGGGTGCACAACGGAGTGCTTGAGGGATAGAAGGAAAGATGCAGTGGTGAAGGAGTGGTTGCAGAAGTCAGCAAGAGCCGGGGCAAGAGACGAGATGTTGCCGTTAATGGTTCTGAAAGAGCAGGGGAGCACCCGTTTGGAGAGACCATAGAGCGGACAACTTTCGAGATCTAGTCCGCTGCTATGGGCAGGAGGGAGGAGAGCGCAGGGGGTAGAAGGTGGGGAGCCATGGCAGGCAGGCACAGGAGTGGAGATGGGGGTGGAGGGGAGTGAGGACAGGATGTCCTGAGTTTTTTATGTGAAGTGAGAGACCAAAGTGGTGCAGCGAGCCTGGGAAGGAAGGAGAGAGGTGAGACAGCAGCTGGATTGGCGAGTTCCTTGCAGATTTTGAAAAGCTTGGCCATGTTGTTAGTGGCTCCGGATATGTGGCCTTTGATGTGGGCCCACTTCTTGGAGCGGATAGAGAGATAATATTGCCTTTGGAGCAGGTGGCAGGCCAGTTTGTCGGAGGATACACCCAAGGTCTGCTCTTCCCTTCAGCAACTCTTCACTTGTGTTTCAAAGATGCTAGATAGGAGTCATACCAACCATTGTTCTTGGAGGCAGTTGTTAGACGGAACCTCATGACAGGGCCATGGATGTCAAGGGTGTTAGAGATGAAGAGGTGTAGGGTAGCAAGGACAGAGTCAGAGGGGGAGTCAGAGACGGGGGTGGGAGGGCAGATGATGGTGGAAGCAAAAGCAGTGACTGACACTTGCTTCATCAGCCGGATGAAGGTGAAGGAGCCTGGCAGTAATGGGGTGGGTGGGCTCAGAAAGAGGGCCAAGGGGCCCCAGATGGGAGGAGAGGAGAGAGTGGTCAGACCCTGGGACAGGGGTGGTGACCGGATCAGAGATAGGGATGTCACCAGAAATTAGGTCATCCAGAGTATGTCTGGTTGAGTGGGTCAGGCCAGAAGGAAGAATAGTGAGAGAGAGGGAGTCATAGAGGGCACAGAACCGTGAGGTGGATGAATCAAGGGAGTCGTGGTGGATATTGAAGTCACCAAGGAGGAGTAGCTCAGAAGAATGGGTTGAGAGGGAGGAGGCAAGGTTGGCCCATTTAGATTGGAAGAGAGGGATAGGAACAGGGGACCTGTAGATGGTGGCGAGGGTGAAAGAGAGAGTAGGGGCGCTCCCAAGTATACAGACGAGGCATTCAAAAGAGGAGTAGGATTGAGTAGGTATGATGGAAGCAGGGACCCACTCAGGAAAGATGAGGGCTACCCTACTCCACTTCCATGCCTGTTGGGTCTGGGTTTGGAGAGGATTGTGTGGCCCTCTGGAAGGAGAGTGTCAAAGTACTTGGGCGTGGTACTCCCATCAGTGATGGTGGAGAGATGAGAGGAGAGGAAGAAGGAAGAGTGGCCATAGAAGGGAGGACGTTTATGAGAGAGGGCAGGCACCGATCGAGAAGTAGAATAGTAGGTTAATAACCATGGGCCGTTATAGTGCCATTCTGATAGACATTAATGATGCACCTAGAGGATGAGAAGTATGCACGGAGTACTTCTCACCTAGTGCCACCATTAATGGGTGAGGAGGCGAAATTGGAGAGAGTGGAGACCAGATGGGTGGTCCATAGGTGGGGGGGGCAGAGAAGAGGATATTGGTAATAGTCTGCCTGGAAGTAGCATTGATGTAGGTGTCAGCACTCCGATGCTTGCCTCAGGCGGCAGCCATGTTTCCAAAGTTGGAGCTCATCCAGAACAAATAGCCAAACCGGGCTTTGTGATAATATCAAAGGCAGAGG